>NC_091297.1:36672658-36720158 GCF_038502225.1 Cherax quadricarinatus | reverse complement strand
TAAACATGAGTGCAAGTTAACATAACGGTAACGATGAGAAGAGGAAGAGAAAATGTACGGGTGAGAGGGGTTAAATTTGAGCAGGATCTGCCAAGTATGGTCCAGTAGCCCTGATGCTGTGTTCCTTACCGTTCTTATGTTCTTATGGTATTGGTGGTGGCAATGATGGAGATGTTGGTGGTTGTGGTGGTGCTGGTGGTGGTAGTGGTGGTGATGGTGGTGGTAGTGATGGAGGTGTTAGTGGTTGTGTTTGTGCTGGTGGTGGTAGTGGTGGTGATGGTGGTGGTGGTGTTAGTGATGGAGGTGTTAGTGGTAGTGTGCAGGTGTTGATGGAAGTGTTGGTAGTAGTAGTGTTGTTGTTGTTGTTGTTGTTGTTGTTGTTGTTGTTGGTGGTGGTGGTGGTGGAGGTGGGGGTGGTGGTAGTGGTAGTGATGGACATGTTGGTGGTAGTGGTGATGGTGTTGGTGGTAGTGGTGTTGGTGGTGATAGTAGTGGTGGTGCTCATGTTGGTAATAATGGTGCTGCTGGTGATAGTAGTGGAGGTGCTGGTGGTAGAAGTGGAAGTGGTGGTAGCAGCAGTGGTGGTACTGGTGGTAGTAGCAGTGGTGGTGCTGGTGGAAGTAGTGATGGTGCTGGTTGTGGTTGCAGTGGTGGTGCTGGTGGTAGTAATGGTGTGCTGGAGATAGTAGTGGTGGTGCTGGTTGTAATAGCAGTGGTGGTGCTGGTGGTAGTAGTGGTGGTGTTGTTGGTAGTAGTGGCGGTGGTGCTGGTGGTATTCGTGGTAGTAATGGTGGTGGTAGTGGAAGTAGTGGTGGTGCAGGTGGTAGAAGAGGTGGCGCTTGTGGTAGTAATGGGTGGTGCTGGTGAATGTAGTAGTGGTGCTAGTTGCAGTAGTGGTGGTGGTGGTTGTAGTAGCAGTGGTGGTGTTTGCGGTAGTAGTGGTGGTGCTTGTGGTAGTAGTGGTGGAGGTGCTGGTGAATGTAGTAGTGGTGCTGTTGGCAGGTGTGGTGGTGCTGATGGTGGTAGTAGTGGAGGTGCTGGTGGTAGCAGTGGTAGTGCTGGTGGTAGTGGTGGTTGTGCTGGTGGTAACAGTGGTGGTGCTGGTGGTGCTGGTGGTGCTGGTGGTACTGGTGGAGCTGGTGGTGCTGATGGTGCTGGTGGTAGCAGTGGAGGTGCTGGTGGTAGTAGTGGTAGTGCTGGTGGTAGTGGTGGTTGTGCTGGTGGTAACAGTGGTGGTGCTGGTGGTGCTGGTGGTGCTGGTGGTGCTGGTGGTGCTGGTGGTGCTGGTGGTACTGGTGGAGTTGGTGGTGCTGATGGTGCTGGTGGTAGTAGTGGAGGTGCTGGTGGTAGTAGTGGTAGTGCTGGTGGTAGTGGTGGTTGTGCTGGTGGTAACAGTGGTGGTGCTGGTGGTAGTAGTGGTGGTGTTGATATTTGTAGTGGTGGTGTTGGTGGTAGTAGAGGTGGTGCTGGTGGTAGTAGTGTTTGTGCTGGTGGTAGTGGTGGTTGTGCTGGTGGTGGTAGTGTTGGTGCTGGTGGTAGTAGTGCTGGTGGTGGTGATAGTAGTGGTGGTGCTGGTGGTAGTAGTGGTGGTGCTGGTTGTAGTAGTGGTGGTGCTGGTGGTGGTAGGGGTGGTGTTGGTGGTAGTATTGGGTGTGCTGGTGGTGGTAGTAGTGATGGTGCTCGTGGTATTGGTGATGGTGTTGGCGCTGGTGGTGCTTGTGGTAGTAGTGGTGGTGCTGGTGGTAGTAGTGGTGGTGCGGGTGGTAGTAGTGGTGGTGCTTGTGGTAGTAGTGGTGGTGCTGGTGGTAGTAGTGGTGGTGCGGGTGGTAGTAGTGGTGGTGCGGGTGGTAGTAGTGGTGGTGCGGGTGGTAGTAGTGGTGGTGCGGGTGGTAGTAGTGGTGGTGCGGGTGGTAGTAGTGGTGGTGCGGGTGGTAGTAGTGGAGGTGCGGGTGGTAGAAGTGGTGGTGCGGGTGGTAGAAGTGGTGGTGGTGCTGGTAGTAGTGGTTGTGGTGGTAGTGGTGGGAAGACCAGAACAACGTTACCAACTCAACAACTACCACAACTACCACAACAACTACCACAACTACCACAACAACTACCACAACCATCACGCGAACTTTAAGAAACAACAATTTAATCACCAGAGAAAGTTTGCAGCAGTACAGTGTTGGCACTGTTCTCAATCCCACGACCAGTGCCACGACCAGTGCCACGACCAGTGCCACGACCAGTGCCACGACCAGTGCCACGACCAGTGCCACAACCAGTGCCACGACCAGTGCCACGACCAGTGCCACGACCAGTGCCACGACCAGTGCCACAACCAGTGCCACAACCAGTGCCACGACCAGTGCCACGACCAGTGCCACGACCAGTGCCACGGCCAGTGCCACGACCAGTGCCACAACCAGTGCCACGACCAGTGCCACGACCAGTGCCACGACCAGTGCCACGACCAGTGCCACGACCAGTGCCACGGCCAGTGCCACGACCAGTGCCACGGCCAGTGCCACGACCAGTGCCACAACCAGTGCCACAACCAGTGCCACGGCCAGTGCCACGACCAGTGCCACGGCCAGTGCCACGACCAGTGCCACAACCAGTGCCACAACCAGTGCCACGGCCAGTGCCACGACCAGTGCCACAACCAGTGCCACGGCCAGTGCCACGACCAGTGCCACGACCAGTGCCACAACCAGTGCCACGACTAGTGCCACGATCAGTGCCACGACCAGTGCCACGACCAGTGCCACGACCAGTGCCACAACCAGTGCCACGACCAGTGCCACGACCAGTGCCACGACCAGTGCCACGGCCAGTGCCACGACTAGTGCCACGATCAGTGCCACGACCAGTGCCACGACCAGTGCCACGACCAGTGCCACAACCAGTGCCACGGCCAGTGCCACGACTAGTGCCACGATCAGTGCCACGATCAGTGCCACGACCAGTGCCACGACCAGTGCCACGACCAGTGCCACGACCAGTGCCGCGACCAGTACCACGACCAGTGCCAAAACCAGTGTCTCGACAATTGTCATGACGCAAGATTCTGGCAGGTTTTGTGTTTCCAGGCGTGCCCGCTAGACTGGTGCTGCCCACACCTGACACCTATCACAGAGACCAAAACAGGTCTCTGAAAGACCAAAACGGGCCTCTCTAAACAAAACAAAGCAAAAACAAAAAAACAGGTATTTCTGAAAAACTAAAACATGTCAGTGAATCAATCAGAAATCGACTGGTCATGAGATTATGACACACACATGTGTCATTCACTGTGTCATGCACTGACCTATTGAATGATGCCTCAGTAGTGACATGGATCATAGTTACCTGAGTTTAGATATTTTTTAACCTAGTATATGTGCCGCCGCCGCCGCCGCCGCCGCCGCCGCCGCCGCCGCCGCCGTCGCCGTCGCCGTCAACACCAACCAGACAAGCATCCCTGGCCGAGATGGTAAACACGCACCGCTGGCCAGCTGTTGCCTCGCCGTGTAAACACGACCCCCAGACCTCCTCGCCTTGTTTATGACACAATCAGCTGATTCCCAGAACAGATCCACCGTCTGTGTCTAGCTTCACCCCATCCCCCCTTCCCCAACTCCCACCTGTAGCAGTTTGCTGCAGGCCAGGAGGCCCTTCCACCTGTAGCAATCTGGTGCAGGCCAGTAGGTCAACCCACTTGCATCAGTCTGCTGCAGGCCAGGAGGCCTTCCCATCTCTAGCAGTCTGCAGCAGTTCTGGAGATCATTCCACTTGCAGGAGTCTGCTGCAGGCCGAGGTCGTCCCACCTGTAGCAGTCCGCTGCAGGCCAGCAGGTCATCCCACCTGCAGCAGTCTGCTCCAGGCTAGGTCAACCCAGAAGCAGCAGCCTGCTGCAAGCCAGGAGGCCCTTCCTCCTGTAGCATTCTGCTGCAGGACAAAGGGACATTCCAGCTGTAGCAGTCTGCTAGTCAGCTGCAAGCCAAGACGTCATCGTACCATGCAGCAATTTGATCAAGGCCAGGACATTACCCCATCTGTAGCAATCTGCTGCAGGCCAGGAGGTCGTCTCACCTGTAGAAGTCTGCTGTAGGCCAGGAGGTTGTTCCACCTGTAGCAGTCTGCTACCTGCCGGTAGGTCACTCCACCTGTAGCTGTCTGCTACAGTCCATGAATTCATTCCACCTGTAGCAGCCTGCTGCAGGTTAGGAGGTCATTCCACTTGTAGCAGTCTGCTGCACGTCAGAAGGTCACCCCACTTGTAGCAGGCCAGTCTGCTGCAGGCCAGGAGGCCCTCTCACACTAGCAGAGTCTGCTGCCTATTAAGAGGCCCTCCCATACACCTGCCAGCCTTTGCTGCAGGTCAGGAGGCCTTCAAATACACCTGTCACCCTTTGCTGCAGGTCAGGAGGCCTTTCCATACACCTGTCAGCCTTGGCTGCAGGTCAGGAGGCCCTCCCACACACCTGTCAGCCTTTGCTGCAGGTCCCATCCCACAGCTGTTCCAGGTCGGCTATTCCGTCACCTTACTATCGTTGCGTCCACTCGCGTCTGAGGAGAGGCAGACGGGAGTCTGGTCTCACCGATGAGTCACCCCAGAGCCAGGTGCTGCTCTCAAGACCTGGCTCAGCCAAGTGCTCGTTCACCGTATGGCTGGAGATGGAGGTTTGAGCCCCCCGACTAAGGGGATCTAGTCTTACATCATACGCTAGTAAAAGGATCAAGTCTTATAAGCTAGTACGAGGATCAAGTCTTATATAACGCTAATAAGTGGGTCTAGTCTAAAACGCTAGTAAGGGGAATTAGACTTACATCATTTGTGAGTAAGGGGACAGAGTGTTGTTACAACACCAGGACCCACTTGACAATGTTGCTACAACACCAGGACCCACCTGACAGTATTGTTACAACACAAGGACACACCTGAGAGTGCTGTTACAACACCAGGACGCACCTGACAGAGTGTTGTTACAACACCAGGACCTACCTGGCAGTGTTGTTACAACACCAGGACCCACCTGACAGAGTGTTGTTACAACACCAGGATCCACCTGACAGAGTTGCTACAACACCAGAACCCACCTGACAGAGTGTTGTTACACCAGGACCCACATGACAGTGTTGTTACAACACCAGGACCCACCTGACAGTGTTGTTACAACACCAAGACCCACCTGACAGTGTTGTTATAACACCAGGACCCACCTGACAGTGTTGTTACAACATCAGGACCCACCTGACACAGTGTTGTTACAACACCAGGACCTACCTGACAGAGTGTTGTTACAACACAAAGACCCACCTCATAGTGTTGTTACAACACCAGGACCCACCTGACAGAGTGTTGTTACAACACCAGGACCCACCTGACACAGTGTTGTTACAACACCAGGACCTACCTGACAGAGTGTTGTTACAACACCAGGACCCAACTGACAGAGTGTTGTTACAACACAAGGACCCACCTGACAGAGTGTTGTTACAACACCAGGACCCACCTGACAATGTTGTTACAACACCAGGACACACCTGACAGTGTTGTTACAACACCAGGACCCACCTGACAGTGTTGTTACAACACCAGTCTCAGTAGTAGTAACCAGTTACCAGTAACCAGTGTACCAGTAGATGACTCACTACCAACTGTCTCTGCCTGAGTCACTGTCTGTATTCATATTGTGCTGACCACAGCAGTATTCAAAGACCCCCTCACATATAGGTACTGTGGGCGGCCAGTCAGTGTTACGAGAGTGAGCAAGGAGACAAGGTTACGGCTGTTAGGGCACTCCCCACATTATCCGTAATTATACGTACTTCCAGCCTACGTGAGTATTACTTTACCCTATCCACGTGTTCGAATCCCACATGATAAATGGTGGCACCGGTGTGATGCATGGAAATTAAGCTTTTTAAGGGTATTTCAAGAAGTTAGAAGACTGTTTGTGAGTAGCCGGCGGGTCAAAGGTGAACCGTCTCACCCATCTCAAGCTACTCGCTCCCCTCACAACCTCCACCTCCAGCCTGCAAGCCTATTGCAGCCGTTTCAAGCTTCCTGGCTTAGTTCATGTGCTAATTGCTTCAATCTCCGAGGAGTTGACCCGGATTTTGCAATTAAGCCAGTCAGTAAGCCAGACTGTGGAAGTGAACGCCAGTCAGCCTGTCATCCAGCCTGTCTCCTGTCATCCACCTGCTCCTCCGTGCTGTGTGCATCGTTACACGTCTTCCAATCAGCCATTCTCGTGGGTTAAGCCAGTCAGCCAACCCAGCTTCTAACCCAGCTGAGAGAGAGAAGTAAGCCACGCAGTAAGAAGTAAGCCAAGTTCCTCTGAAGTATTGTCTATATCGCTTTGTGCTTGGATGCTAAGAGTGAATTTCACCATTCCTGTGGCATAGAGTGGCTTATCAAGCCACCTTCGTGGGTAGTGAGTGGAGTGCGCGCCAGAGCGCCAGCGAGAGTCACCACCTCACCCACCACTATACACTCTCCCTCCACCCACCCACCACCAACCACCCACCACCAGCCACCCACCTCATCTACCTGTGGTTGTTTGCACCCTTGTACCGGGTCCTAGAACTGTTTTGGCTCACGTAATTGGTCAAGAGATTGTAGCTGAGCGCCACCGATAAAGCCAGTTATGTGAGTTCACCGAGAAAGCGCATTTCTTCACGACGACAGTGTGAGTGTCGGCGTCATCACCGCGCAGGACAACCTTCCTCATCACCAGTCATCACCGTCGACTACTACAGACTTCAGTGATAATTTTCTGTTTAGAGACATTTTTCTTGCATTTAAAGACATTTGCGTGTGTGAGACATTTATAGTGAATTTCTTGTGTACTCTAAGCCTTGTGTTTTCAGTGTAGACTCAGTGTTTCTTTGACTCGTTATTTTTGCAATATTTTTCAGTGTTATCGCTCATCTTGTATTTTTTTTTGCCTTATGTCCTTGAGTAAGTTCCCTGAGATCATGTCCCAGTCACTTTTGAATGTTCACTTAGTGTATCATGCCAGTCAAAGTCAATATGAATCAGTCCACAGTACCAAAATTCCCTTACTGACTGAAAGACAATACCTAGCCCTTGAGCAATGTGTTTGTTCTCACAGCTTGTATCTGAGATTTGTTAAAGTGCTGCGAAATGTGAAGTTCAGATTAAGTTCCTATAGATCCGTGAATTACTTATTAACGTAGCCGAGCGGTCAGGCACTAGTATACTGTCACTCCTGTCTGGACTCCAGCCACAATATCATGCACGCAGGATAGTGCGACTACTATCCTTGCGATGGCAACTTGTTCAAGTATTCGTTCCTTCCCAGGGGATGCTTTGAGAAGAACTTTACTTGCAACGAGTTATGCCATCTCTTGCTGATGCCACAAGCCGTTGCAGAAAGACGTTTCTGTGGCTAGTGTGCTCACTTGAGTGTTGTTGTTGTCCCTTGTGTTTCAGATTGTGATCCCATCCTAGTTGACAGTAATCAGTGCATTGTAAGAAGTTATTTCTCGAGTAACTTCTATGTTGTTAACGTTTGTAAGTGAAGTGTATAGCTGATACCTCGTGTCACTGTGTGCGACTCAGATTGATTATCAGCATTGTTCACCGTGTTCATTTCTTTTCTCCTGTGCTTGCAGTTTGAGATAGTAGATTCGTTCTCCCTTGCTCATATTGCGTGTTATAGCGTTAATTTTTTTCAACCGGGGGGAGTCATCCACTCCACCGAGTGTGTTCATTCCTCCAGTAAGAAAGAACCGATACCTTGTATTCTGTATAGATGAATAATTACAGTATCAACTTATCAGTATTCAAGAATTTTTTTTTTGTGTTCATATTCTCTCCGCATTCTGAGAGTTAGCAGTCTAGATTTGAGTGCACAGAATCTGCCTTTCTGTTAAACACTCTTTCTTTGTATATATTCCTTCCTCAGAATCCGTAGATCACATGAATACAGATCGATCGATCAAATTTTTTTTATCACTTCCACTGTGTAATCCCAACGTTGAGTTTCATTCGATGAGTTGTGCTATATTATACCTTGTATTGCATTACAGTTTCAGTTACGTAAGCTTCCATTCCAATGTTCTACTTATGTATGTTATAATGTTCAATTGTTGTGTACTTTGACATTGTATAGAATCAGCCCAAGCCGTATACCTGCCATCTCTAGTTTGTATTAGTTGTATGTCGGGACGACATACGTTAGCGTCGCCGAGCTCTCAGTAGTAGTAACCAGTTACCAGTAACCAGTGTACCAGTAGATGACTCACTACCAACCGTCTCTGCCTGAGTCACTGTCTGTATTCATATTGTGCTGACCACAGCAGTATTCAAAGACCCCCTCACATATGGGTACTGTGGGCGGCCAGTCAGTGTTACGAGAGTGAGCAAGGAGACAAGGTTACGGCTATTAGGGCGCTCCCCACATTATCCATAATTATACGTACTTCCAGCCTACGTGAGTATTACTTCACCCTATCCACGTGTTCGAATCCCACATGATACCAGGACCCACCTGACAGAGTGTTGTTACAACACCAAGACCCACTTGACATAGTGTTGTTACAACACCAACACCCACCTGACAGTGTTGTTACAACACCAGGACCCACCTAACAGTGTTGTTACAACACCAGGACGAACCTGAGAGTGTTGTTGCAACACCAGGGCCCACCTAACAGTGTTGTTATGTAACAAAAAACGCGATTCTAAAAGCTTAGAGATCTCCAGTGAACACTAGAAAGGACTGCCCTTCTAGCATCCAGCCTGTTACTGGGTTTTCGTAACAAGTAGTCAGTATCCTTGTCCAATTATCCATTAAAATTCAGTATGATTCAATAGTGCTTCAGGATTACAACTGGTAGGCTACTAACTAGAGAAATTAAAATTTAATAAATTTATTAAGTCTAGAGGTATATTATCAAATTAAATTATATTAAATTAATCACAGTAATCAAAATAATATCACTTCTCTTGAGTACAATATTATTGTGCTGAAAACACATATCACATTTATAATTCTTAAGTACCGTCTGGTACATTAACATTTAATAAGATATTACAAATATGTACAAGTAAGTTTGTATGTGTGTAAGTGTTCCAAGTAGTTCGTTATGTCTCACGACTCAACTAGACTTAAACAAGTGACTGACAAAGTCCTCACATAAACTAACTTCTTGACCAACTGGCAATCAGAACAGTCTGCTTGAACAACAAAAAGAATGCTAAGCCCAATAGCAATATAACAAGCAACTGCGACACAGAATCAGGAACAAGGAGATAATATAACGACACTAAGTAGGGACCATCTGCAGATCCTCCACAAAACTCACAAAACTCCCATACTACTGAATCTAAGTTCAGCATAAGAAAATCCCCGACTGTGATAATACACAGATACCAGTACAAGTTAAGTGAAAAGCTACAGCTCAGGACCTGAGTTACTCAGAGTGTCTATTCGACACACAACCTCAGTACAACGTTGAAAATCACTAAGTCTATACAATGTTCTGTGAACAGAGTTCTACAGAACTAACAAGAATAATGAGACACACAATCTGTCCGACCACCAAGAGAGTCTAGACCAGACTGAATACTTCAGGCGAGGTGAGGACACCCCCCATCGATCACGTGATAGCTCCGTGGACAGCTGCAGCTCAGTAACAACGAGAAGCCGGCAGGGAAACGAGCCACAAGCGATAATTACAGTAGTTAGACAATCAAGACTTGAACTGAGCACATAATATTTAACATCGTACCTAACAAAGGAATCTACGTCAAATAACAATATAAAGCAATGCATTTACGATTTAGCTATTATCGCAAATATAAGCAATATAAAGTTAAATGAAAAGGTAATAATTATATATATACATAATAATCATTGCAACCCATTCAGGGGTTGCAACATGTTACAACACCAGGACCCACCTGACAGAGTGTTGTTACAACACCAGGACCCACCTGACAGAGTGTTGTTACAACACCAGGACCCACCTGACAGAGTGTTGTTACTACACCAGGACCCACCTGACAGAGTGTTGTTACAACACCAGGACCCACCTGACAGAGTGTTGTTACTACACCAGGACCCACCTGACAGAGTGTTGTTACAACACCGGGACCCACCTGACAGTGTTGTTACAACACAAGGACCCACCTGACAGTGTTGTTACAACACCAGGACCCACCTGACAGTGTTGTTACAACACCAGGACCCACCTGACAGAGTGTTGTTATAACACCAAGACCCACCTGACAAAGTATCGTTACAACACCAGGACCCACCTGACAGTGTTGTTAAAACACCAAGACCCACTGACAGATTGTTGTTCCAACACCAGGACCCACCTGACAGAATGTTGTTACAACACAAGGACCCACTTGACAGTGCTGTTACAACACCAGGACCCAACTGACAGTGTTGTTACAACACAAGGACCCACCTGACAGAGTGTTGTTACAACACCAGGACCCACCTTACAGTGTTGTTACAACACCAGGACCCATCTGACAGTGTTGTTAAAACACCAGGACCCACCTGACAGTGTTGTTACAACACCAGGACCCACCTAACAATGTTGTTACAACACCAGGATCAACCTGGCAGAATGTTGTTACAACACCAGGAAACACCTGACAGTGTTGTTACAACACCAGGAAACACCTGACAGTGTTGATACAACACCAGGACCCACTTGACAGTGTTGTTACAACACCAGGATCCACCTGACAGAGTGTTGTTACAACACTAGGACCCACCTGACAGAGTTGTTGCAACACCAGGACCCATATGACAGTGTTGTTACAACACCACAACCCACCTGACAGTGTTGTTACAACACCAGGATCCGCCTGACAGTGTTGTTACAACACCAGAACCCACCTGACAGGGTTGTTACAACACCAGGACCCACCTGACAGTGTTGTTACAACACCAAGACCCACCTGACAGAATGTTGTTACAACACCAGGACCCACCTGACAGTGCTGTTACAACACCAGGACCAACCTTACAGTGTTGTTACAACACAAGGACCCACCTGAGAGAGTGTTGTTACAACACCAGGACCCACCTGACAGTATTGTTACAACACCAGGACCCACCTGACAGTGTTGTTACAACACCAGGACTCACCTGACAGTCTTGTTACAACATCAGGACCCACCTGAAAGAGAGTTGTAACAACTCCACGACCCACCTGACACGGTGCTGTTGCAACACTAGGACCCACCTAACAATGTTGATACAACACCAGGACCCACCTGACAGAATGTTGCTACAACACCACGACCCACCTGACAGTGTTGTTACAACACCAGGAACCACCTGACAGTGTCGTCACAAAACCAGGACCCACCTGACAGTGTTGTTGCAACACCAGGACCCACCTGAAAGAGTGTTGTTACAACACTAGGACCCACCTGACACGGTGTTGCTACAACACCAGGACCCATCTAACAATGTTGTTACAACACCAGGATCCACCTGACAATGTTGTTAAAACACCAGGAAACACCTGACAGTGTTGTTACAACACCAGAACCCACCTGAGAGTGTTGTTACAACACCAGGACCCACCTGACAGTGTTGTTACAACACCAGGACCCACCTCACAGTGTTGTTACAACACCAGGACCCACCTCACAGTGTTGTTACAACACCAAACCCACCTGACAGTGTTGTTACAACACCAGGACTCAACTGAGAGTGTTTTTACAACATCTGGACCCACCTGAAAGAGTGTTGTAACAACTCCAGGACCCATCTGACACGGTGTTGTTGCAACACTAGGACCCACATAACAATGTTGATACAACACCAGGACCCACCTGACAGAATGTTGCTACAACACCACGACCCACCTGGCAGTGTTGTTACAACACCAGGACCCACCTGACAGTGTTGTTACAACACCAGGACCCACTTGACAGTGTTGTTAAAACACCAGGACCCACCTGACTGTGTTGTTACAACACCAGGACCCACCTGAAAGAGTGTTTTAACAACTCCAGGACCCACCTGACACGGTGTTGTTACAACACCAGGACCCACCTAACAATGTTGATACAACACCAGGACCCACCTGAAAGAATGTTGTTACAACACCAGGACCCACCTGACAGTGTTCTTATAACACAAGGAAATACCTGACAGTGTTGTTACAACACCAGAGCCCACCTGACAGAATGTTGTTACAACACTAGAACGTACCTAACAGTGTTGTTACAGCACCAGGACCAACCTTACAGAATGTTGTTACAACACTAGAACGCACATAACAGTATTCTTACAACACCAAGACCCACCTGACAGAATGTTGTTACAACACTTGAACGTACCTAACAGAGTTGTTACAACACCGGAACCTACCTAACAGAGTGTTGTTACAACACTAGGACCCCACTAACAGTGTTGTTACAACACCAGAACTCACATGAAAGAATGTTGTTACAACACCAGGACCCTCCTGAGAGAATGCTGCTACAACACCAGGACTAACCTGACAGAGTGTTATTACAACACCAGGACCCACTTGACAGAGTGTTATTACAACACCAGGACCCACTTGACAGAGTGTTATTACAACACCAGGACCCACCTGACAGAGTGTTATTACAACACCAGGACCCACCTGACAGAGTGTTATTACAACACCAGGACCCACCTGACAGAGTGTTATTACAACACCAGGACCCACTTGACAGAGTGTTGTTGCAACACCAGGACCCACCTGGCACAATGTTGTTACAACACCTTGACCCAACTGACAGAGTGTTGTTACAACACCAGGACCCACCTGACGGAGTGTTGTTACAACACCAGGACCCACCTGACGGAGTGTTGTTACAACACCAGGACCCACCTGACGGAGTGTTGTTACAACACCAGGACCCACCTGACGGAGTGTTGTTACAACACCAGGACCCACCTGACGGAGTGTTGTTACAACACCAGGACCCACCTGACGGAGTGTTGTTACAACACCAGGACCCACCTGACGGAGTGTTGTTACAACACCAGGACCCACCTGACGGAGTGTTGTTACAACACCAGGACCCACCTGACGGAGTGTTGTTACAACACCAGGACCCACCTGACGGAGTGTTGTTACAACACTTGGACCCACCAAACAGAGTGCTGTTACAGCACTAGAACCCGCATGACAGAATGTTGCTACAACACTAGGACCCACCTGACAAAATGTTTTTATAACACCAGGACCCACCTTACAGAATGTTGTTACAACACCTGGACCCTCCTGAGAGAATGTTGTTACAACACCAGGACCCACCCGACAAAATGTTTTTACAACACCAGGACCCACCTTACAGAATGTTGTTACAACACCTGGACCCTCCTGAGAGAATGTTGTTACAACACCAGGACCCACCCGACAAAATGTTTTTACAACACCAGGACCCACCTTACAGAATGTTGTTACAACACCTGGACCCTCCTGAGAGAATGTTGTTACAACACCAGGACCCACCCGACAAAATGTTTTTACAACACCAGGACCCACCTTACAGAATGTTGTTACAACACCTGGACCCTCCTGAGAGAATGTTGTTACAACACCAGGACACACTTGACAGAATGTTGTTACAACACCTGGACCCACCTGACAGAGTGTTGTTGCCACACCAGGACCCACCTGACAGAATGTTGATACAACACCAGGACCCACCTGACAGAATGCTGTAACAAGACCAGGACGCCTAACAGTGTTGTTACAACACCAGGACCTGTCTAACAGAGTGTTGTTACAACAATAGGATCCACCTGACATAGTGTTGTTACAACAATTGGACCCACCTGACAGAATGAAGTTCCAACACTAGGACCCACATGACAGTGTTGCTACAACACCAGGACCCACCTGACAGTATTGCTAAAACACCACTACCCACCTGACAGTGTTGCTACAACACCAGGACCCACCTGACAGTGTTGCTACAACACCAGGACCCACATGACAGTGTTGCTACAACTCCAGGACCCAACTGACAATGTTGCTACAACACCAGGACCCACATGACAGTGTTGCTACAACTCCAGGACCCAACTGACAATGTTGCTACAACACCAGGACCCACCTGACAGTGTTGCTACAACACCAGGACCCACATGACAGTGTTGCTACAACTCCAGGACCCAACTGACAATGTTGCTACAACACCAGGACCCACATGACAGTGTTGCTACAACTCCAGGACCCAACTCACAATGTTGCTACAACACCAGGACCCACCTGACAGTGTTGCTACAACTCCAGGACCCAACTGACAATGTTGCTACAACACCAGGACCCACATGACAGTGTTGCTACAACTCCAGGACCCAACTGACAATGTTGCTACAACACCAGGACCCACCTGACAGTGTTGCTACAACTCCAGGACCCAACTGACAATGTTGCTACAACACCAGGACCCACATGACAGTGTTGCTACAACTCCAGGACCCAACTGACAATGTTGCTACAACACCAGGACCCACCTGACAGTGTTGTTGCAACACCAGGACTCACCTGACAGTGTTTCTACAACACGAGGGCCCACCTGACAGTGCTGCTACAACACCAGCACCCACCTGACAGTGTTGCTGAAACACCAGGACCCACCTGACAGTGTTGCTACAACACCAGCACCCACCTGACAGTGTTGCTGAAACACCAGGACCCACCTGACAGTGTTGCTACAACACCAGCACCCACCTGACAGTGTTGCTACAACACCAGGACCCACCTGACAGTATTGTTACAACACCAGGACCCACCTGACAGTGTTGTTACAACACCATGACCCACCTGAAATGTTGCTACAACACCAGCACCCACCGGACAGTGTTGCTACAACACTAGGACCCACCTGACTGTGTTGCTACAACACCAGCACACACCTCACAGAGTTTCTACAACACCAGGACCCACCTGACAGTGTTGCTACAACACCAGGGTCCACTTGACAGTGTTGTTAGAACACCAGGACCCACCTTACAATGTAGTTACAACACCAGGACCTACATGGCAGTGTTGTTACAACACGAGGACCCACCTGACAGTGTTGCTACAACACCAGAACCCACCTGACATTGTTGCTACAACACCAGGACCCTCCGAACAGTGTTGCTACAAAACCAGGACCCACCGGACAGTGTTGCTAGAACACCAGGACCCACCTGACAGTGTTGTTACAACACCAGGACCCACCAGACAGTGTTGCTACAACACCAGGACCCACCTGACATTGTTGCTACAACACCAGGACCCTCCGAACAGTGTTGCTACAAAACCAGGACCCACCTGACAGTGTTGCTACAACACCAGGACCCACCTGACATTGCTGTTACAACACCAGGACCCTCCTAAAAGTGTTGCTACAACACCAGGACCCACCTGAAAGTGTTGCTACAACACCAGGACCCACCTGAAATGTTGCTACAACACCAGCACCCATCTGACAGTGTTGCTACAACACCAGGACCCACCTGACATTGCTGTTACAACACCAGGACCCCCCTAACAGTGTTGCTACAACACCAGGACCCACCTGAAAGTGTTGCTACAACACCAGGACCCACCTGAAATGTTGCTACAACACCAGCACCCATCTGACAGTGTTGCTACAACACCAGGAATCACCTGACTTCGTTGCTACAGCACCAGGACCCTCCTAACAGTGTTGCTACAACACCAGGACCCACCTGACAGTGTTACTTCAACACCAGGACCCACCTGACAGTGTTGCTACAACACCAGGACCCACCTGACAGTGTTGCTACAACACCAGGACCCACCTGACAGTGTTGCTACAACACCAGGACCCTCCTAACAGTGTTGCTACAACACCAGGACCCACCTGACAGTGTTGTTACTACACCAGGACCCACCTGACAGTGTTGCTACAACACCAGAACCCACCTGACAGTGTTGTTACAACACCAGGACCCACCTGACAGTTTTGCCACAACACCAGAACCCACTTGACAGTGTTGCTACAACACCAGGACTCTCCTAACAGTTTCGCTACAACACCAGGACCCACCTGACAGTGTTGCTACAACACCAGGACCCACCTGACAGTGTTGCTACAACACCAGGACCCACCTGACAGTGTTGCTGCAACACCAGGACCCACCTGACAGTGTTGCGGCAACACCAGGACCCACCTGACAGTGTTGCTACAACACCAGGACCCTCCTAACAGTGTTGTTACAACACCAGGACCCACCTGATAGTGTTGCTACAACACTAGGGCCCACCTGACAGTGTTGCTACAACACCAGGACCCACCTGACAGTGTTGCTACAACACCAGGACCCACCTGACAGTGTTGCTACAACACCAGGACCCTCCTAACAGTTTTGCTACAACACCAGAACCCACCTGACAGTGTTGCTACAACACCAGGACCCTCCTAACAGTGTTGTTACAACACAAGGACCCACCTGACAGTGTTGCTACAACACCAGGGCCCACCTGACAGTGTTGCTACAACACCAGGACCCACCTGACAGTGTTGCTACATCACCAGGACCCACCTGACAGTGTTGCTACAACACCAGGACCCTCCTAACAGTTTTGCTACAACACCAGGACCCACCTGACAGTGTTGCTACAACACCAGGACCCTCCTAACAGTGTTGTTACAACACCAGGACCCACCTGATAGTGTTGCTACAACACTAGGGCCCACCTGACAGTGTTGCTACAACACCAGGACCCACCTGACAGTGTTGCTACAACACCAGGACACACCTGACAGTGTTGCTACAACACCAGGACCCTCCTAACAGTTTTGCTACAACACCAGGACCCACCTGACAGTGTTGCTACAACACCAGGACCCTCCTAACAGTGTTGTTACAACACAAGGACCCACCTGACAGTGTTGCTACAACACCAGGGCCCACCTGACAGTGTTGCTACAACACCAGGACCCACCTGACAGTGTTGCTACATCACCAGGACCCACCTGACAGTGTTGCTACAACACCAGGACCCTCCTAACAGTTTTGCTACAACACCAGGACCCACCTGACAGTGTTGCTACAACACCAGGACCCTCCAAACAGTGTTGCTACAACACCAGGACCCTCCTAACAGTGTTGCTACAACACCAGGACCCTCCTAACAGTGTTGCTACAACACCAGGACCCTCCTAACAGTTTTGCTACAACACCAGGACCCACCTGACAGTGTTGCTACATCACCAGGACCCACCTGACAGTGTTGCTACAACACCAGGACCCACCTGACAGTGTTCCTACAACAACAGGACCAACCAGACATTGTTGCTACAACACCAGGACCCACCTGACTTTGTTGCTACAACACATGGACCCTCCTAACAGTGTTGCTACAACACCAGAACCCACCTGACAGTATTGCTACAACACCAGGACCCACCTGACAGTGTTGCTACAACACCAGGACCCACCTGACAGTGTTGTTACAACACCAGGACCCACCTGACAGTGTTGCTACAACACCAGGACCCACCTGACAGTGTTGCTACAACACCAGGACCCACCTGACAGTGTTGCTACAACACCAGGACCCTCATAACAGTGTTGCTACAACACCAGGACCCACCTGACAGTGTTGCTACAACACCAGGACCCTCCTAACAGTGATGCTACAACACCAGGACCCACCTGACTTTGTTGCTACAACACAAGGACCCTCTTAACAGTGTTGCTACAACACCAGAACCCACCTGACAGTGTTGCTACAACACCAGGACCCACCTGACAGTGTTGCTACAACACCAGGATCTACCTGACAGTGTTGTTACAACACCAGGACCGACCTGACAGTGTTGCCACAACACCAAGGCCCACCTGACAGTGTTGCTGCAACACCAGGACCCTCCTAACAGCTTTGCTACAACACCAAGACCCACCTGACATTGTTGCTACAACACCAGGACCCACCTGACAGTGTTACTACAACACCAGGACCTACCTGAGAGTGTTGCTTCAACACCAGGACCCATCTGACTGTGTTGCTACAACTCCAGGGCCCACCTGACTGTGTTGCTGCAACACCAGGACCCTCATAACAGTGTTGCTACAACACCAGGACCCACCTGACAGTGTTGCTACAACACCAGGACCCTCCTAACAGTGTTGCTACAACACCAGGACCCACCTGACTTTGTTGCTACAACACAAGGACCCTCTTAACAGTGTTGCTACAACAACAGAACCCACCTGACAGTGTTGCTACAACACCAGGACCCACCTGACAGTGTTGCTACAACACCAGGACCCACCTAACAGTGTTGCTACAACACCAGGACCAACCAGACATTGTCGCTACAACACCAGGACCCACCTGACTTTGTTGCTACAACACCAGGACCCTCCTAACAGTGTTGCTACAGCACCAGGACCCACCTGACAGTGTTGCTACAACACCAGGACCCACCTGACAGTGTTACTACAACACCAGGACCCACCTGACAGTGTTGCTTCAACACCAGGACCCACCTGAATGTGTTGCTACAACTCCAGGGCCCACCTGACTGTGTTGCTACAACTTCAGGACCCTCCTAACTGTTCTGGTAAAACACCAGGACCCACCTGACATTGTTGTTACAACACCAGGACCCACCTGACTGTGTTGATGCAACACCAGGACCCTCCTAACAGCTTTGCTACAACACCAGGACCCACCTGACAGTGTTGCTACAACACCAGGACCCTCCTGACAGTGTTGCTACAACACCAGGACCCACCTGACAGTGTTGCTACAACACCAGGACCCACCTGACAGTGTTGCTACAACACCTGGACCCACCTGACAGTGTTGTTACAACACCAGGACCCACCTGACAGTGTTACTACAGCACCAGGACCCACCAGACATTGTTGCTACAAAACCAGGACCCACCTAACATTGTTGTTACAACACCAGTACCCACCAGACATTGTTGCTACAACACCAGGACCCACCTGATAGTGTTGCTACAACACCAGGACCCACCTGACAGTGTTGTTACAACACCAGGACTCTCCTAACAGTTTTGCTACAACACCAGGACCCACCTGACAGTGTTGCTACAACACCAGGACCCACCTGACAGTGTTGTTACAACACCAGAACCCACTTGACAGTGTTGCTACAACACCAGGACTCTCCTAACAGTTTTGCTACAACACCAGGACTCACCTGACAGTGTTGCTACAACACCAGGACCCACCTGACAGTGTTGCTGCAACACCAGGACCCAACTGACAGTGTTGCTACAACACCCGGACCCTCCTAACAGTGTTGTTAAAACACCAGGACCCTCCTGACAGTGTTGCTACAACACCAGGGCCCACCTGACAGTGTTGCTACAACACCAGGGCCCACCTGACAGTGTTGCTACAACACCAGAACCCACCTGACAGTGTTGCTACATCACCAGGACCCACCTGACAGTGTTGCTACAACACCAGGACCCACCTGACAGTGTTGCTACAACACCAGAACCCACCTGACAGTGTTGCTACATCACCAGGACCCTCCTAACAGTGTTGCTACAACACCAGGACCCACCTGACAGTGTTGCTACAACACCAGAACCCACCTGACAGTGTTGCTACATCACCAGGATCCTCCTAACAGTGTTGCTACAACACCAGGACCCACCTGACAGTGTTGCTACAACACCAGAACCCACCTGACAGTGTTGCTACATCACCAGGACCCTCCTAACAGTGTTGCTACAACACCAGAACCCACGTGACGGTGTTGCTACATCACCAGGACCCTCCTAACAGTGTTGCTACATGACCAGAACCCACCTGACAGTGTTGCTACATCACCAGGACCCACCTGACAGTGTTGCTACAACACCAGACCCCACCTGACAGTGTTGCTACATCACCAGGACCCTCCTAACAGTGTTGCTACAACACCAGGACCCACCTGAGAGTTTTGTTACAACACCAGGACCCACCTGACAGTGTTGCTACAACGCCAAGACCCTCCTAACAATTTTGCTACAACACCAGGACCCTCCTGACAGTGTTGTTACAACACCAGGACCCTCGTGACAGTGTTGCTACAACACCTTGACCCACCTGACAGTGTTGCTACAACACCAGGACCCTCCTCACAATTTTGCTACAACACCAGGACCCACCTGACAGTGTTGCTACAACACCAGGACCCTCCTAACAGTGATGCTACAACACCAGGACCCTCCTAACAGTTTTGCTACAACACCAGGACTCACCTGACAGTGTTGCTACAACACCAGGACCCACCTGACAGTATTGCTACAACACCAGGACCCACCTGACAGAGTTGCTACAACACCAGGACTAACCAGACATTGTTGCTACAACACCAGGACCCTCCTGACTTTGTTGCTACAACACCAGGACCCTCCTAACAGTGTTGCTACAACACCAGAACCCACCTGACAGTGTTGCTACAACACCAGGACCAACCTTACAGTGTTGCTACAACACCAGGACCCACCTGACAGTGTTGCTACAACACCAGGGCCCACCTGACAATGTTGCTACAACACCAGGACCCACCTGACAGTGTTGCTGCAACACCAGGACCCTCCTAACAGCTTTGCTACAACACCAGGACCCACCTGACAGTGTTGCTACAACACCAGGACCCACCTGACAGTGTTGCTACAACACCAAGACCAACCAGTCATTGTTGCTACAACACCAGGACCCACCTGACTTTGTTGCTACAACACCAGGACCCACCTGACAGTGTTGCTACAACACCAGGACCCACCTGACTTTGTTGCTACAACACCAGGACCCTCCTAACAGTGTTGCTACAGCACCAGGACCCACCTGACAGTGTTGCTACAACACCAGGACCCACCTGACTTTGTTGCTACAACACCAGGACCCTCCTAACAGTGTTGCTACAGCACCAGGACCCACCTGACAGTGTTGCTACAACACCAGGACCCACCTGACAGTGTTACTACAACACCAGGACCCACCTGACAGTGTTGCTTCAACACCAGGACCCACCTGACTGTGTTGCTACAACTCCAGGGCCCACCTGACTGTGTTGCTACAACTCCAGGACCCTCCTAACTGTTCTGGTACAACACCAGGACCCACCTGACAGTGTTGTTACAACACCAGGACCCACCTGACTGTGTTGATGCAACACCAGGACCCTCCTAACAGCTTTGCTACAACACCAGGACCCACCTGACAGTGTTGCTACAACACCAGGACCCTCCTGACAGTGTTGCTACAACACCAGGACCCACCTGACAGTGTTGCTACAACACCAGGACCCACCTGACAGTGTTGCTACAACACCAGGACCCACCTGACAGCGTTGTTACAACACCAGGACCCACCTGACAGTGTTGCTACAGCACCAGGACCCACCAGACATTGTTGCTACAACACCAGGACCCACCTGATAGTGTTGCTACAACACCAGTACCCACCTGACATTGTTGTTACAACACCAGTACCCACCAGACATTGTTGCTACAACACCAGGACCCACCTGATAGTGTTGCTACAACACCAGGACCCACCTGACAGTGTTGTTACAACACCAGGACTCTCCTAACAGTTTTGCTACAACACCAGGACCCACCTGACAGTGTTGCTACAACACCAGGACCCACCTGACAGTGTTGTTACAACACCAGAACCCACTTGACAGTGTTGCTACAACACCAGGACTCTCCTAACAGTTTTGCTACAACACCAGGACTCACCTGACAGTGTTGCTACAACACCAGGACCCACCTGACAGTGTTGCTGCAACACCAGGACCCAACTGACAGTGTTGCTACAACACCCGGACCCTCCTAACAGTGTTGTTAAAACACCAGGACCCTCCTGACAGTGTTGCTACAACACCAGGGCCCACCTGACAGTGTTGCTACAACACCAAGGCCCACCTGACAGTGTTGCTACAACACCAGAACCCACCTGACAGTGTTGCTACATCACCAGGACCCACCTGACAGTGTTGCTACAACACCAGGACCCACCTGACAGTGTTGCTACAACACCAGAACCCACCTGACAGTGTTGCTACATCACCAGGACCCTCCTAACAGTGTTGCTACAACACCAGGACCCACCTGACAGTGTTGCTACAACACCAGAACCCACCTGACAGTGTTGCTACATCACCAGGATCCTCCTAACAGTGTTGCTACAACACCAGGACCCACCTGACAGTGTTGCTACAACACCAGAACCCGCCTGACAGTGTTGCTACATCACCAGGACCCTCCTAACAGTGTTGCTACAACACCAGAACCCACGTGACATTGTTGCTACATCACCAGGACCCTCCTAACAGTGTTGCTACATCACCAGGACCCACCTGACAGTGTTGCTACGTCACCAGGACCCACCTGACAGTGTTGCTACAACACCAGAACCCACCTGACAGTGTTGCTACATCACCAGGACCCTCCTAACAGTGTTGCTACAACACCAGGACCCACCTGACAGTGTTGTTACAACACCAGGACCCACCTGACAGTGTTGCTACAACGCCAGGACCCTCCTAACAATTTTGCTACAACACCAGGACCCACCTGACAGTGTTGTTACAACACCAGGACCCTCCTGACAGTGTTGCTACAACACCTTCACCCACCTGACAGTGTTGCTACAACACCAGGACCCTCCTCACAGTTTTGCTGCAACACCAGGACCCACCTGACAGTGTTGCTACAACACCAGGACCCTCCTAACAGTGTTGCTACAACACCAGGACCCTCCTAACAGTTTTGCTACAACACCAGGACTCACCTGACAGTGTTGCTACAACACCAGGACCCACCTGACAGTGTTGCTACAACACCAGGACCCACCTGACAGAGTTGCTACAACACCAGGACTAACCAGACATTGTTGCTACAACACCAGGACCCTCCTGACTTTGTTGCTACAACACCAGGACCCTACTAACAGTGTTGCTACAACACCAGAACCCACCTGACAGTGTTGCTACAACACCAGGACCAACCTGACAGTGTTGCTACAACACCAGGACCCACCTGACAGTGTTGCTACAACACCAGGGCCCACCTGACAATGTTGCTACAACACCAGGACCCACCTGACAGTGTTGCTGCAAGACCAGGACCCTCCTAACAGCTTTGCTACAACACCAGGACCCACCTGACAGTGTTGCTACAACACCAGGACCCACCTGACAGTGTTGCTACAACACCAGGACCAACCAGTCATTGTTGCTACAACACCAGGACCCACCTGACTTTGTTGCTACAACACCAGGACCCACCTGACAATGTTGCTACAACACCAGGACCCACCTGACTTTTTTGCTACAACACCAGGACCCTCCTAACAGTGTTGCTACAGCACCAGGACCCACCTGACAGTGTTGCTACAACACCAGGACCCACCTGACAGTTTTGCTTCAACACCAGGACCCACCTGACAGTGTTGTTACAACACCAGGACCCACCTGACAGTGTTGCTCCAACACCAGGACCCACCTGACAGTGTTGCTACAACACCAGGACCCACCTGACAGTGTTGCTACAACACCACGACCCACCTGACAGTGTTGCTACAGCACCAGGACCCACCTGACAGTGTTGCTACAACACCAGGACCCACCTGACAGTGTTGCTACAACACCAGGACCCACCTGACAGTGTTGCTACAACACCAGGACCCACCTGACAGTGTTGCTACAGCACCAGGACCCACCAGACAGTGTTGCTACAACACCAGGACCCACCTGACATTGTTGTTACAACACCAGGACCCTCCTAACAGTATTGCTACAACACCAAGACCCAATTGACAGTTTTGCTACAACACCAGAACCCACTTGACAGTGTTGCTACAACACCAGGACTCTCCTAACAGTTTTGCTACAACACCAGGACCCACCTGACAGTGTTGCTACAACACCAGGACCCACCTGACAGTGTTGCTGCAACACCAGGGCCAACCTGACAGTGTTGCTTCAACACCAGGACCCTCCTAACAGTGTTGTTACAACACCAGGACCCTCCTGACAGTGTTGCTACAACACCAGGACCCACCTGACAGTGTTGCTACAACACCAGGGCCCACCTGACAGTGTTGCTACAACACCAGGACCCTCCTAACAGTTTTGCTCCAACACCAGGACCCACCTGACAGTGTTGCTACAACACCAGGGCCAACCTGACAGTGTTGCTACAAAACCAGGACCCACCTGACAGTGTTGCTACAACACCATAACCCACCTGACAGTGTTGCTACATCACCAGGACCCTCCTAACAGTGTTGCTACAACACCAGGACCCACCTGACAGTGTTGTTACAACACCAGGACCCTCCTGACAGTGTTGCTACAACACCAGGACCCTCCTAACAGTGTTGCTACAACACCAGAACCCACCTGACAGTGTTGTTACAACACCAGGACCCACCTGACAGTGTTGTTACAACACCAGGACCCTCCTGACAGTGTTGCTTCAACACCAGGACCCTCCTAACAGTGTTGCTACAACACCAGGACCCACCTGACAGTGTTGTTACAACACCAGGACCCACCTGACAGTGTTGTTACAACACCAGGACCCACCTGACACTGTTGTTACAACACCAGGACCCTCCTGACAGTGTTGCTACAACACCTTGACCCACCTGACAGTGTTGCTACAACACCAGGACCCACCTGACAGTGTTGCTACAACGTCAGGACCCTCCTGAGTGTTGCTACGACACCAGGACCCACCTGACAGTGTTGCTACAACACCAGGACCCTCCTGACAGTGTTGCTACAACACCTTGATCCACCTAACAGTTTTGCTACAACACCAGGACCCACCTGACAGTGTTGCTACAACGTCAGGACCCTCCTGACAGTGTTGCTACGACACCAGGACCCACCTGACAGTGTTGCTACAACACCAGGACCCTCCTGACAGTGTTGCTACAACACCTTGACCCACCTGACAGTGTTGCAACAACACCAGGACTCACCTGACAGTGTTGCTACAACACCAGGACCCTCCTGACTTTGTTGCTACAACACCAGGACCCTCCTAACAGTGTTGCTACAACACCAGAACCCACCTGACAGTGTTGCTACAACACCGAGAAGCATCCAGCATCTTCAACTACGTGGGACCCAGGTACTGGACGGACCGGCAACATGATACTTCAGCACCACTGCCAGCCGCACGTAATATTCACCCAGTTGAGTTGCATGGGGTCAACAGTACCAGTCTCTAGCTGGAAACTGGGGGTCACTCTCCTGGAGCTATCAGAATTAGAATAAGCAGCATTTACTAGCATTTAATAGAATTTACTGAGGCTGCAGTTAGAATGATAACAAATTCTCACTATAGGCAGCACACTCCACCAATATTCAATACACTAAACCTACTCACCATACAGAACATTCATACTTATTACTGCACCTATTACATACATAGAACACTTAACTCTGATATTAACCCTCCCCTCAAACATCTCCTTGCCAACCTCAACAGAACACATGACCATAACACAAGGCACAGATCACTCTTTGATGTTCCTCGTGTCCATCTCACACTATGCAAAAACTCAATGCACATAAAAGGCCCTAAAATCTGGAACTCATTACCTGTAAATATAAAAGAAACACTACCTGTTTATAAATTCAAGTCTCTTCTCAAAGATCACTTACTCACCCAAAACCAAATAAATACTGAATAACTGAACCTTATAAATTGTATATCTTAAATGTTTCTCACAATTATATCACATAAATGTTAAACCTAAAACCCAATCTAACTTTATTATTTTTTAAATACACTACCTAACAGAATACTCCATTCTACTGAATGTACAACAATGCATGCAACCATATGACCTGTCTTTGTAATACTCACTTGTGCTTTATAGTAATCTGTATACATTAAAGTTTTATCACTGATGTCATCATTGCTTAGTTCATCTTAAGTTAATTTTAAGCCAGCCCGTAATGCTATGCGTAGTATAAGTGGCTTTGGCATGCTGCTCTTATCTGTATTTTTTGTACCTCTGTATGTGTGCTCAAATTTTTAAATAAATAAATAAATAAATAAATAAATAAAAAAGCACCTCCAGGTAATGCGAGGTAGCTAGTGTGGACACGCGGCTCCACACATAGGCACACACACACATACACACACACACAGTAGGTGAGGCCTAGTGTTACAGAATTGAACGTAATTTTAAGCACACAAGACAGTGCACAGTGGGAACCAAGCGATGGGGGACATGTGTAGTACATAGGTGGGTAATAAGGACTCGCTTACATAAACACACACACACACACGGGAACAAGCGGTTAGGCACTTGTAAAAACTGCAGTAGTAAGGATAAGGGTCCTAGAAGATGAGGTAAACAGGCTGAAGCGAGTTACAGGGGCATTGACCAGAGAAGACACAGCATATGAAGCTGAGAGGCCGAACAGGAAGGAAGTAGATATGAATTATGCTAAGGTCATATCAGCCTGCCAAGAAGGGCCAAGGAGTGAAAGGGAAGGGCAGCTGGGTGCAGATGGAGAGGGTGATAGGTCAAATGCAGAGGCACAACCATGCTACCAAGAGCCACTGTAAAAAAAAACAGGGGAGAAAATGACCATGCACAGACAGGAACCAGAGTCACAGAGGGAAAGGCAATGGAAGGAGGAAAGGGCAAAATCAGTGTTTATCCATGGGCTTCAGGAGAGGGAGGAAAGGACACGCACTGAAAGACAATTAAGAAAGGAGATTAAGAACATCATCACAGAAATTGGTGGAGAAGACATGGACGAGATTGTAAATTTTCAGAGAATAGGGGGGCACTTGAAGGGGAAAAAATGACCGATCAAGCTGATTTTCAGGACAGAAGCAGTGCAGAACAGGATCCTCAAAGAGAAACCATGGTTGAAGTACTCAGCAGAGTACAAGAGGGTGGTCCTAGACAGTGACAGAACACAAACAGAATGACAGCAGCTGAGGGAGAGGACAAAATAAGCAAAAGGAGGTAGGAAAGGAGACAAGGATGGAACCACCAGAGGTCAATCAGAGCAGGACAGAGCAGCAAGGGCAAGCACACACAGAACCATCCCCAGAACCCCACAACCTATCACACCATCCCAACACAAACTACAATTCATACTCACAGCTTCCCCCCAACACCCAGCTATAAAATTCCACAGTACACTACCAGGTCTCCCACCCTCACAGGCCCCCCAAACCACAGTGTTGGAGAGGAAACTGAAGGTATGGTACACAAACGCTGATGGAATAACAAATAAGTGGGGAGGAGTGGCAGGAAAGAGTCAAAGAGGCATCACCGGACATCATAGCTCTCACAGAAACCAAGCTTACAGGTATGATAACAGATGCCATCTTTCCAATGGGATACCAGATCCTGAGGAAAGACAGAGGGAACAGGGGGGGGGTGGAGGAGTGGCACTGCTGATCAAAAATCAATGGAGTTTTGATGAGCTGGAAAGGGAAGACAGCAGAGAAGCAAGAGATTACACAGCGGGAACTCTTCACTCTGGAGGTTCCAAAGTGGTAATTGCAGTGATGTATAACCCACCACAGAACAGCAGGAGGCCAAGGCAAGAGTATGATGAGAGCAATAGAGCAATGGTTGACACACTGGCTGCAGTGGCCAGAAGAGCTCATGCATGCAGGGTAAAGCTCCTGATCATGGGTGACTTTAATCACAAGGAAATCAATTGGGAGACTTTGGAGCCACATGGGGGCCAAGATACATGGAGGGCTAAGATGATGGAGGTGGTACTGGAAAACTTCATGTACCAATATGTAAGGGATACTACAAGAGAGAGAGGAGAGGATGAACCAGCGAGACTGGACCTAGTATTCACCTTGAGTAGTCCAGATATTGAAGACATCACATATGAAAGACCCCTAGGGGCCAGCGATCATGTGGTTTTAAACTTCGTATACACAGTAGAACTACAAGTGGAGGGGGAAGCAGGAACGCCTGGGCGAAGGAAGCCAAACTACAAGAAAGAGGATTACATGGGAATGAGGAACTTCCTGAATGGGGTTCAGTGGGATAGAGAACTGGCAGGGAAGCCAGTTAACGAGATGATGGAATATGTAACAATAATGTGCAAGGAGGCCGAAGAGAAGTTTGTACCCAAGGGTAACAGGAATAATGAAAAGCCAGGATGAGCCCATGGTTCACCCAAAAGTGCAGGGAGGCAAAAACCAAGTGTGCTTGGGAATGGAAGAAGTATAGAAGACAATGGACCCAGGAGAACAAGGAGAGCAGTCGTAGAGCCAGAAATGAATATGCACAGATAAGAAGGGAGGTCCAACGACAATATGAAAACGACATAGCAGCAAAAGCCAAATCTGACCCGAAGCTGTTATACAGCCACATCAAGAGGAAAACAACAGTCAAAGACCAGGTAATCAGGCTGAGGAAGGAAGGAGGAGAGACAACAAGAAATGACTGTGAAGTATGTGAAGAACTCAACAAGAGATTCAAAGAAGTGTTTATAGAGGAGACAGAAGGGGCTCCAGAAAGACGAAGAAGTGGGGTACACCACCAAGTGCTGGACACAGTACACACAACCGAGGAAGAAGTAACGAGGCTTCCGAGTGAGCTAGATACCTCAAAGGCAATGGGGCCGGATAACATCTCTCCATGGGTCCTGAGAGAGGTAGCAGAGGCGCTATGTGTATCCCTAACAACAATATTCAATACATCTATCGAAACAGGGAAATTGCCTGAGGCATTGAAGACAGCAAATGTAGTCCCAATCTTTAAAAAATGAGGCAGACATGAAGTACTAAACTACAGACCAGTGTCACTGACACGTATAGTATGCAAAGTCATGCAGAAGATTATCAGGAGAAGAGTGGTGGAACACCTAGAAAGGAATGATCTCATCAACAGCAGCCAAAATAGTTTCAGACACGGGAAATCCTGTGTCACAAACCTACTGGAGTTCTATGACATGGTGACAGCATTGAGACAAGAGAGAGAGGGAAGGGTGGATTGCATTTTCTTGGACTGCAAGAAGGGGTTTGACACAGTTCCACATAAGAGATTAGTGCAAAAACTGGAGGGCCAAGCAGGGATAACAGGGAAGGCACTACAATGGATCAGGAAATTCTTGTCAGGAAAACATCAGCGAGTCATGGTACGTGGCGAGGTGTCAGAGTGGGCACCTGTGACCAGCGGGGTCCCACAGGGGTCAGTCCTAGAACCAGTGCTGTTTCTGGTATTTGAGAACGACATGGCAGAAGGAATAGACTCTGAGGTGTCCCTGTTTGCAGATGACGTGAAGTTGATGAGAAGAATTCATTCGATCGAAGACCAGGAAGAACTACTTAGGGATCTGGACAGGCTGCAGGCCTGGTACAGCAATTGGCTCCTGGAGTTCAACCCCCCCAAGTACAAAGTCATGAAGATTGGGGAAGGGCAAAGAAGACCGCAGACGGAGTACAGTCTAGGGGGCCAGAGACTACAAACCTCACTCAAGGAAAAAGATCTTGGAGTGAGTATAACACCAGGCACATCTCCCGAAGCGCACATCAACCAAATAACTGCTGCAGCATATGGGCACCTAGCAAATCTCAGAACAGCATTCCGACATCTTAATAAGGAATCGTTCAGGACCCTGTACACCGTGTACGTTAGGCACATACTGGAGTATGCGGCACCAGTTTGGAACCCACACCTAGCCAAGCATATAAAGAAACTAGTGAAAGTGCAAAGGTTTGCAACAAGACTAGTCCCAGAGTTAAGAGGTATGTGCTATGAGGAGAGGTTAAGGGAAATCAACCTGACGACACTGGAGGACAGGAGAGATAGGGGGGACATGATAACGACTTACAAAATACTGAGAGGAATTGACAATGTGGACAAAGACAGGATGTTCCAGAGACTGGACACAGCAACAAGGGGACACAGTTGGAAGCTGAAGACACAGATGAATCAGAGGGATGTTAGGAAGTATTTCTTCAGCCACAGAGTAGTCAGGAAGTGGAATAGTTTGGGAAGCGATGTAGTGGAGGCAGGATCCATACATAGCTTTAAGCAGAGGTACGATAAAGCTCATGGTTCAGGGAGAGTGACCTAGTAGCAATCAGTGAAGAGGCGGGGCCAGGAGCTTCGACTCGACCCCTGCAACCTCAACTAGGTGAGCACAGTGATACACACACACACACACAGTCCTACACGCACACAGTCCTACATACACACAGTGCTACACACACAGTGATACACACACACAGTGCTACACACACAGTGATACACACAGTGCTACACACACAGTGATACACACACACAGTGCTACACACACAGTGATACACACAGAGTGCTACACACACACAGTGCTACACACACACAGAGTGCTACACACACAGAGTGCTACACACACAGAGTGCTACACACACAGTGCTACACACACACACAGTGCTACACACACAGTGATACACACACACAGAGCTACACACACAGTGATACACACACACAGTGCTACACACACAGTGATACACACACACAGTGCTACACACACAGTGCTACACACACAGAGTACTACACACACACAGTGCTACACACACACAGTGCTACACACACACAGTGCTACACACACACAGTGCTACACACACACAGTGCTACACACACACAGTGCTACACACACACAGTGCTACACACACACAGTGCTACACACACAGTGCTACACACACAGTGCTACACACACAGCGCTACACACACAGTGCTACACACACACAGTGCTACACAAACACAGTGCTACACACACACAGTGCTACACACACACAGTGCTACACACACACAGTGCTACACACACACAGTGCTACACACACAGTGCTACACACACACAGTGCTACACACAGAGTGCTACACACACACAGTGCTACACACACACAGTGCTACACACACACAGTGCTACACACACACAGTGCTACACACACAGTGATACTCACACACAGTGCTACACACACAGAGATACTCACACACAGTGCTACACACACAGTGTTACACACACAGTGCTACACACACAGTGCTACACACACAGTGATACACACACACAGTGTTACACACACAGTGCTATACACACAGTGCTACACACACACACACACACAGTGCTACACACACAGTGATGCACACACACAGTGCTACACACACAGTGCTACACACACAGTGCTACACACACACACACAGTGCTACACACACAGTGCTACACACACGCAGTGCTACACACACAGTGATACACACACACAGTGTTACACACACAGTGATGCTCACACACAGTGCTACACACACAGTGCTACACACACAGTGCTACACACACACACACACAGTGCTACACAAACAGTGCTACACACACAGTGCTACACACACAGTGCTACACACACACAGTGCTACACACACAGTGCTACACACACAGTGCTACACACACAGTGCTACACACACAGTGCTACACACACAGTGCTACACACACAGTGCTACACACACAGTGCTATATACACAGTGCTACACACACAGTGCTACACACACAGTGCTACACACACAGTGCTACACACACACAGTGCTACACACACACAGTGCTATATACACAGTGCTACACACACAGTGCTACACACACAGTGCTACACACACAGTGCTACACACACAGTGCTACACACAGAGTGCTACATACACAGTGCTAAACACACAGTGCTACACACACACACAGTGCTACACACACAGTGCTACACACACACAGTGCTATATACACAGTGCTACACACACAGTGCTACACACACAGTGCTACACACACAGTGCTACACACACAGTGCTACACACACAGTGCTACACACACAGTGCTACACACACAGAGCTACACACGCACAGGGCTATATACACAGTGCTACACACACAGTGCTACACACACACAGTGCTACACACACAGTGCTACACACACACAGTGCTACACACACAGTGCTACACATACAGTGCTACACACACAGTGCTACACACACAGTGCTACACACACACAGTGCTACACACACACAGTGCTACACACACACAGTGCTACACACACACAGTGCTACACACACACAGTGCTACACACACAGTGCTACACACACACAGTGCTACACACACACAGTGCTACACACACACAGTGCTACACACACAGTGCTACACACACACAGTGCTACACACACACAGTGCTACACACACACAGTGCTACACACACAGTGCTACACACACAGTGCTACACACACACAGTGCTACACACACACAGTGCTACACACACAGTGCTACACACACACACAGTGCTACACACACACAGTGCTACACACACAGTGCTACACACACAGTGCTACACACACAGTGCTACACACACAGTGCTACACACACACAGTGCTACACACACACAGTACTACACAAAAACAGTGCTACACACACAGTGCTACACACACACAGTGCTACACACACACAGTGCTACACACACACAGTGCTACACACACAGTGCTACACACACACAGTGCTACACACACACAGTGCTACACACACAGTCCTACACACACACAGTGCTACACACACACAGTGCTACACACACACAGTGCTGCACACACACAGTGCTACACACACACAGTGCTACACACACACAGTGCTACACACACACAGTGCTACACACACAGTGCTACACACACACAGTGCTACACACACACAGTGCTACACACACAGTGCTACACATACAGTGCTACACACACAATGCTACACACACAGTGCTACACACACACAGTGATACACACACACAGTGATACACACACACAGTGATACACACACAGTGCTACACACACACAGTGCTACACACACAGTGCTACACACACACAGTGCTACACACACACAGTGCTACACACACACAGTGCTACACACACAGTGCTACACACACACAGTGCTACACACACACAGTGCTACACACACACAGTGCTACACACACAGTGCTACACACACAGTGCTACACACACACAGTGCTACACACACACAGTGCTACACACACAGTGCTACACACACACACACACACAGTGCTACACACACACAGTGCTACACACACAGTGCTACACACACAGTGCTACACACACAGTGCTACACACACACAGTGCTACACACACAGTGCTACACACACACAGTGCTACACACACACAGTGCTACACACACACAGTGCTACACACACAGTGCTACACACACACAGTGCTACACACACACAGTGCTACACACACACAGTGCTACACACACAGTGCTACACACACAGTGCTACACACACACAGTGCTACACACACACAGTGCTACACACACAGTGCTACACACACACAGTGCTACACACACACAGTGCTACACACACACAGTGCTACACACACACAGTGCTACACACACACAGTGCTACACACACACAGTGCTACACACACACAGTGCTACACACACAGTGCTACACACACACAGTGCTACACACACACAGTGCTACACACACACAGTGCTACACACACACAGTGCTACACACACACAGTGCTACACACACACAGTGCTACACACACACAGTGCTACACACACACAGTGCTACACACACACAGTGCTACACACACACAGTGCTACACACACACAGTGCTACACACACACAGTGCTACACACACAGTGCTACACACACACAGTGCTACACACACACAGTGCTACACACACACAGTGCTACACACACACAGTGCTACACACACACAGTGCTACACACACACAGTGCTACACACACACAGTGCTACACACACACAGTGCTACACACACACAGTGCTACACACACACAGTGCTACACACACACACAGTGCTACACACACACAGTGCTACACACACACAGTGCTACACACACAGTGCTACACACACAGTGCTACACACACACAGTGCTACACACAAACAGTGCTACACACACACAGTGCTACACACACACAGTGCTGCACACACAGTCCTACACACACAGTGCTACACACACACAGTGCTACACACACAGTGCTTCACACAAACAGTGCTACAGACACAGTGCTACACACACAGTGATACACACACACAGTGCTACACACACACAGTGCTACACACACACAGTGCTACACACACAGTGCTACACACACACAGTGCTACACACACACAGTGCAACACACACAGTGCTACACACACAGTGCTACACACACACAGTGCTGCACACACACAGTGCTACACACACAGTGCTACACACACAGTGCTACACACACACACAGTGCTACACACACACAGTGCTACACACACACAGTGCTACACACACAGTGCTACACACACAGTGCTACACACACACAGTGCTACACACACACAGTGCTACACACACAGTGCTACACACACAGTGATACACACACACTACACACACAGTGCTACACACACACAGTACTACACACACACAGTGCTACACACACAGTGCTACACACACACAGTGCTACACACACACAGTGCTACACACACACAGTGCTACACACACACAGTGCTACACACACAGTGCTACACACACAGTGCTACACACACACAGTGCTACACACACACACACACAGTGCTACACACACACAGTGCTACACACACACAGTGCTACACACACACAGTGCTACACACACAGTGCTACACACACACAGTGCTACACACACAGTGCTACACACACACAGTGCTACACACACACAGTGCTACACACACACAGTGCTACACACACACAGTGCTACACACACACAGTGCTACACACACACAGTGCTACACACACACAGTGCTACACACACACAGTGCTACACACACACAGTGCTACACACACACAGTGATACACACACACACAGTGCTACACACACACAGTGCTACACACACACAGTGCTACACACACACAGTGCTACACACACACAGTGCTACACACACACAGTGCTACACACACACAGTGCTACACACACACAGTGCTACACACACACAGTGCTACACACACACAGTGCTACACACACACAGTGCTACACACACACAGTGCTACACACACACAGTGATACACACACACAGTGATACACACACACAGTGCTACACACACACAGTGCTACACACACAGTGATACACACACACAGTGCTACACACACACAGTGCTACACACACACAGTGCTACACACACAGTGCTACACACACACAGTGCTACACACACACAGTGCTACACACACAGTGCTACACACACAGTGCTACACACACAGTGCTACACACACACAGTGCTACACACACAGTGCTACACACACACAGTGCTTCACACACAGAGCTACACACACAGTGCTACAGTGCTACACACACAGTGCGACACACACTCAGTGCTACACACACAGTGCTACACACACACAGTGCTACACACACACAGTGCTACACACACACAGTGCTACACACACACAGTGCTACACACACAGTGCTACACACACACAGTGCTACACACACACAGTGCTACACACACAGTGCTACACACACACAGTGCTACACACACAGTGCTACACACACACAGTGCTACACACACACACACACACAGTGCTACACACACACAGTGCTACACACACACAGTGCTACACACACACAGTGCTACACACACACAGTGCTACACACACACAGTGCTACACACACACAGTGCTACACACACACAGTGCTACACACACACAGTGCTACACACACAGTGCTACACACACACAGTGCTACACACACACAGTGCTACACACAAACAGTGCTACACACACACTACACACACAGTGCTACACACACACAGTGCTGCACACACACAGTGCTACACACACAGTCCTACACACACAGAGCTACACACACACAGTGCTACACACACACAGTGCTACACACACACAGTGCTACACACACACAGTGCTACACACACACAGTGCTACACACACACAGTGCTACACACACAGTGCTACACACACACAGTGCTACACACACAGTGCTACACACACACAGTGCTAGTGCTACACACACACAGCTACACACACAGTGCTACACACACAGTGGTACACACACAGTGCTACACACACAGTGCTACACACACAGTGCTACACACACAGTGCTACACACACAGTGCTACACACACAGTGCTACACACAGAGTGCTACACACACAGTGCACACACACAGTGCTACACACACAGTGCTACACACACACAGTGCTACACACACAGTCCTACACACACAGTGCTACACACACACAGTGCTACACACACAGTGCTTCACACACAGTGCTACACGCACACAGTGGTACACACACAGTGCTACACACACACAGTGCTACAGACACGCACAGTGCTACACACACACAGTGCTACACACACAGTCCTACACACACAGTGCTACACACACACAGTGCTACACACACACAGTGCTACACACACACAGTGCTACACACACAGTCCTACACACACAGTGCTACACACACAGTGCTGCACACACACAGTGCTACACACACACAGTGCTACACACACAGTGCTACACACACAGTGCTACACACACACAGTGGTACTCACACATAGTGCTGCACACACACAGTGCTACACACACAGTCCTACACACACAGTGCTACACACACACAGTGCTACACACACACAGTGCTACACACACACAGTGCTACACACACACAGTGCTACACACACACAGTGCTACACACACACAGTGCTACACACACATAGTGCTACACACACACAGTGCTACACACACACACAGTGCTACACACACACAGTGCTACACACACACAGTGCTACACACACACACAGCTACACACACAGTGCTACACACACAGTGGTACACACACAGTGCTACACACACAGTGCTACACACACAGTGCTACACACACACAGTGCTACACACACAGCCCTACACACACACAGTGCTACACACACACAGTGCTACACACACACAGTGCTGCACACACACAGTGCTACACACACACAGTGCTACACACACACAGTGCTACACACACACAGTGCTATACACACAGTGCTACACACACACAGTGCTACACACACACAGTGCTACTCACACACAGTGCTACACACACACAGTGCTACACACACACAGTGCTACACACACAGAGTGCTGCACACACACAGTGCTACACACACACAGTGCTACACACACACAGTGCTACACACACAGTGCTACAAACACAGTGCTACACACACAGTGCTACACACACACAGTGCTGCACACACACAGTGCTACACACACAGTGCTACACAGACAGTGCTACACACACACAGTGCTACACACACACAGTGCTACACACACAGCGCTACACACACAGTGCTACACACACAGTGCTACACACACAGTGCTACACACACAGTGCTACACACACAGTGCTACACACACACAGTGCTACACACACAGTCCTACACACACAGTGCTACACACACACAGTGCTACACACACAGTGCTACACACACAGTGCTACACACACACAGTGCTACACACACAGTGCTACACACACACAGTGCTACACACACACAGTGCTACACACACACAGTGCTACACACACAGTCCTACACACACAGTGCTACACACACACACAGTGCTACACACACACAGTGCTACACACACACAGTGCTGCACACACACAGTGCTACACACACAGTGCTACACAGACAGTGCTACACACACACAGTGCTACACACACACAGTGCTACACACACAGTGCTACACACACAGTGCTACACACACAGTGCTACACACACAGTGCTACACACACAGTGCTACACACACAGTGCTACACACACACAGTGCTACACACACAGTGCTACACACACAGTGCTACACACACACAGTGCTACACACACAGTGCTACACACACACAGTGCTACACACACACAGTGCTACACACACACAGTGCTACACACACAGTCCTACACACACAGTGCTACACACACACACAGTGCTACACACACACAGTGCTACACACACACAGTGCTACACACACAGTCCTACATACACAGTGCTACACACACACAGTGCTGCACACACACAGTGCTACACACACACAGTGCTACACCCACAGTGCTGCACACACACAGTGCTACACACACAGTCCTACACACACAGTGCTACACACACACAGTGCTACACACACACAGTGCTACACACACACAGTGCTACACACACACAGTGCTACACACACACAGTGCTACACACACACAGTGCTACACACACACAGTGCTACACACACACACAGTGCTACACACACACAGTGCTACACACACACAGTGCTACACACACAGTGCTACACACACACAGTGCTACACACACACAGTGCTACACACACACAGTGCTACACACACACAGTGCTACACACACAGTGCTACACACACACAGTGCTACACACACAGTGCTACACACACAGTGCTACACACACAGTGCTACACACACACAGTGCTACACACACACAGTGCTACACACACACCGTGCTACACACACACAGTGCTACACACACAGTGCTACACACACACAGTGCTACACACACAGTGCTACACACACAGTGCTACACACACACAGTGCTACACACACAGTGCTACACACACACAGTGCTTCACACACAGTGCTACACACTCACAGTTCTACACACACAGTGGTACACACACAGTGCTAAACACACAGTGCTACACACACACAGTGCTACACACACAGTGCTACACACACACAGTGCTACACACACAGTGCTACACACACAGTGCTACACACACAGTGCTACACACACAGTGCTACACACACAGTGCTACACACACACAGTGCTGCACACACACAGTGCTACACACACAGTGCTACACACACAGTGCTACACACACACAGTGCTACACACACACAGTGCTACACACACAGTGCTACACACACAGTGCTACACACACAGTGCTACACACACAGTGCTACACACACAGTGCTACACACACAGTGCTACACACACAGTGCACACACACAGTGCTACACACACAGTGCTACACACACACAGTGCTACACACACAGTCCTACACACACAGTGCTACACACACACAGTGCTACACACACAGTGCTACACACACAGTGCTACACACACACAGTGCTACACACACAGTGCTACACACACACAGTGCTACACACACACAGTGCTACACACACACAGTGCTACACACACAGTCCTACACACACAGTGCTACACACACACACACACAGTGCTACACACACACAGTGCTACACACACACAGTGCTACACACACAGTCCTACACACACAGTGCTACACACACACAGTGCTGCACACACACAGTGCTACACACACACAGTGCTACACCCACAGTGCTGCACACACACAGTGCTACACACACAGTCCTACACACACAGTGCTACACACACACAGTGCTACACACACACAGTGCTACACACACACAGTGCTACACACACACAGTGCTACACACACACAGTGCTACACACACACAGTTCTACACACACACACAGTGCTACACACACACAGTGCTACACACACACAGTGCTACACACACAGTGCTACACACACACAGTGCTACACACACACAGTGCTACACACACACAGTGCTACACACACAGTGCTACACACACACAGTGCTACACACACAGTGCTACACACACAGTGCTACACACACAGTGGTACACACACACAGTGCTACACACACACAGTGCTACACACACACAGTGCTACACACACACAGTGCTACACACACAGTGCTACACACACACAGTGCTACACACACAGTGCTACACACACAGTGCTACACACACACAGTGCTACACACACAGTGCTACACACACACAGTGCTACACACACAGTGCTACACACTCACAGTTCTACACACACAGTGCTACACACACAGTGCTAAACACACAGTGCTACACACACACAGTGCTACACACACAGTGCTACACACACACAATGCTACACACACAGTGCTACACACACCGTGCTACACACACAGTGCTACACTCACACAGTGCTACACACACAGTGCTACACACACAGTGCTACACACACAGTGCTACACACACAGTGCTACACTCACACAGTGCTACACACACACAGTGCTACACTCACACAGTGCTACACACACAGTGCTACACACACACAGTGCTACACACACAGTGCTACACACACACAGTGCTACACACACAGTGCTACACACACACAGTGCTACAAACAGAGTCCTACACACACAGTGCTACACACACACAGTGCCACACACACAGTCCTACACACACAGTGCTACACACACACAGTGCTACACACACACAGTGCTACACACACACAGTGCTACACACACACAGTGCTACACACACACAGTGCTACACACACACAGTGCTACACACACACACACAGTGCTACACACACACAGTGCTACACACACACAGTGCTACACACACAGTGCTACACACACACAGTGCTACACACACACAGTGCTACACACACACAGTGCTACACACACACAGTGCTACACACACAGTGTTACACACACACAGTGCTACACACACACAGTGCTACACACACACAGTGCTACACACACACAGTGCTACACACACACAGTGCTACACACACACAGTGCTACACACACACAGTGCTACACACACACAGTGCTACACACACACAGTGCTACACACACACAGTGCTACACACACAGTGCTACACACTCAGTGCTACACACACAGTGCTACACACACACAGTGCTACACACACACAGTGCTACACACACACAGTGCTACACACACAGTGCTACACACACACAGTGCTACACACACACAGTGCTACACACACACAGTGCTACACACACACAGTGCTACACACACAGTGTTACACACACACAGTGCTACACACACACAGTGCTACACACAAACAGTGCTACACACACACAGTGCTACACACACACAGTGCTACACACACACAGTGCTACACACACACAGTGCTACACACACACAGTGCTACACACACACAGTGCTACACACACACAGTGCTACACACACAGTGCTACACACTCAGTGCTACACACACAGTGCTACACACACACAGTGCTACACACACACAGTGCTACACACACGCAGTTCTACACACACACAGTGCTACACACACACAGTGCTACACACACAGTGCTACACACACAGTGCTACACACACACAGTGCTACACTGTCCCGAAACATGGAGAGCCAAGATGATGGATGTGGTACTGGAGAACCTCATGCATCAACATGTTAGAGACACTACCAGAGAGAGAGGAGAGGATGAACCAGCAAGGTTGGACCTTGTATTCACCATGAGTAGTTCGGACATCGAGGGTATCATGTATGAAAGGCCCCTGGGAGCTAGTGATCATGTGGTTCTGTGCTTCGACTACATAGTTGAGCTCCAAGTGGAGAGAGTAGCAGGAATAGGCTGGGAAAAACCAAACTACAAAAGGGGGAACTACTCAGGCATGAGGAACTTCCTTCAAGACATTCAGTGGGAGAGGGAACTGACAGGAAAACCAGTACAAGAAATGATGGACTATGTAGCAACAAAATGCAAGGAGGCAGAGGAGAGGTTTGTTCCCAAGGGAAACAGAAATAATGGGAAGAACAGAACGAGTCCTTGGTTCACCCAAAGGTGTAGGGAGGCAAAAACTAGGTGTACTAGAGAATGGAAAAGGTACAGAAGACAGAGAACTCAGGAAAATAAAGAAATCAGCCGAAGAGCCAGAAACGAATATGCACAGATAAGAAGGGAGGCTCAGAGACAATATGAAAATGACATAGCATCAAAAGTAAAGACTGACCCGAAGCTGTTGTACAGCCACATCAGGAGGAAAACAACAGTCAAGGACCAGGTAATCAGACTGAGGAAGGGTGATGGGGAATTCACAAGAAACGACCGAGAGGTATGTCAGGAGCTCAACACAAGATTTAAAGAGGTATTTACAGTGGAAACCAGTAGGACTCCAAGAAATCAGAACAGGGGGGCACACCAGCAAGTGCTGGATGAGGTACATATAACCAAGGAGGAGGTGAAGAAGCTGCTATGCGAACTTGACACCTCAAAGGCGGTGGGACCAGACAACATCTCTCCATGGGTCCTTAAAGAGGGAGCAGAGATATTGTGTGAGCCATTAACAAAGATCTTCAACACATCATTTGAAACTGGGCAACTCCCTGAGGTATGGAAAATGGCAAATGTAGTCCCAATTTTTAAAAAGGGAGACAGACATGAGGCACTAAACTACAGACCTGTATCACTAACGTGTATAGTATGCAAGGTCATGGAGAAGATCATCAGGAGGAGAGTGGTGGGGCACCTGGAAAGAAACAAGTGTATAATTGACAACCAGCACGGTTTCAGGGAAGGAAAATCCTGTGTCACAAACCTACTAGAGTTTTATGACAAGGTGACAGAAGTAAGACAAGAGAGAGAGGGGTGGATCGACTGCGTATTTTTGGACTGCAAGAAGGCTTTCGACACAGTTCCTCACAAGAGGTTACTGCAAAAGCTAGAGGACCAGGCACACATAACAGGAAAGGCACTGCACTGGATCAGAGAATATCTGACATCACACAGTGATGCACACACACAGTGCTACACACACAGTGCTACACACACAGTGCTACACACACACACACACACAGTGCTACACACACAGTGCAACACACACAGTGCTACACACACAGTGCTACACACACAGTGCTACACACACAGTGCTACACACACAGTGCTACACACACAGTGCTACACACACAGTGCTACACACACAGTGCTACACACACAGTGCTACACACACACAGTGCTACACACACACAGTGCTACACACACACAGTGCTACACACACACAGTGCTACATACACACAGTGCTACACACACAGTGCTACACACACAGTGCTACACACACAGTGCTACACACAGAGTGCTACACACACACAGTGCTACACACACACAGTGCTACACACACACAGTGCTACACACACACAGTGCTAAACACACAGTGCTACACACACACAGTGCTACACACACACAGTGCTACACACACACAGTGCTACACACACAGTGCTACACACACACAGTGCTACACACACAGTGCTACACACACACAGTGCTACACACACAGTGCTACACACACAGTGCTACACACACAGTGCTACACACACAGTGCTACACACACAGTGCTACACACAGTGCTACACACACAGTGCTACACACACACAGTGCTACACACACAGTGCTACACACACACAGTGCTACACACACAGTGCTACACACACAGTGCTACACACACAGTGCTACACACACAGTGCTACACACACAGTGCTACACACACACAGTGCTACACACACAGTGCTACACACACAGTGCTACACACACAGTGCTACACACACAGTGCTACACACACAGTGCTACACACACAGTGCTACACAATATTACACACAGCATATAATTCTTGTCTTCTGATATCTGAGTCTCCTGTTAACTCTGATCATTCACAGTATTGCCACTCCTCCATCCTTCCTTCCTGCCCACCCCCTCATCCTTCCTTCCTGCCACCCCATCATCCTTCCTTCCTGCCCACCCCATCATCCTTCCTTCCTGCCCACCCCATCATCCTTCCTTCCTGCCACCCCTTCGTCCTTCCTTCCTGCCCACCCCATCATCCTTCCTTCCTGCCCACCCCATCATCCTTCCTTCCTGCCACCCCATCATCCTTCCTTCCTGCCACCCCATCATCCTTCCTTCCTGCCCACCCCATCATCCTTCCTTCCTGCCCACCCCATCATCCTTCCTTCCTGCCCACCCCATCATCCTTCCTTCCTGCCCACCCCATCATCCTTCCTTCCGGCCACCCCATCATCCTTCCTTCCTGCCCACCCCATCATCCTTCCTTCCTGCGCACCCCATAATCCTTCCTTCCTGCCCACCCCATCATCCTTCCTTCCTGCCCACCCCATCATCCTTCCTTCCTGCCCACCCCATCATCCTTCCTTCCTGCCCTCCCCATCATCCTTCCTTCCTGCCCACCCCCTCATCCTTCCTTCCTGCCACCCCATCATCCTTCCTTCCTGCCCACCCAATCATCCTTCCTTCCTGCCCACCCCATCATCCTTCCTTCCTGCCCACCCCATCATCCTTCCTTCCTGCTCACCCCATCATCCTTCCTTCCTGCCCACCCCATCATCCTTCCTTCCTGCGCACCCCATCATCCTTCCTTCCTGCCCACCCCATCATCCTTCCTTCCTGCTCACCCCATCATCCTTCCTTCCTGCCCACCCCATCATCCTTTCTTCCTGCTCACCCCATCATTATTCCTTCCTGCTCACCCCATCATCATTCCTTCCTGCTCACCCCATCATCCTTCCTTCCTGCTCACCCCATCATCCTTCCTTCCTGCCCACCCCATCGTCCTTCCTTCCTGCCCACCCCATCATCCTTCCTTCCTGCTCACCCCATTATCCTTCCTTCCTGCTCACCCCATCATCCTTCCTTCCTGCTCACCCCATCATCCTTCCTTCCTGCTCACCCCATCATCCTTCCTTCCTGCTCACCCCATCATCCTTCCTTCCTTCCCACCCCATCATCCTTCCTTCCTGCTCACTCCATCATCCTTCCTTCCTGCTTACCCCATCATCCTTCCTTCCTGCTCACTCCATCAACCTTCCTTCCTGCTCACCCCATCATCCTTCGTTCCTGCTCACCCCATCATCCTTCCTTCCTGCTCACCCCATCATCCTTCCTTCCTGCTCACCCCATCATCCTTCCTTCCTGCTCACCCCATCATCCTTCCTTCCTGCTCACCCCATCATCCTTCCTTCCTGCCCACCCCATCATCCTTCCTTCCTGCTCACCCCATTATCCTTGCTTCCTGCTTACCCCATCATCCTTCCTTCCTGCCCACCCCATCATCCTTCCTTCCTGCTCACCCCATCATCCTTCCTTCCTGCTCACTCCATCAACCTTCCTTCCTGCTCACCCCATCATCTTTCCTTCCTACTCACCCTATCATCCTTCCTTCCTGCCACCCCTTCATCCTTCCTTCCTGCTCACCCCATCATCCTTCCTTCCTGCTCACCCCATCATCCTTCCTGCCCACCCCATCATCCTTCCTTCATGCCCACCCCATCATCCTTCCTTCCTGTCCACCCCATCATCCTTCCTTCCTGCCCACCCCATCATTCTTCCTTCCTGCCCACCCCATCATCCTTCCTTCCTGCTCACTTCATCATCCTTCCTTCCTGCTCACCCCATCATCCTTCCTTCCTGCTCACCCCATCATCCTTCCTTCCTGCCACCCCTTCGTCCTTCCTTCCTGCTCACCCCATCATCCTTCCTTCCTGCTCACCCCATCATCCTTCCTGCCCACCCCATCATCCTTCCTTCCTGCTCACCCCATCATCCTTCCTTCCTGCCCACCCCATCATCATTCCTTCCTGCCCACCCCATCATCCTTCCTTCCTGCCCACCCCATCATCCTTCCTTCCTGCTCACCCCATCATCCTTCCTTCCTGCCCACCCCATCATCCTTCCTTCCTGCTCACCCCATCATCCTTCCTTCCTGCTCACCCCATCATCCTTCCTTCCTGTCCACCCCATCATCCTTCCTTCCTGCCCACCCCATCATCCTTCCTTCCTGCTCACCCCATCATCCTTCCTTCCTGCTCACCCCATCATCCTTCCTGCTCACCCCATCATCCTTCCTTCCTGCCCACCCCTTCATCCTTCCTTCCTGCTCACCCCATCATCCTTCCTTCCTGCTCACCCCATCATCCTTCCTTCCTGCCCACTCCATCATCCTTCCTCCCTGCTCTCCCCATCATCCTTCCTTCCTGCTCACCCCATCATCCTTCCTTCCTGCTCTCCCATTCATCCTTCCTTCCTGCTCACCCCATCATCCTTCCTTCCTGCTCACCCCATCATCCTTCCATCCTGCTCACCCCATCATCCTTCCTTCCTGCTCAAACCATCATCCTTCCTTCCTGCTCACCCCATCATCCTTCCTTCCTGCTCACCCCATCATCCTTCCTTCCTGCTCACCCCATCATCCTTCCTTCCTGCTCACCCCATCATCCTTCCTGCTCCCCATCATCCTTCCTTCCTGCCCACCCCATCATCCTTCCTTCCTGCTCACCCCATCATCCTTCCTTCCTGCTCACTCCTTCATCCTTCCTTCCTGCTTACCCCATCTTCTTTCCTTCCTGCTAACCCCATCATCCTTCCTTCCTGCCCACCCCATCGTCCTTCTTTCCTGCTTACCCCATCATCCTTCCTTCCTGCTTACCCCATCATCCTTCCTTCCTGCTCACCCCATCATCCTTCCTTCCTGCTCACCCCATCATCCTTCCTTCCTGCCTACCCCATCATCCTTCCTTCCTGCTCACCCCATCATCCTCCCTTCCTGCTCACCCCATCATCTTTCCTTCCTGCTCATCCCATCATCCTTCCTTCCTGGTCACCCCATCATCCTTCCTTGCTGCTCACCCCATCATCCTTCCTTCCTACTCACCCCATTATCATTCCTTCCTGTGCACCCCATCATCCTTCCTTCCTGCCCACCCCATCATCCTTCCTTCCTGCTCATCCCATCATCCTTCCTTCCTGCTCACCCCATCATCCTTCCTTCCTGCTCACCCCATCATCCTTCCTTCCTGCTCACCCCATCATCCTTCCTTACTGCTCACCCCATCATCCTTCCTTCCTGCTCACCCCATCATCCTTCCTTCCTCCTCACCCCATCATCCTTCCTTCCTGCTTACCCCATCATCCTTCCTTCCTGCTCACCCCATCATCCTTCCTTCCTGCCCTCCCCATCATTCTTCCTTCCTGCTTACCCCATATTCCTTCCTTCCTGCTTACCCCATCATCCTTCCTTCCTGCTTACCCCATCATCATTCCTTCCTGCTTACCCCATCATCCTTCCTTCCTGCTCACCTCATCATCCATCCTTCCTGCTCAGCCCATCATTCTGCCCTGTTGCTTATCCCACCATTCTTCTTTCTTCCTCACTCCATCATTCTACCCTCTTGCTCACCCCGTCGTCCTTCCTTCCTGCTCACCCCTTCATCCTGCCCTCTTGCTCACCCCATTATCCTTCTCTCTTGCTCACTCCTTCATCCTTCTCTTTTGCTCACCCCTCCATCGTTTCCCTCCTCGATTACCACTGCACCCAATCAGTCTCCCTTCCCCGACACACTAGTCACATTCTCCCTACCAGACACACTTCACTATCCCCCGCCCACCCACCCCTCAATTTCTCCCTTTCACCCACCCCCTTTCTCACCCCTCTCGACCTCCACTCCTCACCATCTCAATCCTCAAGGACGCCCCGTCGAGAAAGGTCACGTGGACATCTCCTCAATCGCAGATCTTCAACAGTCTCCATCATATTCTATCGCCTTTAAATGGAATGATCAATCATCTTGCTGGGAAAGAGCTCGGTCAGGGAGAGCATCCCCGGCAGATCCTTCATAGTTAGAACCGACAAGATAACGACGACCTGGGCTCTGAAGGTCACATTACCGGCAGGAG
>NC_091297.1:36612658-36670158 GCF_038502225.1 Cherax quadricarinatus | reverse complement strand
CCAGGGTGTTACACTGGTGTCTCATTCATTAACCCAGGTATTGCACTGGTGTGTCAGTCATCTTCCCAGGTGTTGCACTGCTGTCTCAGTCATCTTCCCAGGTGTTGCACTGCTGTCTCATTCATCAACCCAGGTATTGCACTGGTGTGCCAGTCATCAACCCAGGTGTTGCACTGTTGTCTCAGTCATCAATCCAAGTTTTTTTTTTTTTTACACAGGGTTTGACAAGGTTAAGGATCCCTAGCTTTATTGACAAGCTGTTTACAGGTTAAGGATTCCTAACTTTATTGGTAAGCTAAAAGCTGTTACCTACATCAGCTCATTTGAAAGCATTTTTATTGTTATGAGACATACAAGTAGGGAACAAGATGAAGTTGGAGCCATCTGTGGGCCAGCATTTTCATTTGATCAACTGACTTTATCTCGTTGACATCATTATGCTGTACGAATGTGTTCCATTCTCGAGTCATCCTGGGGATAAATGATCTCAGAGGAAGTGATGTTCTTGAGAAGGATACAGCCAGAGTGAAGTTACTGCTTTCTGCCTGTCTTGTGGTATAGAAGCTTGCTTCACGAAAGCTTCTCTCTCTCTCTCTCTCTCTCTCTCTCTCTCTCTCTCTCTCTACCCACCTACCTAGCGTTTGTTGCAATTATTCCTTTCTTTAATTTTCTCAAATCACCACATCATCTTCCCTTCCTTCCAGCAACCCACAATTTGTAGTTCTCAGTCATCAGCCCAGGTGTTGCACTTGTATATCAATCATCAACTCTAGTCGGTCTTGCAAGGAAGATACATATGAAAAAAAAAAGAATTAAAAAAAATATCAGTGAAATGCACTTGGGTTGTGGACGAATGTGGTTACTGAACTGTTTGTCATGAAAGTGTTGAGCTGCACTGCAGGACTCACTCATGGCAGAGGTATTACTGAAGCTCTGCCAGTGGATACACTGTCAACCTGTGCACACCTCAGCCAAACTGTACAGAAATTTTCTGCTGTCTTCTTCTTCACAACAGAACAACAGGTTGAACTGTGAATATAACAATGATATATAATATGGATAAGTAGATTAACAAAACACTTGTGCAACAGTAAGGTATCGTGATTTCGGAACGTTTCGACCATACACTAGCTTCTCTGGTCGGGTAAAGAGGAGTCAGCGGAAGCAGTCAAGATGTACTGTACAGACGACTGAAGAAGCGAAACTGCTGTGTAGGCGATTTTACGGAATAAAGATACCTAGATATTACACATGTGTCTTACTTAGCAAGATGCTAAACTAGAGGTCCTGAGTGGCTTTACACTTGGAGTGCTGGATAATTTTGTTATCCTGGTCCTGCCAGATCACTAGACATGACTATTGACTGGTATTAAACATTATTGCTGGCGTCTGATGTAATTGCTGCAGTTTCTTACTGGAAATTCAAATCAGTTTTGTTCCGTGTTTTACTGAAGAACTTATACCTTTACTTTGCATACAAGAGTTTGTGAGTGCCACGACTCTTTCGCTTCACACCTTCAACGCTGAAATTTAACTATCTTAGAAACATATCCCCCCACTCTGTACTATTCCTTTAGCGTGCATCGAGGTAGAGAGGGCTGGGCTTAAGGGATACGCGCCTACCTTACTAGTTTTTTATTGATAATACTGTCAAGGTTGTAATAAATATCATTATCCTGGTGTGATCGACTGCTGTCGTAAATTTTACTTGCTATTATCCATTTTTAAGTAATTTTAACTAAAATTTAACGTAACCTGAAAAATTCCGTGAAAATGTTGAACTGACGAACTGTTATTATCTGGCAGTAAATGAAATCAAGAGACTTCAGTTCCCTCTTCCTCAGTCCACCAGCAGAGAAAACCAAAGATATCTCTTTCTTATTCTCCTCTTCCTCGACCCATCTCTTCCTACTATTACTGATCGTCCTCCTCCTCCTGCTCCAGTCTTTTCTCCTCTCCCTTTTCTTCTCTCTTCCTCTCCTCTTCTCATGTCCTCTTCTCCCTTCACCTCCTCTTCCCTTCTCTTCCACTTCCCATCTCCTCCTCCTTCTTTACAATGAAAAAAAAGGATCATGCTGGTAGATAAAATTCATTGTAATTACCTACTGACACAAACTGCCCACGACTGACTATAATAACAGGTCTCCTGGGTCCTGTCCAGTCCTCATATTGCATCTCAACACTATTTTATTCTCTCTCTCTCTCTCTCTCTCTCTCTCTCTCTCTCTCTCTCTCTCTCTCTCTCTCTCTCTCTCTCTCTCTCTCTCTCTCTCTCTCTCTCTCTCTCTCTCTCTCTCTCTCTCTCTCTCTCTCTCTCTCTCTCTCTCTCTCTCTCTCTCTCTCTCTCTCTCTCTCTCTCTCTCTCTCTCTCTCTCTCTCTGTAATTGCAGCTCATTATAAATAATAATAATAATAATAATAATAATAATAATAATAATAATCATAATAATAATACAATGTTATGGTGGATGGTGATTGTAATAGTTGTGGTTGGTGGTCGTTGTAGTAGTTGTTGAAGGTGGTAGATGTGACAGGGATAGTAGACGGTGGTTGTAATAATTGTATAAGGTGGTAAAGTACTGGTGCAGATAAACACCAGTGATGACCTTTCAAAGAATATCATCAAGGTCTGTAAGGTCTTCTGTTATGTGTTTATCATTTATTCTTTCTCGCTCCCTTCTCTCCCTCCCTCACATCTCTCCCTCCCTCACATCTCTCCCTCCCTCACATTTATCTCTCCCTCCCTCACTCCCCCACATCCCTCCCTCCCTCCCTCCCTCACATAATGGCTCCACCTTCCCATACACAGCCATCTAGCTTTCTCATCTCTCCAGACTTGGCAAGAAAAACTGCTGCGTGCTTACCTGATGCTGCGACCACTCTCTGACCCCACACTCCCTGACCCCACAATCCCTGACCCCCACACTCCCTCACCCCCACACTCCCTGACTCCCACACTCCATCACCCCCACACTCCATCACCCCCACACTCCATCACCCCCACACTCCATCACCAGGACACTCCCTCACCCACACACTCCCTCACCCCCACACTCCCTCACCCCCACACTCTCTGACTCCCACACTCTCTGACCCCACACTCCATCACCCCCACACTCCCTGACCCCACAATCCCTGACCCCCACACTCCCTGGCCCCACACTCCTGACCCCCACACTCTCTGACTCCCACACCCCCTCTCACCCCCACTCCCCTCACCCCACACTCCTCACCTCACTCCCTCACCCTTCTACACTCCCTCACCCTTGTACACTCCCTCACCATTCCACACTCCCTCACTCTACACTCCCTCACCCCCCACTCTCTCCCCCACACTCCCTCATCCCCACACACCCTCACCCCCTCCTGACTCCCACACTCCTCTGACCCCACTTCCCATCACCCCTCACCCTCACCCCCTCCCTCACCCCCTCCCTCACCCCCCACCCCTCCTTCTCCTCCCCTTACTCCCTCCCTCCCTCACCCCACACTCCTCACCCCCAGCACTCCCTCACAACACTCCCTCACCCCACACTCCCTCACCCCCCTCTCTCCTCCCCTCCCCCACACCCTCTCCCCACCCCACTCTCCCTCACCCCACACACCCTTCACCCCACTCTCCCTCACCCCACACACCCTTCACCCCACTCTCCCTCACCCCACACACCCTTCACCCCACCCCCACTCCCTCACCCCCAACACTCCCTGACCCCCACACTCCCTCACCCCCACTCCCCTCTCCCTGACCCTCCCACATCTCCTACACCCCTGACCCAAACATCATCACCCCACTCCCTGACCTCCACACTCCTACACTCCCTGACCCCACACTCCAACACCCCACACTCTCTGACCCCCACACTCCCTGACTCCCACACTCGCTGACCCCACACTCCTCACCCCCACCCACACCTCACCCTGCACACTCCTCTCACCCCCACACTCCCTCACCCCCACACTCCTCACCCCCTCCCACCCCACTCTCTCCCCACACTCCCTCACCCCCACACTCCCTCACCTCCACTCCCTCACACCCACACTCCCTCTCCCCCACTCTCCCTCACCCCCAAAATCCCTGATCCCCACACTCCCTGATACCCACACTCCCACACTCACTGACCCTCATACTCCCACACTCCCTGACCCACACATTCCCTGATCCCCACACTCCCACACTCCCTGACCCCCACACTCCAACACCCCACACTCCCTGACCCCAATTCTCCCACACTCTCTGACCCCCACACTCCAACACCCCACATCCCCACACTCCAACACCCCACATCTCCACACTCCCACACTCACTGACCCCCACACACCCACACTCCCTGGGACCCTCCACCCACACTCCCTGACCCCACTCTCACTGACTCTGACCACCACTCCTAACCCCACTCCCATCAGCCCACTCCCTCCCCCACTCCAACACTCCTGACTCACACCCCTACACTCCTGACACACTCCAACACCCCCTACACTTCCTACTTCCCACCCCCACTTACCCCCACTCCACACCCCACACTCCCTGACCCCATACCCTCCCACTCCCCACCCCCACCCTCACACCCCACACTCCTCACCCCGCACTCCTCACCTACACACTCCTCACCCCCACTCTCCTCATCACACCCTCACTCTACACTCCCTCACCCCCACTCCCTCTGCCCCCACCTCCCTGCACACTCCCTCACCCCTCCTCACCCCCACACTCCCTCCCCACCCCCACTCCCCACATCTCTGCCTCCCTCTCCCCACACTCCCTCCCACCTCCCACACCCTCCCCAACACCCTCCCCACCCAATCCCCACCCCCACACAACCCACACTCTACCCACACTCCCCTGGCCCCCACTACTCCCTAGGCACTCCCACCCCACCCTGACCCTCCAACACACTCCCTGACCCAATTCTCCCACACTCTCTGCCCCACCTCCACACCCATCCCCCTCCACCTCCCCCATCTCCACCTCCCACACTCACTGACCCCACACACATCCCCTGACCCCACTCCTGACCCCTCCCTCCACACTCTCTACCCATCTATTTACTCCCTTACACCCTCCTAACCCCCTACACTCATCAGCCCACACTCCTATTTTACTCCAACACTCCCTGACCCCTCCAACACTACACTCTATACACTTCCCAACCTCCACACCCCATTCCTTATGACACTTCACCCCACCCCACTCCTCACCCCCACACTCCTCACCCACCTCCCTCACCCCCACTCCCCTCACCCCCACTCCCTCACCCCCTCCCTCACCCCCACACACTCCTCACCCCCACTCCTCTCTCCCACACCTCCCTCATCCCCACTCCTCACCCCTCCTTCACCCCTCCTCACCCCCACTCTCTCCCCACCCACCTCCCCTCCCCCCACACTCCTCATCCCCACTCACCCCCACACTCCCACACTCACTGACCCCCACACACCCACACTCCCTGACCCACACACTCCCTGGCCCCCACACTCCCACACTCCCTGACCCCCACACTCCCACACTCCCTAACCCCCACACTCCATCACCCCACACTCCCTGACCCTCACACTCCAACACTCCCTGACCCCCACACTCCATCACCCCACACTCCCTGACCCCCACACTCCAATACTCCCTGACCCCCACACTCCAACACCCTACACTCCCTGACCCCCACACTCCAACACCCCACACCCCCACACCCCAACACCCCACACCCCAACACTCCACCGGTGTCAACATGTGGGTATAATATACCGGTGTTAACATGTGGGTATAATATACCGGTGTTAATATGTGGGTATAATATACCGGTGTTAACATGTGGGTATAATATACCGGTGTTAACATGTGGGTATAATATACCGGTGTTAACATGTGGGTATAATATACCGGTGTTAATATGTGGGTATAATATACCGGTGTTAACATGTGGGTATAATATACCGGTGTTAACATGTGGGTATAATATACCGGTGTTAACATGTGGGTATAATATACCGGTGTTAACATGTGGGTATAGTATACCGGTGTTATCATGTGGGTATAATATACCGGTGTTAACATGTGGGTATAGTATACCGGTGTTAACATGTGGGTATAATATACCGGTGTTAACATGTGGGTATAATATACCGGTGTTAACATGTGGGTATAATATACCGGTGTTAACATGTGCGTATAGTATACCGGTGTTAACATGTGGGTATAGTATACCGGTGTTAACATGTGGGTATAATATACCGGTGTTAACATGTGGGTATAATATACCGGTGTTAACATGTGGGTATAGTATACCGGTGTTAACATGTTGGTATAATATACCGGTGTTAACATGTGGGTATAATATACCGGTGTTAACATGTGGGTATAATATACCGGTGTTAACATGTGGGTATAATATACCGGTGTTAACATGTGGGTATAATATACCGGTGTTAACATGTGGGTATAATATACCGGTGTTAACATGTGGGTATAGTATACCGGTGTTAACATGTGGGTATAATATACCGGTGTTAACATGTGGGTATAATATACCGATGTTAACATGTGGGTATAATATACCGGTGTTAACATGTGGGTATAGTATACCGGTGTTAACATGTGGGTATAATATACCGGTGTTAACATGTGGGTATAATATACCGGTGTTAACATGTGGGTATAATATACCGGTGTTAACATGTGGGTATAATATACCGGTGTTAACATGTGGGTATAATATACCGGTGTTAACATGTGGGTATAATATACCGGTGTTAACATGTGGGTATAATATACCGGTGTTAACATGTGGGTTCAGGGACTTACGCAAGACACTTACAATTATGTCTGTATGGTCTTACCACAGAGATGAGTGGAGACAACAAAAGAAGAGTTGTGTGTAACAGTGGGAGAACCAGAGAGCACGGGACTACTAGAGAGCTGAAGGCTACTATAGGATAAGGGACTACTAGAGAACTGAAGGCTACCATATGATTGACTACTAAAGAGCTGAAAGCTACTATACGATGAGGGACTACGAGAGAGGTGAAGGCTACTATAACATGAGGGACTACTAGAGAGTTGAAGGCTACTATACGACGAGGGACTACAAGAGAGTTAAAGGCTACTGTACAATGAGGAACTAACAGAGAGTACTAAAGAGCAAGGGACTACTAGAGAATGCTGGAGAGCAAGGGACTAATAGAGAACTGAAGACCACTATATGATGAGGGACTAGTAGAGAGGACTGAAGAACCAAAGACTACTGGAGAGGACTGTATAACTAAGGACTACTGGAGAGGACTGAAGAACCAAGGACTACTGGAGAGGACTGTATAACTAAGGACTACTGGAGAGGACTGAAGAACCAAGGACTACTGGAGAGGACTGTATAACTAAGGACTACTGGAGAGGACTGAAGAACCAAGGACTACTGGAGAGGACTGTATAACTAAGGACTACTGGAGAGGACTGAAGAACCAAGGACTACTGGAGAGGACTGTATAACTAAGGACTACTGGAGAGGACTGAAGAACCAAGGACTACTGGAGAGGACTGTATAACTAAGGACTACTGGAGAGGACTGTATAACTAAGGACTACTGGAGAGGACTGTATAACTAAGGACTACTGGAGAGGACTGAAGAACCAAGGACTACTGGAGAGGACTGTATAACTAAGGACTACTGGAGAGGACTGAAGAACCAAGGACTACTGGAGAGGACTGTATAACTAAGGACTACTGGAGAGGACTGTATAACTAAGGACTACTGGAGAGGACTGTATAACTAAGGACTACTGGAGAGGACTGTATAACTAAGGACTACTGGAGAGGACTGTATAACTAAGGACTACTGGAGAGGACTGAAGAACCAAGGACTACTGGAGAGGACTGTATAACTAAGGACTACTGGAGAGGACTGAAGAACCAAGGACTACTGGAGAGGACTGTATAACTAAGGACTACTGGAGAGGACTGTATAACTAAGGACTACTGGAGAGGACTGTATAACTAAGGACTACTGGAGAGGACTGTATAACTAAGGACTACTGGAGAGGACTGTATAACTAAGGACTACTGGAGAGGACTGAAGAACCAAGGACTACTGGAGAGGACTGTATAACTAAGGACTACTGGAGAGGACTGTATAACTAAGGACTACTGGAGAGGACTGTATAACTAAGGACTACTGGAGAGGACTGTATAACTAAGGACTACTGGAGAGGACTGAAGAACCAAGGACTACTGGAGAGGACTAAAGAACTAAGGACTACTGGAGAGGACTGAAGAACTAAGGACTACTGGAGAGGACTAAAGAACCAAGGACTACTGGAGAGGACTGAAGAACCAAGGACTACTGGAGAGGACTGTATAACTAAGGACTACTGGAGAGGACTGAAGAACTAAGGACTACTGGAGAGGACTAAAGAACCAAGGACTACTGGAGAGGACTGAAGAATCAAGGACTACTGGAGAGGACTAAAGAACCAAGGACTACTGGAGAGGACTAAAGAACTAAGGACTACTGGAGAGGACTGAAGAACTAAGGACTACTGGAGAGGACTAAAGAACCAAGGACTACTGGAGAGGACTGTATAACTAAGGACTACTGGAGAGGACTGTATAACTAAGGACTACTGGAGAGGACTGTATAACTAAGGACTACTGGAGAGGACTGAAGAACCAAGGACTACTGGAGAGGACTGTATAACTAAGGACTACTGGAGAGGACTGAAGAACTAAGGACTACTGGAGAGGACTAAAGAACCAAGGACTACTGGAGAGGACTGAAGAACCAAGGACTACTGGAGAGGACTAAAGAACCAAGGACTACTGGAGAGGACTAAAGAACTAAGGACTACTGGAGAGGACTGAAGAACTAAGGACTACTGGAGAGGACTAAAGAACCAAGGACTACTGGAGAGGACTGTATAACTAAGGACTACTGGAGAGGACTGTATAACTAAGGACTACTGGAGAGGACTGTATAACTAAGGACTACTGGAGAGGACTGAAGAACCAAGGACTACTGGAGAGGACTGTATAACTAAGGACTACTGGAGAGGACTGAAGAACTAAGGACTACTGGAGAGGACTAAAGAACCAAGGACTACTGGAGAGGACTGAAGAACCAATGACTACTGGAGAGGACTGAAGAACCAAGGACTACTGGAGAGGACTGAAGAACCAAGGACTACTGGAGAGGACTGAAGAACTAAGGACTACTCTAGACTACTGAAGAACTAAGGACTACTGGAGAGAACTAAAGAACTAATGACTACTGTAAAGGACTGAAGAATCAATGACTACTGGAGAGGACTGAAGAAACAAGGACTACTAGAGAGGACTGTAGAACCATGGCCTACCGGAGAGGCCTATAGAACCAAGGACTACTAGAAAGGACTGAAGAACCAAGGACTACTGGAGAGGACTGAAGAACTAAGGACTACTGTAAAGGACTGAAGAATCAATGACTACTGGAGAGGACTGAAGAACCAAGGACTACTGGAGAGGACTAAAGAACTAAGAACTACTGGAGAGGACTGAAGAACCAAGGACTACTGGAGAGGACTAAAGAACTAAGAACTACTAGAGAGGACTGAAGAACCAAGGGCTACTGGAGAGGACTGAATAACTAAGGACTACCAGAGAGGACTGAAGAACGAAGGACTACTGGAGAGGACTGAAGAACCAAGGACTACTGGAGAGGACTAAAGAACTAAGAACTACTAGAGAGGACTGAAGAACCAAGGACTACTGGAGAGGACTAAAGAACTAAGAACTACTAGAGAGGACTGAAGAACCAAGGGCTACTGGAGAGGACTGAAGAACTAAGAACTACTAGAGAGGACTGAAGAACCAAGGACTACTGGAGAGGACTGCAGAATCAAGGACAACTGGAGAGGACTGCAGAATCAAGAACTACTGGAGAGGACTGAAGAACCACGGCTTAATAGAAAGTACCTACCTGGAGTCTACGTGGAGGTTATTCCGGGGATCAACGCCCCTGAGGCCCGGTCCACGACCAGGCCTCCCGGTGGATCAGGGCCTGATCAACGAGGCTGTTTCTGCTGACCGCATGCAATCCACGAACCACAACCCGGCTGATCCGGCACCGTCTTTAGGTATCTGTCCTCCTCTCTCTTGAAAACAACCAGTGATGCCTCTTATTGCTGGTGGGAGGCTGTTGAACAGTCTTGGACCCCGGACACTTATTGCATTTTCTCTTAGTGTATCAGTGACGCCCCTACTTTTCACTGGGGGTATGTTGCATCGCCTGTCAAGTCTTCTGCTTTCGTATGGAGTGATTTCTGGTGGGACCAGTCCCTCCAGAATCTTCCAGGTGTAGATGATGATATATCTCTCTCGCCTGCGCTCCAGTGAGTACAAGTCAAGTTACGTCAAGTTAAGTAAGTACAAATCAGGTTACGTCAGGTTACATCAGGTTTCGTCAGGTTATGTCAGGGTACGTCAGGTTACGTCAGGTTACGTCAGGTTACGTCCGGTTACGTTAGATTTAATTAGGCTAACGTATGTTAACACATATTTGCGCATAATTTCCCGAAGCTGAAGAATTTGCGGCCTACGTCTGGCAGGCCGGGTGGTAATGTAAATCTCGAGCGTCCATTTCCTCACGAACGGTAAAAAAAAAAGAGAATGAAGCTCAGCTGACTCAGGAGAATTAGAAAAACAGAACAAGAAATCAAGGAAGTACTAGAAAATACCGAGAATATTGGACGTGTTATCCAAGTTCTGTGAGAGCGATGATGTCTGCATCCACCACTGCCTTACCTTCTATTAATTTTTATTCCTTCTATATTCATGCACTGTCATGACTCACGACACCATAATAACGGCTTCCTTAAGTTATGTATGGAAATTTACCTAGTCGGATGACTCCTATTAGAGGCAGCTGATCCAGTGGTTAGCCCACTGGCTTGTGAGTTTCACGATTCCCCCGTCTGGGGTTCGATCCCCCACCCGTTCTGTGATTACGTTTTCAAGCACTGTATTTTGAGAGTCTTGGTGGTATCATTTTCTGAAAGGTCTGAAGTGTTCTCTCAGTGGTTCCCTTGCTGGTCTTATCTCTTGCCTGGGCCAGGCTTGTCTGGTGATAGCCTGGTTAACTAGGCTGTTGCTGCTGGCGGCCCGCTGGCCATTCTTTCTTCTGCTAAGATCTCTACAAATGTTGTTTTTCTCTCTCTTTCCTTCCTCCGACTTTCTTTTCTCTCTCTTTTATTCCCTTCTTTCCATCTTCCTCTTTTCTTCCCCCTTTACTTCCCTTCCATTCTCTCTTTCCTCCCCATTTTTTTCCTTCTCTCCTTCTCGCTCTTTCCTTCCTCTCTTTTCCCTTCCCTCACAGTTTTTTCTTCTTCCACATCTTCCGTAAATTTCCTTCACAATTACCATCCTTTCATCCTCCTCTTCCTCCTCCTCCTCTTCCTCATCCTCATCCTCCTCCTCCTCCTCTTCCTCCTCCTCTTCCTCCTCCTCCTCTTCCTCATCCTCATCCTCCTCCTCCTCCTCCTCCTCCTCCTCCTCCTCCTCCTCCTCTTTCTCCTCCTCCTCTTCCTCCTCCTCCTCCTCTTCTTCCTCCTCTTCTTCTTCCTCCTCCTCATCTTCCTCCTCCTCCTCATCTTCCTCCTCCTCCTCTTCATCCTCCTCCTCCTTCTCTTCCTCCTCCTCCTCCCCCTCCTCCTCCTCCACCCCTCCTCTTCTTCCTCTTCCTCCTCCTCCTCTTCATCCTCCTCCTCTTCTTCCTCCTCCTCCTCCTCCTTCTCCTCCACCCCTTCCTCTTCCTCCTCCTCCTCTTCATCCTCCTCATCTTCCTTCTCCTCCTCCTCCTCTTCCTCCTCCTCCTCCTCATCTTCCTCCTCCTCCTCCTCCTCCTCCTCCTCTTCCTCATCCTCCTCTTCCTCATCTTCCTCCTCCTTCTCCTCTCTCTCTCTCTCTCTCTCTCTCTCTCTCTCTCTCTCACTCTACTATTCATCTTCGTGTCGTTGCGGTCAGGAGTCTCGGTGGACGAGTTATGTGCACTAAGATAATGTAAGTATTTATTAGTTTGGTCCAGAACAGCTTCCAGCTTCAATTATACGTTTAAGGGAGTTTCTCCCATCTCTTAATTGCAGCAGAGATGGACGGGTGTGGTAGGCATGCGAGATACTTAGTCATGGTGGTCCTGTCTACCCTGAGATACCCCTTGGTCCTGTCTACTTTCTGTCCACTTCGTAGCCAGAGTTTGCCCTCTGCACCTCCTTCATAATTACTGTCTTGTGGCAACTGAAAAAACTAGTTTTTTTGTCGTAAAACTGACAAACACGAGTAACTACATAGTTTGGCTGTCCTTCTTGGCCCCTTTATAGCAGCCTCATCTATCGTTATAGTCCTTCCTTCCTTTCTCCCCTTTCTTTCTCCCCTTCCTTTTTCCTCTTTCTTTCTCCCCTTCCTTCTCCCCTTCCTTTCTCCCCTTCCTTTCTCCCCCCCCCCTTTTTTTTTTTTCATAGGGTTTGACAAGGTTAAGGATCCCTCGCTTTTTTGACAGCTATTTACAGGTTAAGCATTCCTAACTTTATTGGCAAGCTAAGAGCTGTTACCTACATCAGCTCATTTGAAAGCATTTTTATTGTTATGAGACATACAAGTAGGATACAGGATGAAGTTGGAGCCATCTGTGGGCCAGCATTTTCATTTGATCAACTGACTTTATCTCGTTGACATCATTATTCTGTACGAATGTGTTCCATACTCTAGTCATCCTGGGTATGTATGATCTCAGATGGAGTGATGTTCTGGAGAAGGGTACAGCCAGAGTGAAGTTGCTGCTTTCTGCCCGTCTTGTGGCATAAAAGCTTGTTTCACGCTGTCCTCGAAGTGGATCCAAGTGTGGTATTTTGACAATATTGGCGTTGTACATAACAGTAAGGCCACCCACATCCCTCCTATGTTGAAGGCTCTGCTGAAATGACAGATCTATCCAGGATGGGTCCAGGCGAGAGATGAGACGTCTTGCTCTGTTCTCTACTCTGTCAAGCAGTCGCAGATGAGAGGGGGGGCAGGCAAATCAAGAAAGTGGAGCATACTCAAGGTGCGAGCGTACTTGTGCCTCGTACAGAATCTTGCAACCCCTACTGTCAAGTAGATGCGAGATACGGCGAAGTGCTGCAAGCTTCCTGGCTGCCTTGTTTGCAAGATTTACAACATGGTTCTTCATGGTTAGTTTGGAGTCAAATTTCACCCCAAGGATATCAACTTCTTCTCCAGGTGCCAACACCCTCCCATTCATCCTTACTACTGCACCAGCATTACCATCATGGTGCCTAGAGACGATCATCATTTGCGTTTTCTCAGGTGCAAATGTTACTTGCCATCTATTTCCCCAAGCTGATATAGCTCTCAGCTGTTGATTGATGTAGCTTAGAGCAGCTGGCATTTCTTCTCTTGGATAAGTGAATGTCAGTGTACAGTCGTCTGCATATGCATGTGATTCTAGGATGAAATAAAGAAGGTCCTTGAAGTAGACATTCCATAACAATGGTCCCAGCACGCTTCCTTGTGGAACACTTGCCCCAATAGGATGTCTTGCTGATTCCGCTCCATTGAGAACTACACTTAGAGATCTACCATGAATGTAATCACTGAGGAGACATAGCGTAGAGCCTGCAATTCCCAGTGCTTGAAGTTTTGCTAAGAGGCCCTGGTGCCACACCCGGCCGAAAGTCCCTTCTTTCTCCGTTTCTTTTCTCCACTTCCTTTCTCCCCTTCCTTTCTCCCCTTCCTTTCTCCCATTCCTTTCTCCCCTTCCTTCTCCCCTTCCTTTCTTCCCTTCCTTTCTCCCCTTCCTTCTCCCCTTCCTTTCTCCCCTTCCTTTCTCCCCTTCCTTCTCCCTTTCATTTCTCCTATTCCTTTTCCCCTTCCTTTCTCCCCTTCCTTTCTCCAATTCCTTTCTCCTCTTCCTTTCCTCCCTTCCTTCTCCCCTTCCTTTCTCCCCTTCCTTCTCCCCTTCCTTCTCCCCTTCATTTCTCCCCTTCCTTTCTCCCCTTCCTTTCTCCCCTTCCTTCTCCCCTTCCTTTCTCCCCTTCCTTTCTCCCCTTCCTTCTCCCCTTCCTTTCTCCCCTTCCTTTCTCCCCTTCCTTCTCCCCTTCATTTCTCCTATTCCTTTCCCCCTTCCTTTCTCCCCTTCCTTTCTCCTCTTCCTTCTCCCCTTCCTTTCTCCCCTTCCTTCTCCCCTTCATTTCTCCAATTCCTTTCTCCCCTTCCTTTCACCCCTTCCTTCTCCCCTTCCTTCTCCCATTCCTTTCTCCCCTTCCTTTCTCCCCTTCTTTCTCCCCTTCCTTTCTCCCCTTTCTTTCTCCCCTTTCTTCTCTCCTTCCTTTCTCCCCTTTCTTTCTCCCCTTCCTTCTCCCCTTCCTTTCTCCTCTTCCTTTCTCCCCTTCCTTTCTCTCCTTCCTTTCTCCTCTTCCTTTCTCCCCTTCCTTCTCCCCTTCCTTCTTCCCTTCCTTTCTCCCTTTCCTTTCTCCCCTTCTTTCTCCCCTTATTTCTCCCCTTCTTTCTCCTCTTCCTTCTCCCCTTTCTTTCTCCTCTTCCTTCTCCCCTTCCTTTCTCCCATTGCTTTCTCCCCTTCCTTCTCCCCTTCCTTTCTCCCCTTCCTTCTTCCCTTCCTTTCTCCCTTTCCTTTCTCCCCTTCTATCTCCCCTTCCTTTCTCCCCTTCTTTCTCCTCTTCCTTCTCCTCTTCCTTTCTCCTCTTCCTTCTCCCCTTCCTTTCTCCCCTTCCTTCTCCCCTTCCTTTCTCCTATTCCTTTCTCCCTTCCTTTCTCCCCTTCCTTCTCCCCTTCCTTTCTCCCCTTCCTTCTCCCCTTCCTTTCTCCCCTTCCTTTCTCCCCTTCCTTCTCCCCTTCCTTTCTCCCCTTCCTTTCTCCCCTTCCTTCTCCCCTTCCTTTCTCGCCTTTCTTTCTCCCGTTCCTTCTTCCCTTCCTTTCTCCCTTTCCTTTCTCCCCTTCTATCTCCCCTTCCTTTCTCCCCTTCTTTCTCCTCTTCCTTCTCCCCTTTCTTTCTCCTCTTCCTTCTCCCCTTCCTTTCTCCCATTACTTTCTCCTCTTCCTTCTCCCCTTCCTTTCTCCCCTTCCTTCTTCCCTTCCTTTCTCCCTTTCCTTTCTCCCCTTCTATCTCCCCTTCCTTTCTGCCCTTCTTTCTCCTCTTCCTTCTCCCCTTCCTTTCTCCTCTTCCTTCTCCCATTCCTTTCTCCCATTACTTTCTCCCCTTCCTTCTCCCCTTCCTTTCTCCCCTTCCTTCTACCCTTCCTTTCTCCTATTCCTTTCCCCCTTCCTTTCTCCCCTTCCTTCTCCCCTTCCTTTCTCCTCTTCTTTCTCCCATTCCTTTCTCCCCTTTCTTTCTCCCCTTCCTTCCTTCCTGCACTGTTGTCTCAGTCATCAATCCAAGTTTTTTTTTTTTTTACACAGGGTTTGACAAGGTTAAGGATCCCTAGCAATATTAACAAGCTATTTACAGGTTAAGGATTCCTAGCTTTATTGGCAAGCTAAGAGCTGTTACCTACATCAGCTCATTTTAAAGCATTTTTATTGTTATGAGACATACAAGTAGGGAACAGGATGAAGTTGGAGCCATCTGTGGGCCAGCATTTTCATTTGATCAACTGACTTTATCTCGTTGACATCATTATGCTGTACGAATGTGTTCCATACTCGAGTCATCCTTTCCCCCCTTCCTTCTCCCCTTCCTTTCTCCCCTTCCTTCTCCCCTTCATTTCTCCCCTTCCTTCTCCTCTTCCTTTCTCTCCTTCTTCCTTCCCTTCCTTTCTCCTCTTCCTTTCTCCCCTTCCTTCTCCACTTCCTTTCTCCCCTTCCTTTCTCCCCTTCCTTCTCCCCTTCCTTTCTCCTCTTCCTTCTCCCCTTTCGTTATCCCCCTCCTTCTCCCCTTCCTTTCTCCCCTTCCTTCACCTTTTCCATTCTCCCCTTCCTTTCTCCCCTTTCTTTGTCCCCTCCTTTTTCCCCTTCCTTCTCCCCTTCCTTTCTCCCCTTTATTTCTCCCCTTCCTTCTCCTCTTCTTTTCTCCCCTTCCTTTCTCCTCTTCCTTCTCCTCTTCCTTTCTCCCCTTCCTTCTCCCCTTCCTTTCTCCCCTTGCTTCTCCTCTTCCTTTCTCCCCTTCTTTCGCCCCTTCCTTTCTCCCCTTAGTTTCCCTTCTTCTTTCCCCCCCTTTCTTTCTCCTCTTCCTTTCTCCCCTTCCTTTCTCCCATTTCTTCTCCCCTTCCTTTCTCCCCTTCATTTCTCCCCTTCCTTTCTCCCCTTCCTTTCTCCCCTTCCTTCTCCCCTTCCTTTCCCCCCTTTCTTTCTCCCCTTCCTTCTCCCATTCATTTCTCCCCTTCATTTCTCCCCTTCCTTTCTCCCCTTCCTTCTCCCCTTCCTTCTCCATTTCCTCTCTCCCCTTCCTTTCTCTCCTTCCTTTGTCGTGGGCTTCGGAAGGAGATAACGAATGTTGAAGATAAAAACACTTGTTGGACGGTAACAATATATTGCAGAATGTGAGAAAGGGAGTCCATCCTACCGGGCGTTGCCAGTAGGCCTGTGCATGAAGATCTGAGAGCAAGGTAGCGCGTCCCACGCAATCATATCGCATCCCATGACGTCATACAAACAGTCACTAGGCCCAGCAAAGGGGTCGTGTATGGAAAACATGTGGATGGTACTATGATACACAGATAAGCTATGCAACACATGTAGGGGATCAGCACAGCTGGAACAACTTTTATGGCAAACATGATATGTATGCAAGGGATGGGGTACATCTCTCTGGGGCTGGGGTGGTAGCACTTGCAGACTCGATTGAGAAGACCATTGGTGAAATGCCTATGATTTTAAACTGATAGAAGATAGAGGTATGGGTGTGTGTGGGAAACAAGCAGGTTGCAACACTAGGGTTCGAAACAGTAAATGTATAAAAGGCATTCAGCATGAAGTTATAAATAAAGACAATATATCAGGTCAGCAAACAAAGGGGGACAGCAGAGGGCAGCAAGGGACTAGCTCCCTTAAGGTTTACTATACTAATAGCAGGAGTGTAAGAAATAAGATAGATGAGCTAAGATTAATTACAAGTGCAGGAAACATAGATATTATTGCTATAACAGAGACCTGGCTCAATCTGAAAGATAGAGAGATGCCCTCTGAATGTCACATACAAGGCTGTAAATTATTCCACACTGACAGGGTCAACAGGAAAGGTGGTGGAGTAGCGATGTATGTCAGAGACAATTTAAATTGTTGTGTTAGACAAGATATAAAATTAGAAGCGTCAGCCACTGAATCTGTTTGGTTACAGCTTCTCGAGGGCCGAGAAAAACTAATTTTGGGTGTGATTTACAGGGCCCCAAATCTTGATAGGGAGTGCAGTAAACTTCTATGGGACGAAATTCGTAAGGCATCTACAAACGAAAATGTTGTGCTAATGGGAGATTTCAACTATAGACAGATTGACTGGAGCAATTTGACAGGAAATTTAGAGTCAGGTGACTTTCTTGATACGATCCAGGATTGTTTTTTAAAACAGTTTGTGACAGAGCCAAATAGGGGAAATAACCTCCTTGACTTGGTTCTTGCCAGTAGGGAAACACTAATTAATAATTTTGAGGTTAATGATGAGCTTGGGGAAAGTGATCACAAATCACTCAGTTTTAATATATCATGGAATTTCCCTAATAATGGCAATCAAGTCTCTGTCCCTGACTTCAGCTTGGCTGATTTCATAGGACTGAAAAATTACTTAGGTGGGCTGAACTGGAATGACCTGACTAAGGGTCAGGTAGGTGGTGATGGATGCCGATATGACGCTTTCCAGGGCATAGTTCTAGCTGCTCAGTCAAATTATGTTCCAAATAGGGAAATCAGATCAAACAAAAATGATCCTAAATGGATGAACAATAGATTAAAATATCTAATTGGTCAAAAGAGAGGCATATATAGGCAAATCAAAAGAGGAGAGGGGCAATTAAGAAGTCGATATATTCAGTTAAAGAGAGAAATAAAAAAAAGAATTAGAAAAGCAAAAAGAGATTATGAGGTTAAAGTTGCAAGAGATTCGAAGATTAACCCGAAAGGATTCTTTCAGGTATGCAGAAGTAAGATCAGGGACAAGATAGGCCCACTCAAAAGCTCCTCGGGTCAGCTCACTGACAGTGATAAGGAAATGTGTAGAATTTTTAACACATACTTCCTCTCAGTTTTTACACAGGAGGATACCAGCGATATTCCAGTAATGATAAATTATGTAGAACAGGACGATAATAAACTGTGCACGATTAGGGTCACAAGTGACATGGTCCTTAGGCAAATAGATAAATTAAAACCTAACAAATCCCCAGGCCCTGATGAACTGTATGCAAGGGTTCTAAAGGAATGTAAAGAGGAGCTTAGCAAATCTTTGGCTAATCTTTTCAACATATCACTACAAACTGGCATGGTGCCAGATAAGTGGAAAATGGCAAATGTGATACCTATTTTCAAAGCAGGTGACAGGTCCTTAGCTTCAAACTATAGACCAATAAGCCTAACCTCCATAGTGGGAAAATTTATGGAATCAATAATTGCCGAGGCAGTTCGTAGCCACCTTGAAAAGCCTAAATTAATCAACGAATCTCAGCATGGTTTTACAAAGGGGCGTTCCTGCCTTACGAATTTGTTAACTTTTTTCACTATGGTATTTGAGGAGGTTGATCATGGTAATGAATATGATATTGTGTACATGGACTTCAGTAAGGCTTTTGACAGGGTCCCACATCAGAGACTATTGAGGAAAATTAAGGCACATGGAATAGGAGGAGAAATTTTTTCCTGGATAGAGGCATGGTTGACAAATAGGCAGCAGAGAGTTTGCATAAATGGGGAGAAATCAGAGTGGGGAAGCTTCACGAGCGGTGTTCCACAGGGGTCAATGTTGGGCCCCCTGCTGTCCACAATATACATAAACGACATAGATGAGGGCATAAAGAGCGACATCAGCAAGTTTGCCGATGACACCAAAATAGGCCGTCGAATTCATTCTGACGAGGACATTAAAGCACTCCAGGAAGATTTGAGTAGACTGATGCAATGGTCGGAGACGTTGCAGATGCAGTTTAATATAGACAAATGCAAAGTTCTAAATGTTGGACAGGACAATAACCATGCCACATATAAACTAAATAATGTAGATCTTAATATTACGGATTGCGAAAAAGATTTAGGAGTTCTAGTTAGCAGTAATCTGAAACCAAGACAACAGTGCATAAGTGTTCGCAATAAAGCTAATAGAATCCTTGGTTTTATATCAAGAAGCATAAATAATAGGAGTCCTCAGGTTGTTCTTCAACTCTATACATCCTTGGTTAGGCCTCATTTAGATTATGCTGCACAGTTTTGGTCACCGTATTACAGAATGGATATAAATGCTCTGGAAAATGTACAAAGGAGGATGACAAAGTTGATCCCATGTATCAGAAACCTTCCCTATGAGGATAGACTAAGGGCCCTGAATCTTCACTCTCTAGAAAGACGTAGAATTAGGGGGGATATGATTGAGGTGTATAAATGGAAGACAGGAATAAATAAAGGGGATGTAAATAGTGTGCTGAAAATATCTAGCCTAGACAGGACTCGCAGCAATGGTTTTAAGTTAGAAAAATTCAGATTCAGGAAGGATATAGGAAAGTACTGGTTTGGTAATAGAGTTGTGGATGAGTGGAACAAACTCCCAAGTACAGTTATAGAGGCCAGAACGTTGTGTAGCTTTAAAAATAGGTTGGATAAATACATGAGTGGGTGTGGGTGGGTGTGAGTTGGACCTGATTAGCTTGTGCTACCAGGACGATTGCCGTGTTCCTCCCTTAAGTCAAGGTGACCTGACCTGACTAGGTTGGGTGCATTGGCTTAAGCCGGTAGGAGACTTGGACCTGCCTCGCATGGGCCAGTAGGCCTGCTGCAGTGTTCCTTCGTTCTTATGTTCTTATGTAACGTATGTTGTCTCAACATACAATACTACACTATAGGCTGAACAGGCAGGTGGCTCTGGGCTGATTCTATTCAATAACAAAGACATATGTAACTTAGAACTAATGGATGGTATCGTAATGGATGTTAACATAATGGATTTTAACGTAATATGTTTTAACATAATGCATTACGAAGTATAAGAACAAATCATGGTATAATATAGGATGGAATTCATCGATCGATCTGTATTCATGCACTCTACGGAGTCTGAGGAAGAATAAATATGTATACAAGATGAAAGTAATTAACAGCAAAGGCAAATCTGGTGCACACAGATCATTACTGTTAAATTCTCAGAATTCGGAGGGAACGTGAACACGAATTTTTTTTCTCTCTCTCTCTCTGAAAACTGATCAGCTGATAACAAAACACACAGTTGAGAACTTCATTCATCTTGGACATCTAATTATACAGACTATGTACATTTAAACCCAACTCTGCGAGGGTAAGATTTACATATGCAGAATGGTTATCATCTTTGGGTGGATCGAATTCTTCTGCAATGGCTAACACGTGCCTTGACTGAGGACAATCTGAACGAGTGTCTACAAAAGATACTTGTGGGTTTCTCATTACTTGTCGAGTATGCAAAGAATAACGACATTCAGGTTGATTATCTGGCTGAATATTAGAGGTAGAGGGTACAGAGCCAAGAGGATTGTCAGCGACTGTCACATTAGTCTGGGTAGCAATATCATCAACATCGCATATTAATTTCATATGATCTAAATGCGATTCTTTGTACTTACCAGTACTAATTTCTCTAACCTTATACTTATTACCAGAGATATGTTCTACAACTCGATAAGGGCCAACAAACTTTTGATCGAGCTTAGGCATTGCTGATGTTTTTTGAAATTAGTCAGCATTACTCTCGAACCCACTTTAACTTTTGACTGCTTAGCACGGCTATTAGTTACTCTAGTAAATTCTGCTGTTGATTTATGAAGTGTTTCACGGATTCTTCTAAAAACACTTTGAGCTATGCTGGTACGAGTTGCTATGAAATCATCAGGATTATAATTGGGTTTCGGAGTGGAATATAACAACTCACAGGGTAAACGCTTGTCTACACCATACAGTGCATAATGTGGAGTGTCATCTATGGAAGCACTGTAAGCAGAATTTATGGCACATTGAACATCTGGTATAACTTCATCCCAAGTTTCACTATTGGGGTTGATAGTGGCTCTCAAGACATCAAGTACTTTCTTATTGGTTCGTTCCGCTAACCCATTGCTGGCAGGATGATGAGGAACAATGGTAGATTTAGAGATCTTGTACAAGGTACACAAATTTTCAAGAATCTCATTACAGAATTCACCTCCATTATCTGTTACTAGGGACTTAGGGGTGGTATGCCTGCAGATAATGCGTTCTTTAAACGCTTTAGCTACTGTCTCAGCAGTCTTATGTGTAATAGGAACTAACTCACAATATCTGGTGAAATGGTCTACCATAACACACAGATGTTTGTTGCCTTGGAGGGAACATTTAAAATTGGTTAACAAATCTAGCGCAACTCTTTTCCACGGTTCGCTAGTGGTTGGATACACCTGGATTGGATTAGGACCATTGACATTTCCTTTATGCTGCAAACAGGAACTACATTTCTTAACATACTCAGAAATGCCAGTTGCCAATCGTGGCCAAAAGTATTTCATTCTGGCTTGTTTCACAGAACGATCCATACCAGGGTGTGCAACACCTGGTGCATCGTGAACTAGCTGTAGAGCTACGTTCACTATTGACTGTGGAATTACTAACTGGTATACTCTTCTGCTTGGAGTACCCAACTCGGCCGTTCGGTACAGTAATTCTTGGCTCATTACAAACTCACTAATGGGTGCTGGTGGCTTCACAGTCAGCATAAGATCTTCCTGGAGTAGGAATCGAATCACACCAGACCATATGGGATCTGTTCTTTCTTACTGGAGGAATGAACAAACTCGGTGGAGTGGATGACTCTCCCCGTTGGCAACGCACAGCAGGTTGGGCTCCCTTTCTCACATTCTGCAATATATTGTTATCATCCAACAAGTGTGTTTATCTGCAACCCTCGTTATCTCCTTTCGAACCCCACGACACCTTCTCCCCTTCCTTTCTCCCCTTCCTTTCTCCCCTTCCTTCTCCTCTCCCTTCTCCACTTCCTTTTTTTTTTTTTTTTTTTACACAGGGTTTGACAAGGTTAAGGATCCCTAGCTTTATTGACAGCTATTTGCAGGTTAAGGATTCCTAACTTTATTGGCAAGCTAAGAGCTGTTACCTACATCAGCTCATTTGAAAGCAATTTTATTGTTAGGAGACATATAAGTAGGGAACAGGATGAAGTTGGAGCCATCTGTGGGCCAACATTTTCATTTGATCAACTGACTTTATCTCGTTGACATCATCATGCTGTACGAATGTGTTCCATACTCGAGTCATCCTTTCCCCCCTTCCTTCTCCCCTTCCTTTCTCCCTTTCCTTTCTCCCTTCCTTCTCCCCTTCCTTTCTCCTCTTCCTTCTCCCCTTCCTTTCTCCCCTTCCTTCTCCCCTTCCTTTCTCCCCTTCCTTCTCACCTTCCTTTCTCCCCTTCCTTATACCCTTCCTTTCCCCCCTTCCTTCTCCCCTTCGTTTCTCCCCTTCCTTTCTCCTCTTCCTTCTCCCCTTCCTTTCTCCCCTTCCTTCTCCCCTTCCTTTCTCCCCTTCCTTCTCACCTTCCTTTCCCCTCTTCCTCCTCCCCTTCCTTTCTCCCCTTTCTTTCTCCCCTTCCTTCTCCCCTTCCTTTCCCCCTTTCCTTCTCCCCTTCCTTTCTCCCCTTCCTTTCTCCCCTTCCTTCTCTCCTTCCTTTCTTCCCTTTAATTCTCCCCTTCCTTTCTTCCCTTCCTTCTCCTCTTCCTTCTCCCCTTCGTTTCTCCCCTCTATTTCTCACCTTCCTTCTACCCTTCTTTTCTCCCTTTCCTTTCTCCCCTTCCTTCTCCCCTTCCTTTCTCCCCTTCCTTCTCCCCTTCCTTTCTCCTCTTCCTTCTCCCCTTCCTTTCTCCCCCTCCTTCTCCCCTTCCTTTCTCCCCTTCCTTCTCCCCTTCCTTTCTCCCCTTCCTTCTCCCCTTCCTTTCTCCTCTTTCTACTCCCCTTCCTTTTTCCCCTTCCTTCTCCCCTTCCTTTCTCCCCTTCCTTCACCCCTTAGTTTCCCCCTTCCTTCTACCCTTCCTTTCTCCCCTTCCTTTCTCCCCTTCCTTTCCCCCTTCAATCTCCCCTTCCTTTCTCCCCTTCCTTTCTCCCCTTCCTTTCTCCCCTTCCTTTCCCCTTCCTTCTTCCCTTCCTTTCTCCCCTTCCCTTCTCCCCTTCCTTTCTCCTCTTCCTTCTCCCCTTCTTTTCTCCCCTTCCTTCTCCCCTTCCTTTCTCCCCTTCCTTCTCCCCTTAATTTCTCCCCTTCCTTTCCCCCTTCCTTCTCCCCTTCCTTTCTCCCCTTCCCTTCTCCCCTTCCTTTCTCCCCTTACTTCTCCCCTTCCTTTCTCCCCCTCCTTCTCCCCTTCCTTTCTCCCCTTCCTTCTCCTTTTCCTTTCTCCCCTTCCTTCTCCTCTTCATTTCTCCCCTTCCTTCCTCCCCTTCCTTTGTCCCCTCCTTTTTCCCCTTCCTTCTCCCCTTCCTTTCTCCCCTTCCTTTCTCCCCTTCCTTCTCCTCTTATTTTCTCCCCTTCCTTTCTCCTCTTCCTTCTCCTCTTCCTTTCTCCCCTTCCTTCTCCCCTTCCTTTCTCCCCTTGCTTCTCCTCTTCCTTTCTCCCCTTCTTTCTCCCCTTCCTTTCTCCCCTTAGTTTCCCTTCTTCTTTCCCCCCCTTTCTTTCTCCTCTTCCTTTCTCCCCTTCCTTTCTCCCATTTCTTCTCCCCTTCCTTTCTCCCCTTCATTTCTCCCCTTCCTTTCTCCCCTTCCTTTCTCCCCTTCCTTCTCCCCTTCCTTTCCCCCCTTTCTTTCTCCCCTTCCTTCTCCCATTCATTTCTCCCCTTCATTTCTCCCCTTCCTTTCTCCCCTTCCTTCTCCCCTTCCTTCTCCATTTCCTCTCTCCCCTTCCTTTTTCTCCTTCCTTTGTCGTGGGCTTCGGAAGGAGATAACGAATGTTGAAGATAAAAACACTTGTTGGACGGTAACAATATATTGCAGAATGTGAGAAAGGGAGTCCATCCTACCGGGCGTTGCCAGTAGGCCTGTGCATGAAGATCTGAGAGCAAGGTAGCGCGTCCCACGCAATCATATCGCATCCCATGACGTCATACAAACAGTCACTAGGCCCAGCAAAGGGGTCGTGTATGGAAAACATGTGGATGGTACTATGATACACAGATAAGCTATGCAACACATGTAGGGGATCAGCACAGCTGGAACAACTTTTATGGCAAACATGATATGTATGCAAGGGATGGGGTACATCTCTCTGGGGCTGGGGTGGTAGCACTTGCAGACTCGATTGAGAAGACCATTGGTGAAATGCCTATGATTTTAAACTGATAGAAGATAGAGGTATGGGTGTGTGTGGGAAACAAGCAGGTTGCAACACTAGGGTTCGAAACAGTAAATGTATAAAAGGCATTCAGCATGAAGTTATAAATAAAGACAATATATCAGGTCAGCAAACAAAGGGGGACAGCAGAGGGCAGCAAGGGACTAGCTCCCTTAAGGTTTACTATACTAATAGCAGGAGTGTAAGAAATAAGATAGATGAGCTAAGATTAATTGCAAGTGCAGGAAACATAGATATTATTGCTATAACAGAGACCTGGCTCAATCTGAAAGATAGAGAGATGCCCTCTGAATGTCACATACAAGGCTGTAAATTATTCCACACTGACAGGGTCAACAGGAAAGGTGGTGGAGTAGCGATGTATGTCAGAGACAATTTAAATTGTTGTGTTAGACAAGATATAAAATTAGAAGCGTCAGCCACTGAATCTGTTTGGTTACAGCTTCTCGAGGGCCGAGAAAAACTAATTTTGGGTGTGATTTACAGGGCCCCAAATCTTGATAGGGAGTGCAGTAAACTTCTATGGGACGAAATTCGTAAGGCATCTACAAACGAAAATGTTGTGCTAATGGGAGATTTCAACTATAGACAGATTGACTGGAGCAATTTGACAGGAAATTTAGAGTCAGGTGACTTTCTTGATACGATCCAGGATTGTTTTTTAAAACAGTTTGTGACAGAGCCAAATAGGGGAAATAACCTCCTTGACCTGGTTCTTGCCAGTAGGGAAACACTAATTAATAATTTTGAGGTTAATGATGAGCTTGGGGAAAGTGATCACAAATCACTCAGTTTTAATATATCATGGAATTTCCCTAATAATGGCAATCAAGTCTCTGTCCCTGACTTCCGCTTGGCTGATTTCATAGGACTGAAAAATTACTTAGGTGGGCTGAACTGGAATGACCTGACTAAGGGTCAGGTAGGTGGTGATGGATGCCGATATGACGCTTTCCAGGGCATAGTTCTAGCTGCTCAGTCAAATTATGTTCCAAATAGGGAAATCAGATCAAACAAAAATGATCCTAAATGGATGAACAATAGATTAAAATATCTAATTGGTCAAAAGAGAGGCATATATAGGCAAATCAAAAGAGGAGAGGGGCAATTAAGAAATCGATATATTCAGTTAAAGAGAGAAATAAAAAAAAAGAATTAGAAAAGCAAAAAGAGATTATGAGGTTAAAGTTGCAAGAGATTCGAAGATTAACCTGTCATTTTTGGATGACAGGACTCCAGAAAATTTTGCAAGAATTGCTGGCTACACCTCATGGATGAGAAGAGACAGGCAAGGGCAAGGAGGTGGTGTTGCTGTGTGCTTCTCTAAAAGTGTTCATGCCCAGCACATAGATGTTGCCACCCCTACACATCTTGAAATGATGTTCTTCAAGCTCTGTATAAACACTAGTACCTCTGTACTAGCATGTGCAATGTACAGACCTCAGTGGCAACATGCAGACCCTATCAACTTCCTAATGGAAAATATTGACTCCCTTCTGCTACAACACAACTGTCAACATATTATAATTGTTGGTGACCTCAACCAGCACCTTATACAGAGGGACTTTGATGACCTTCTTGCAGTGTTTGACATGAGAAACTTTGTTGATTTCCCTACTCATATCTCTGGCTCCTCCCTTGATCCAGTAGTGAGTGATCTGGCAGAAGGCATAGTCACTTGTCAACCCCTCGGGTACGTTGGATCCTCTGACCACAAGGCTGTTTTTACCACACTTAAGATCCCAACAGAACGAGGTGAGGAGTCCACACGCACAACCTGGCTATGGGAAAGAGGTAATTGGCCAGCCCTTTGCTCTGAGCTCGCCACCACCGACTGGAATGCTCTTCTCCAGGGGGATGTTGACAACCAAGTGAAAGCCTTCACTGGACACATCCTTAATCTGCAACAAGAACACATTCCTCACCGGCAATATGTGACAAAGCCTACAGATCAGCCTTGGTTTGGCTTTCGTTGTAGAGAGGCTGCTACTGCTAAGTACAAAGCATGGCGAAGGTATAAGAGACATCCTACCACCTATAACAGGAACTTGCACATGCAAGCCTGTAGGCATATGGGTGATGTTCAAAAGTGGGCCATTGCTAAATGGGAGTTGGACACTAAAAGAAAGCTAGCATCAGGTAGGGTAGGCTCCAAAACCTGGTGGTCCCTGGTCAAGGACAGACAAGGTTATCTGCCTGATGAACTTATTCCACCTCTAAATCGACAGGATGGGACCACCTCTACTAGTAGTCAAGAGAAAGCGGACCTCTTTGCTGAACACTTTGCTACCAAAATGCAAGTTCCTGATCCAGCAAGGGACCCTCCTTGGCTAGCTGCAAGAACTGTGTCAAAACTGTCAGGGGTGACAATAAGGCAGGAGGAGGTGCATTTCCTTCTTAAATCACTTGACCAAGAAAAGGCTGTGGGCCCAGACAAGTTGAGCCCAAGATTGTTGAGAAGATGTGCAGACCAGCTAGCAGCACCTCTAACTCGCATCTTTCAGCACTGCCTAGTACAGTGCAAATGGCCCTCTCCATGGAAAGAGGCAAATGTAGTCCCTGTTCACAAAAAGAAGAGCAGAGCAGAAATCAGCAACTACAGACCAGTGTCACTCCTGTCAATCACTGGTAAGATCCTTGAGACAATAATCTCAAGACAAATGACAGATTTTTTTGACTACCACTCACTACTTTGTGATCGTCAATATGGCTTCAGGAAAGGTTACTCTGCTGCTGATCTGTTGTTAAACCTCTCCACTAAGTGGCACCAGTCACTGGATGAATCCAAAGTCAGCTGTGTGGTAGCACTGGACATTGCTGGCGCTTTCGACCGGGTGTGGCACCAGGGCCTCTTAGCAAAACTTCAAGCACTGGGAATTGCAGGCTCTACGCTATGTCTCCTCAGTGATTACCTTCATGGTAGATCTCTAAGTGTAGTCCTCAATGGAACGGAATCAGCAAGACATCCTATTGGGGCAAGCGTTCCACAAGGAAGTGTGCTGGGTCCACTGTTATGGAATGTCTACTTTAACGACCTTCTTCATCTCATCCCAGAATCACATGCATATGCAGACGACTGTACACTGACATTCACTTATCCAAGAGAAGAAATGCCAGCTGCTCTAAGCTACATCAATCACCAGCTGAGAGCTATATCAGCTTGGGGAAATAGATGGCAAGTAACATTTGCACCTGAGAAAACGCAAATGATGATCGTCTCTAGGCACCATGATGGTAATGCTGGTGCAGTAGTAAGGATGAATGGGAGGATGTTGGCACCTGGAGAAGAAGTTGATATCCTTGGGGTGAAATTTGACTCCAAACTAACCATGAAGAACCATGTTGTAAATCTTGCAAACAAGGCAGCCAGGAAGCTTACAGCACTTCGCCGTATCTCGCATCTGCTTGACAGTAGGGGTTGCAAGATACTGTACGAGGCACAAGTACGCTCACACCTTGAGTATGCTCCACTTTCTTGGTTTGCCTGTCCCCCCTCTCATCTGCGACTGCTTGACAGAGTAGAGAACAGAGCAAGACGTCTCATCTCTCGCCTGGACCCATCCTGGATGGATCTGTCATTTCAGCAGAGCCTTCAACATAGGAGGGATGTGGGTGGCCTTACTGTTATGTACAAGGCCAATATTGTCAAAATACCACACTTGGATCCACTTCGAGGACAGCGCGAAACAAGCTTTTATGCCACAAGACGGGCAGAAAGCAGCAACTTCACTCTGGCTGTACCCTTCTCCAGAACATCACTCCATCTGAGATCATACATACCCAGGATGACTCGAGTATGGAACACATTCGTTCAGCATAATGATGTCAACGAGATAACGTCAGTTGATCAAATGAAAATGCTGGCCCACAGATGGCTCCAACTTCATCCTGTTCCCTACTTGTATGTCTCATAACAATAAAAATGCTTTCAAATGAGCTGATGTAGGTAACAGCTCTTAGCTTGTCAATAAAGTTAGGAATCCTTAACCTGTAAATAGCTTGTCAATAAAGCTAGGGATCCTTAACCTTGTCAAACCATGTGTAAAAAAAAAAAAAAAAAAAAAAAAAAAAAAAAAAAAAAAGGATTCTTTCAGGTATGCAGAAGTAAGATCAGGGACAAGATAGGCCCACTCAAAAGCTCCTCGGGTCAGCTCACTGACAGTGATAAGGAAATGTGTAGAATTTTTAACACATACTTCCTCTCAGTTTTTACACAGGAGGATACCAGCGATATTCCAGTAATGATAAATTATGTAGAACAGGACGATAATAAACTGTGCACGATTAGGGTCACAAGTGACATGGTCCTTAGGCAAATAGATAAATTAAAACCTAACAAATCCCCAGGCCCTGATGAACTGTATGCAAGGGTTCTAAAGGAATGTAAAGAGGAGCTTAGCAAATCTTTGGCTAATCTTTTCAACATATCACTACAAACTGGCATGGTGCCAGATAAGTGGAAAATGGCAAATGTGATACCTATTTTCAAAGCAGGTGACAGGTCCTTAGCTTCAAACTATAGACCAATAAGCCTAACCTCCATAGTGGGAAAATTTATGGAATCAATAATTGCCGAGGCAGTTCGTAGCCACCTTGAAAAGCATAAATTAATCAACGAATCTCAGCATGGTTTTACAAAGGGGCGTTCCTGCCTTACGAATTTGTTAACTTTTTTCACTATGGTATTTGAGGAGGTCGATCATGGTAATGAATATGATATTGTGTACATGGACTTCAGTAAGGCTTTTGACAGGGTCCCACATCAGAGACTATTGAGGAAAATTAAGGCACATGGAATAGGAGGAGAAATTTTTTCCTGGATAGAGGCATGGTTGACAAATAGGCAGCAGAGAGTTTGCATAAATGGGGAGAAATCAGAGTGGGGAAGCTTCACGAGCGGTGTTCCACAGGGGTCAATGTTGGGCCCCCTGCTGTCCACAATATACATAAACGACATAGATGAGGGCATAAAGAGCGACATCAGTAAGTTTGCCGATGACACCAAAATAGGCCGTCGAATTCATTCTGACGAGGACATTAAAGCACTCCAGGAAGATTTGAGTAGACTGATGCAATGGTCGGAGACGTTGCAGATGCAGTTTAATATAGACAAATGCAAAGTTCTAAATGTTGGACAGGACAATAACCATGCCACATATAAACTAAATAATGTAGATCTTAATATTACGGATTGCGAAAAAGATTTAGGAGTTCTAGTTAGCAGTAATCTGAAACCAAGACAACAGTGCATAAGTGTTCGCAATAAAGCTAATAGAATCCTTGGTTTTATATCAAGAAGCATAAATAATAGGAGTCCTCAGGTTGTTCTTCAACTCTATACATCCTTGGTTAGGCCTCATTTAGATTATGCTGCACAGTTTTGGTCACCGTATTACAGAATGGATATAAATGCTCTGGAAAATGTACAAAGAGGATGACAAAGTTGATCCCATGTATCAGAAACCTTCCCTATGAGGATAGACTAAGGGCCCTGAATCTTCACTCTCTAGAAAGACGTAGAATTAGGGGGGATATGATTGAGGTGTATAAATGGAAGACAGGAATAAATAAAGGGGATGTAAATAGTGTGCTGAAAATATCTAGCCTAGACAGGACTCGCAGCAATGGTTTTAAGTTAGAAAAATTCGGATTCAGGAAGGATATAGGAAAGTACTGGTTTGGTAATAGAGTTGTGGATGAGTGGAACAAACTCCCAAGTACAGTTATAGAGGCCAGAACGTTGTGTAGCTTTAAAAATAGGTTGGATAAATACATGAGTGGGTGTGGGTGGGTGTGAGTTGGACCTGATTAGCTTGTGCTACCAGGACGGTTGCCGTGTTCCTCCCTTAAGTCAAGGTGACCTGACCTGACTAGGTTGGGTGCATTGGCTTAAGCCGGTAGGAGACTTGGACCTGCCTCGCATGGGCCAGTAGGCCTGCTGCAGTGTTCCTTCGTTCATATGTTCTTATGTAACGTATGTTGTCTCAACATACAATACTACACTATAGGCTGAACAGGCAGGTGGCTCTGGGCTGATTCTATTCAATAACAAAGACATATGTAACTTAGAACTAATGGATGGTATCGTAATGGATGTTAACATAATGGATTTTAACGTAATATGTTTTAACATAATGCATTACGAAGTATAAGAACAAATCATGGTATAATATAGGATGGAATTCATCGATCGATCTGTATTCATGCACTCTACGGAGTCTGAGGAAGAATAAATATGTATACAAGATGAAAGTAATTAACAGCAAAGGCAAATCTGGTGCACACAGATCATTACTGTTAAATTCTCAGAATTCGGAGGGAACGTGAACACGAATTTTTTTTCTCTCTCTCTCTCTGAAAACTGATCAGCTGATAACAAAACACACAGTTGAGAACTTCATTCATCTTGGACATCTAATTATACAGACTATGTACATTTAAACCCAACTCTGCGAGGGTAAGATTTACATATGCAGAATGGTTATCATCTTTGGGTGGATCGAATTCTTCTGCAATGGCTAACACGTGCCTTGACTGAAGACAATCTGAACGAGTGTCTACAAAAGATACTTGTGGGTTTCTCATTACTTGTCGAGTATGCAAAGAATAACGACATTCAGGTTGATTATCTGGCTGAGTATTAGAGGTAGAGGGTACAGAGCCAAGAGGATTGTCAGTGACTGTCACATTAGTCTGGGTAGCAATATCAACATCGCATATTAATTTCATATGATCTAAATGCGATTCTTTGTACTTACCAGTACTAATTTCTCTAACCTTATACTTATTACCAGAGATATGTTCTACAACTCGATAAGGGCCAACAAACTTTTGATCGAGCTTAGGCATTGCTGATGTTTTTTGAAATTAGTCAGCATTACTCTCGAACCCACTTTAACTTTTGACTGCTTAGCACGGCTATTAGTTACTCTAGTAAATTCTGCTGTTGATTTATGAAGTGTTTCACGGATTCTTCTAAAAACACTTTGAGCTATGCTGGTACGAGTTGCTATGAAATCATCAGGATTATAATTGGGTTTCGGAGTGGAATATAACAACTCACAGGGTAAACGCTTGTCTACACCATACAGTGCACAATGTGGAGTGTCATCTATGGAAGCACTGTAAGCAGAATTTATGGCACATTGAACATCTGGTATAACTTCATCCCAAGTTTCACTATTGGAGTTGATAGTGGCTCTCAGGACATCAAGTACTTTCTTATTGGTTCGTTCCGCTAACCCATTGTTGGCAGGATGATGAGGAACAATGGTAGATTTAGAGATCTTGTACAAGGTACACAAATTTTCAAGAATCTCATTACAGAATTCACCTCCATTATCTGTTACTGAGGACTTAGGGGTGGTATGCCTGCAGATAATGCGTTCTTTAAACGCTTTAGCTACTGTCTCAGCAGTCTTATGTGCAATAGGAACTAACTCACAATATCTGGTGAAATGGTCTACCATAACACACAGATGTTTGTTGCCTTGGAGGGAACATTTAAAATTGGTTAACAAATCTAGCGCAACTCTTTTCCACGGTTCGCTAGTGGTTGGATACACCTGGATTGGATTAGGACCATTGACATTTCCTTTATGCTGCATACAAACACTACATTTCTTAACATACTCAGAAATGCCAGTTGCCAATCGTGGCCAAAAGTATTTCATTCTGGCTTGCTTCACAGAACGATCCATACCAGGGTGTGCAACACCTGGTGCATCGTGAACTAGCTGTAGAGCTACGTTCACTAGTGACTGTGGAATTACTAACTGGTATACTCTTCTGCTTGGAGTACCCAACTCGGCCGTTCGGTACAGTAATTCTTGGCTCATTACAAACTCACTAATGGGTGCTGGTGGCTTCACAGTCAGCAAAAGATCTTCCTGGAGTAGGAATCGAATCACACCAGACCATATGGGATCTGTTCTTTCTTACTGGAGGAATGAACAAACTCGGTGGAGTGGATGACTCTCCCCGTTGGCAACGCACAGCAGGTTGGGCTCCCTTTCTCACATTCTGCAATATATTGTTATCATCCAACAAGTGTGTTTATCTGCAACCCTCGTTATCTCCTTTCGAACCCCACGACACCTTCTCCCCTTCCTTTCTCCCCTTCCTTTCTCCCCTTCCTTCTCCTCTCCCTTCTCCCCTTCCTTTTTTTTTTTTTTTTTTTTTTTACACAGGGTTTGACAAGGTTAAGGATCCCTAGCTTTATTGACAAGCTATTTACAGGTTAAGGATTCCTAACTTTATTGGCAAGCTAAGAGCTGTTACCTACATCAGCTCATTTGAAAGCATTTTTATTGTTATGAGACATACAAGTAGGGAACAGGATGAAGTTGGAGCCATCTGTGGGCCAGCATTTTCATTTGATCAACTGACTTTATCTCGTTGACATCATTATGCTGTACGAATGTGTTCCATACTCGAGTCATCCTTTCCCCCCTTCCTTCTCCCCTTCCTTTCTCCCTTTCCTTTCTCCCTTCCTTCTCCCCTTCCTTTCTCCTCTTCCTTCTCCCCTTCCTTTCTCCCCTTCCTTCTCCCCTTCGTTTCTCCCCTTCCTTCTCACCTTCCTTTCTCCTCTTCCTCCTCCCCTTCCTTTCTCCCCTTCCTTTCTCCCCTTCTTTCTCCCCTTCCTTTCCCCCTTCCTTCTCCCCTTCCTTAATCCCCTTCCTTTCTCCCCTTCCTCCTCTCCTTCCTTTCTTCCCTTTAATTCTCCCCTTCATTCTTCCCTTCCTTCTCCTCTTCCTTCTCCCCTTCCTTTCTCCCCTCTATTTCTCCCCTTCCTTCTACCCTTCTTTTCTCCCTTTCCTTTCTCCCCTTCCTTCTCCCCTTCCTTTCTCCCCTTCCTTCTCCCCTTCCTTTCTCCCCTTCCTTCTCCCCTTCCTTTCTCCCCTTCCTTCTAACCTTCCATTCTCCTCTTCCTTCTCCCCTTCCTTTTTCCCCTTCCTTCTCCCCTTCCTTTCTCCCCTTCCTTCACCCCTTAATTTCCCCCTTCCTTCTACCCTTCCTTTCTCCCCTTCCTTTCCCCCCTTCCTTCTCCCCTTCCTTTCTCCCCTTTCTCCCCTTCCTTTCCCCCTTCCTCCTTCCCTTCCTTTCTCCCCTTCATTTCTCCCCTTCCTTTCTCCTCTTCCTTCTACCCTTCTTTTCACCCCTTCCTTCTCCCCTTCGTTTCTCCCCTTCCTTCTCTCCCTTAATTTCTCCCCTTCCTTTCCCCCTTCCTTCTCCCCTTCCTTCTTCCCTTCCTTTCTCCCCTTCCCTTCTCCCCTTCCTTTCTCCTCTTCCTTCTACCCTTCTTTTCTCCCCTTCCTTCTCCCCTTCCTTTCTCCCCTTCCTTCTACCCTTAATTTCTCCCCTTCCTTTCCCCCTTCCTTCTCCCCTTCCTTTCTCCCCTTCCCTTCTCCCCTTCCTTTCTCCCCTTCCTTCTCCACTTCCTTTCTCCCCATCCTTCTCCCCTTCCTTATCCCCTTCCTTTCTCCCCTTCCTTCTCCCCTTCATTCTCCCCTTCCTTTCTCTCCCCTACTTCCTTTCTCCCCTTCATTCTCAATTTCTTCCTTCATCCCCATCTCTTCCCTTTCCTTCCCCTTATCCTTCTCCTTCTCCTTCTTCTCTTCCTTCCTTCTCCCATCTTCTTCCACCCTTCCTTCTCAGCCCCTTCCTTCATCTTACCTTCCTTCTTCCTTCCTATTTCCTTCTCCCTTCTTTCCTCCCATTCATCCTCCATTTCTCCTTCCTTACTCAATTATCTTCATTCCCAATCCCTTCCTTCCATGCCTCCTTCCTCCCTCCTGCCTTCCTTCTCTTCAGCTCTTCCTTCTTCCTTCTTCTTCCTTCCTTCCTTCCTTCCTTCATTCCTCCCCTTATTTCTCCCACCCCTCAGTTTCCCCCTTCTCTTCCATTTCTCCTTCCTTTCTCCTTCCTTTCCCCTTCCTTCTCCCTTCCTTCAGCACCTCCCCAATTTCTCCTTCCTTCTTCCTTCATTCCTCCTTCCTCCCTTCCCTTCTCCTTCATCTTCCTCTTCCTTCCTTCACCTTCCCTTCTCCCTTCTTCCCTCATCCTTCCTTTCTCCTCCTTCTTCCTTATCCCTCCCCTTAATTTCTCCTTCTCCCCTTTCCCCTTCCTCCTTCCTTCTTCCCTTCCTTTCTCCTTCCTTCCTTATTCCCTTCCCCTTTCTCCTTCTTCCTTCCTTCTATTCTTCTCCCTTCATTCTCCTCCTTCTCCTCCTTATTCTTCATCCTTCCTTCCTCCTTCCAATTTCTCCTTCTTCTCCTTGCCTTCCTTCCCCTTCCCTTCCCCTTCCTTCCTCCTTCTCTCCTTCCTTCCTTCTCCTTCTTCTTCCTTCTCCCCTTCTACTCCTTCCTTCTCCCCTTCCTTCTCCTTCCATTCTCCTTCCTTCTCCCATCCCCCTTCCCCTTCCCATTACCCTTCTTCTCCTTCTTCTCCTTCCTTTCTATTTCCCTCCTTCTCCTTCCTTCTCTCTCCTTCTTCTCCCTTCCTTTCCCCTCCTTGTTCCTTCCATTTCTCCTTCATTGTTATCTTCCCCTTCTCCTTCCTTCTCCCCTTCATTTCTCCTCTTCCTTCTCCTTCCTTTCCCCTTCCATTCTCCTTCCTTTCTCTCTCCTTCCCCCTTCCCCATCTCCCCATTCTCCTCCTTCCCTTCATTCCTTCATTCATTCCCTTCCCATTGGTTCTCTCCTTCCTTTCCCCCTTCCCCTTCTCCTTCCTTTTTCCCTTCCTTCTCCTTCCTTTTCTCCTTCCCTTATCCCTTCTTTCTTCCTTCCCCTTCCATCCCTTCCTTTCCCTTCTTCTTCTCCCCTTCCTTCTCCCCTTCCATTCTCCCCTTCCTTTATCCTCTTCCTTCTCCCCTTCCTTTTCCCCCTTCCTTCTCCCCTTCCTTTCTCTCCTTCCTTCCCCCCTTCCCCCTTCCTTTCTCCTTCATATTCCTTCCTTTCTCCTTCCTTATTCATCATGGTTTCTCTCCTTCCTTTCCCCTTCTCCTCCTTCCCTTCCCCTTCCTTCCCCTTCCCCTTCCTTCCTTCTTCCTTATCCCCTTTTCTTTCTCCCCTTCCTTGTCCTTCCTTTTCCCCTTCCTTCTCCCCTTCCTTCTCCTTCCATTCTCCTTCCTTTCTCCCCTTCCTTTCTCCCCTTACTTCTCCCCTACCTTTCTCCCCTTCATTCTGCCTTCCTTCTCCTTACTCTCCACTTCCTTTCTCTTCCCCATTCCTTCCTTCCCTTCCTTCCTTCCTTCCTTCATTCTCTAACCCCTTCCTTCTCACTTCCTTCTTTCTCCTTCCCTTCCTTCATTCTCCTTCTCTTCTCTCCCTTCCTTCACCTTCTCTTCCCCTTCTCCCCTTCTTCCTTTCTCCTTCCTTCTCCCCTGGGTTCCCCTTCCATTCTCCTTCCTTTATCCCCTTCCCTTCTCCCCTTCCTTTCTCCTCTTCCTTCTCCCTTCCTTTCTCCTTCCTTCCTTCCTTCCCTTCTCTTCCTTCTCTCTTACTCCTTCCATTCCCTTCTTCCCTTCTTCTCCTTCCTTTCTCCCCTTCCTTCTCCTCTTCCTTCTCCCTTCCTTTCTCCCCCTTCCTTTCTCCTTCCTTTCTCCATTCTTCCTTTCTTCCCCTTCCTTCTTCCCTTCAACCTACCCTTCCTTTCTCCCCTTCCATCTTCCTTCCTTCTCCCCTTCCTTCTCCCTCATTCTTCCTTCTCCCCTTCCTTCTCCCCTTCTCTTCCCCTCTTCCTTTCCCCGTCCTTCTCCTTCCTTTCTCCCCTTCAATTCTGCCCTTCCTTCTCCTTCCTTCTCCTTTCCTTTCTCCCTTCCTTCTCCCTTCCTTTCTCCTTCCTTATCCTTCCTTCCTTCTCTCCTTCTTCCCCCTTCCTTCCCCCTTCTTTCTCTCTCCCCATCCTTTCTCCCTTCTTTTTCTCCCTTCCTTTCTCCCCCATCCTTTCCCTTCCTTCTCCCCTTCCTTCTCCCCTTCCTTTTTCTCCCCTCCCCTTTTCTCTTCCTTTCCCCTTCCTCTCCCTTCCTTCTCCTTTCTCACCTTCCTTCTCCTTCCTTTCTCCCCTCCTTCCTTCTCCCCTTCCTTCTCCTTCTCTCCTTTCTCCTCTCTTCCTTCTCCTTCCTTCCTTCTCCTTCCTTTCTCTCCTCCTTCTTCTCCTTCCTTTCCCCTTCCTTCGTATTTCCTTTCTCCCCTTCCTTCTCCCCATAGTTTCTCTCATTCCTTTCCCCCTTCCTTCTCCTTCCTTTCCTTCTTTCTCCTTCCTTTCTCCTTCATTATCCCTTTCTTTCTCCTTCCTTATCCTTCCTTTTCCCCTTCTTCTCCTTCCTTCTCCCTTCCTTTTTCCCCTTCTCTCCCTTCCTTCTCTCCTTCATTCTCCCTTCCATTCTCCTTACTGCCTTCTCCTTCCTTTCTCTCCTTCCTTCTCCCTTAGTTTCTCTCCTTCCTTCCCCCTTCCTTCTCCTTCCTTTTTCCCTTCTTTCCCCTTCCTTCTCTCCCTTCCTTTATCCTTTCTTTCTCCTTCCTTATCCTTCCTTTCTCCCCACCCTTCCTTTCTCCCTTCCTTCTCCCTTCTTTCTCTCTTTTCATTCTGCCCCGCTCTTTTCTCCTTCATTCTTCATTTTCTTACCTTCCTCCAATCCCTTCCTTCTCCCTTCCTTCTCCCTTCTTTCCTTCTGCCCTTCTTCTCTCCTTCCTTCTCCTTCATCTCCTTCCTTCTAATTCACTCTTTCCCTCCGTCCCTTCCTTCCCTTCCTTTCCTTCATTCTATCCATTCCGCCTTCTCCTTCCTTCTCCTTCCATTTCTCCTTCATTCTCATTCCTATTTCTCCTTCCTCATTCTTCCTTCCCCTTTCCATCCTCCTTTCCTCCCCTTCCCTTCTCCTTCCATTCCTTATTCCTTCAGATTCTTCCCTCCCCATCTTTCTCCTCACCTCTCCTTCCTTCTCCTTCATTTCTCCTTCTTTCTCATTCATTTCCCCTCATTCTCCTTCCTCTCTCCTTCCTTCCTTCCCTCCTTCATTCCTACCCTCCTCATTCCCCATTCCTTCAGCTCTCCTTCCTTCCCTTCTCCTTCCTTTCTATTCCTTCATTCTCCTTCAGCCTATTCTCCTTCCTTCTCCCTTCCTTTATTCCCTATTTTTCCCCTCACCTTCATTCTCCTTTCCCTTCCCCCCTTCCTTCATCCCCATTCTATTTCTCTCCTTCCCCCTCTTCTCTCCTCCCTCCTTCTCCTCCCTTCCTCCTTCAGCCTAGCCTTTCATTATTCTTCCTTCTTTCCCCCTCATTCTTCCTTCCCTTCTCCCCTTCCCCTTATTCCTTTCTCCCCTTCCGATACTTCCTTCTATTCCTTCTTCCCCTTCCTTCCTTCCCCTTCCTTCTCCCCTTCATTCCTCTCTCCTTCCTTCCCCCTTCTCTCCCTTCCTTCTTCCTCCTTCCTTTCTCCTTCCTTCCCCTTCATTGGTTTCTCTCCTTCTTTCCATTCCTTCTCCTTCTTTCCTTCCTTCTCCTTCCTTTCTCCCCTTCTTATCCTTTCTTCTTCCTTCCTTATCCTTCCTTTTTCCCTTCCTTCTCCTTCCTTCTCCTTCATTCTCCTTCTTCTCCCCTTCCTTTCTCCCCTTCCTTCTCCCCTACCTTTCTCCCCTTCATTCTGCCCTTCCTTTCTCCCCTTCCTTCTCCACTTCCTTTCTCCCCTTCCTTCTCCCCTTCCTTTCTCCCCTTCCTTCTTCCCTTCCTTTCTCCCCTTCCTTCTCCACTTCCTTTCTCCCCTTCCTTCTCCCCTTCCTCTCTTCTCTTCCTTCTCACCTTCCTTTCTCCCCTTCCTTCTCAACTTCCTTTCTCCCCTTCCTTCTTCCCTTAGTTTCCCCCTTCCTTCTCCCCTTCCTTTATCCCCTTCCCTTCTCCCGTTCCTTTCTACTCTTCCTTCTCTTCTTCCTTTCTCCCCTTCCTTCTCCCCTTCCTTTCTCCCCTTCCTTTCTCCTTTTCTTCTCCCCTTCCTTTCTCCTTTTCTTCTCCCCTTCCTTTCTCCCCTTCCTTCTCCCCTTCCTTCTCCCCTTCCATTCTCCCCTTCCTTTCTCCCCTTCCTTTCTCCCCTTCCTTCTCCCCTTCCTTTCTCCCCTTCCTTTCTCCCCTTCCTTTCTTCCCTTCCTTTCTCCCCTTCCTTTCTCCCCTTCCTTTCTCCCCTTCCTTCTCCCCTTCTCTTCTCCTCTTCCTTTCCCCCGTCCTTCTCCCCTTCCTTTCTCCCCTTCCCTTCTGCCCTTCCTTTCTCCTCTTCCTTCTCCCCTTCCTTTCTCCCCTTCCTTCTCCCCTTCCTTTCTCCCCTTCCTTATCCCCTTCCTTTCTCCCCTTCCTTCTCCCCTTCCTTCTCCCCTTCCTTTCTCCCCATCCTTTCTCCCCTTCCTTTCTCCCCTTCCTTTCTCCCCATCCTTTCTCCCCTTCCTTTCTCACCTTCCTTTCTCCCCTTCCTTTCTCCCCTTCCGTCTTCCCTTCCTTTCTACTCTTCCTTCTCCCCTTCCTTTCTCACCTTCCTTCTCCCCTTCCTTTCTCCCCTACCTTCTCTCCTTCCTTTCTCCCCTTCCTTCTCCCCTTCCTTTCTCCTCTTCCTTCTCCCCTTCCTTTTTCCCCTTCCTTCTCCCCTTCCTTTCTCTCCTTCCTTCTCCCCTTCCTTTCTCCCCTTCCTTCTCCTTCCTTTCTCCCCTTCCTTCTCCCCTTAGTTTCTCTCATTCCTTTCCCCCCTTCCTTCTCCCCTTCCTTTTTCCCCTTCCTTCTCCCCTTCCTTTCTCCCCTTCCTTATCCCCTTTCTTTCTCCCCTTCCTTATCCCCTTCCTTTTTCCCCTTCCTTCTCCCCTTCCTTCTCCCCTTCCTTTTTCCCCTTCCTTCTCCCCTTCCTTTCTCTCCTTTCTTCTCCCCTTCCTTTCTCCCCTTCCTTCTCCTTCCTTTTTCTCCTTCCTTCTCCCCTTAGTTTCTCTCCTTCCTTTCCCCCCTTCCTTCTCCCCTTCCTTATCCCCTTTCTTTCTCCCCTTCCTTATCCCCTTCCTTTCTCCCCTTCCTTTCTCCCCTTCCTTCTCCCCTTCCTTTCTCCCCTTCATTCTGCCCTTTCTTTTCTCCCCTTCCTTCTCCACTTCCTTTCACCCCTTCCTTCTCCCCTTCCTTTCTCCCCTTCCTTCTTCCCTTCCTTTCTCCCCTTCCTTCTCCACTTCTTTTCTCCCCTTCCTTCTCCCCTTCCTTTCTTCTCTTCCTTTCTCCCGTTCCTTCTCAACTTCCTTTCTCCCCTTCCTTCTCCCCTTAGTTTCCCCTTTCCTTCTCCCCTTCCTTTCTCCCCTTCCTTCCTCCTCTTCTTTTCCACTCTTCCTTCTCCCCTTCCTTTCTCCCCTTCCTTCTCCCCTTCATTCTCCCCTTCCTTTCTCCCCATCCTTTCTCCCCCTTCCTTTCTCCCCTTCCTTTCTCCCCTTCCTTCTCCCCTTCTTTTCTCCCCTTCATTATGCCCTTCCTTTCTCCCCTTCCTTCTCCCCTTCCTTTCTCCCCTTCCTTCTTCCCTTCCTTTCTCCCCTTCCTTCTCCACTTCTTTTCTCCCCTTCCTTCTCCCCTTCCTTTCTCCTCTTCCTTCTCACCTTCCTTTCTCCCCTTCCTTCTCCCCTTAGTTTCCCCCTTCCTTCTCCCCTTTCTTTCTCCTCTTCCTTCCTCCTCTTCTTTTCCACCCTTCCTTCTCCCCTTCCTTTATCCCCTTCCCTTCTCCCCTTCCTTTCTCCTCTTCCTTCTCCCCTTCCTTTCTCCCCTTCCTTCTCCCCTTCCTTTCTCCTTTTCTTCTCCCCTTTCTTTCTCCTTTTCTTCTCCCCTTCCTTTCTCCCCTTCCTTCTCCCCTTCCTTCTCCCCTTCCTTTCTCCCCTTCCTTCCTCCCCTTCCTTTCTCCTTTTCCTTCTCCCCTTCCTTTCTCCCCTTCTTTTCTTCCCTTCCTTTCTTCCCTTCCTTTCTCCTTTTCCTTTCTCCCCTTCCTTTCTCCCCTTCCTTCTCCCCTTCTCTTCTCCCCTTCTTTTCTCCCCTTCCTTTCTCCCCTTCCTTCTCCCTTTCCTTTCTTCCCTTCCTTCTCCCCTTCCTTCTCCCCTTACTTTCTCCTCTTCCTTTCTCCTCTTCCTTTCTCCTCTTCCTCTCTCCCCTTCTTTTCTCCTATTTCTTTCTCCCCTTCCTTCTCTCCTTCCTTTCTCCCTTTCCTTTTCCCCTTCCTTTCTCCCCTTCCATTCTCCTCTTCCTTTCTCCCCTTCCTTCTCTCCTTCCTTTCTCCCTTTCCTTCTCCCCTTCCTTTCTCCTCTTCCTTCTCCCCTTCCTTCTCCATTTCCTTTCTCCTCTTCCTTTCTCCCCTTCCTTTCTCCCCTTTCTTTCTCCCCTTACTTCTCCCCTTCCTTTCTCCTCTTCCTTTCTCCCCTTCCTTTCTCCCCTTCCTTCTCCCCTTCCTTTCTCCCCCTCCTTCTCCCCTTCCTTTCTCCCCTTCCTTCTCCCCTTCCTTTCTCCCCTTCCTTCTCCCCTTTCTTTCTCCCCTTCCTTCTCCCCTTCCTTCTCCCCTTCCTTTCTCCTCTTCCTTTCTCCTCTTCCTCCCTCCCATTCCTTTCTCCCCTTCCTTTCTCCCCTTCCTTCTCCCCTTCCTTCTCCACTTCCTTTCTCCCCTTCCTTTCTCCCATTCCTTTCTCCCCTTCCTTTCTCCTCTTCCTTCTCCCCTTCCTTTCTCCCCTTCCTTTCTCCCCTTCCTTTCTTCCCTTCCTTTCTCCTCTTTCTTTCTCCCCTTCCTTTCTCCCCTTCCTTCTCCCCTTCTCTTCTCCCCTTCCTTTCTCCTCTTCCTTTCTCCCCTTCCTTCTCCCCTTCCTTTCTCCCCTTCCTTCTCCCCTTCCTTCTCCCTTTCCTTTCTCCTCTTCCTTTCTCCTCTTCCTCTCTCCACTTCCTTTCTCCCCTTCCTTTCTCCCCTTATTTTCTCCTATTCCTTTCTCCCCTTCCTTCTCTCCTTCCTTTCTCCCTTTCCTTCTCCCATTCCTTTCTCCCCTTCCTTTCTCCCCTTCCTTTCTCCTCTTCCTTTCTCCCCTTCCTTTTTCCCCTTCCTTTCTCCCCTTCCTTTCTCCCTTTCCTTCTCTCCTTCCTCTCTCCCTTTCCTTCTCCTCTTCCTTTCTACTCTTCCTTCTCCCTTTCGTTTTTCCCCTTCCTTCTCCCCTTCCTTTCTCTCCTTCCTTCTCCCCTTCCTTTCTCCCCTTCCTTCTCCTTCCTTTCTCCCCTTATTTCTCCTCTTAGTTTCTCCCCTTCCTTTCCCTCCTTCCTTCTCCCCTTCCTTTTTCCCTTTCCTTCTCCCCTTCCTTTCTCCCCTTCCTTCTCCCCTTCTTTTCTCCCCTTCATTATGCCCTTCCTTATCCCCTTCCTTTCTCCCCTTCCTTCTCCATTTCATTCTCCCCTTCCTTTCTCCCCATCCTTTCTCCCCTTCCTTTCTCCCCTTCCTTTCTCCCCTTCCTTCTCCCCTTCGTTTCTCCCCTTCGTTATGCCCTTCCTTTCTCCCCTTCCTTCTCCCCTTCCTTTCTCCCCTTCCTTCTTCCCTTCCTTTCTCCCCTTCCTTTCTCCCCTTCCTTTCTCCCCTTCCTTCTCCCCTTCTTTTCTCCCCTTCATTATGCCCTTCCTTTCTCCCCTTCCTTCTCCCCTTCCTTTCTCCCCTTCCTTCTTCCCTTCCTGTCTCCCCTTCCTTCTCCACTTCTTTTCTCCCCTTCCTTCTCCCCTTCCTTTCTCCTCTTCCTTCTCACCTTCCTTTCTCCCCTTCCTTCTCAACTTCCTTTCTCCCCTTCCTTCTCCCCTTAGTTTCCCCCTTCCTTTCTGCCCTTCCTTCCTCCTCTTCTTTTCCACCCTTCCTTCTCCCCTTCCTTTATCCCCTTCCCTTCTCCCCTTCCTTTCTCCTCTTCCTTCTCCCCTTCCTTTCTCCCCTTCCTTCTCCCCTTCCTTTCTCCCCTTCCTTTCTCCTTTTCTTCTCCCCTTTCTTTCTCCTTTTCTTCTCCCCTTCCTTTCTCCCCTTCCTTCTCCCCTTCCTTCTCCCCTTCCTTTCTCCCCTTCCTTCCTCCTTTTCCTTTCTCCCCTTCCTTCTCCCCTTCCTTTCTCCCCTTCTTTTCTCCTCTTCCTTTCTTCCCTTCCTTTCTCCCCTTCCTTTCTCCCCTTCCTTTCTCCCCTTCCTTCTCCTTTTCTCTACTCCCCTTCTTTTCTCCCCTTCCTTTCTCCCCTTCTTTCTCCCCTTTTTTTCTCCCCTTCCTTCTCCGCTTCCTTCTCCCCTCCTTTCTCCTCTTCCTTTCTCCTCTTCCTCTCTCCCCTTCCTTTCTCCCCTTTCTTTCTCCCCTTCCTTCTCCCCTTCCTTCTCTCCTTCCTTCTCCCCTTCCTTTCTCCCCTTCCTTTCTCCCCTTCCTTTCTCCTATTTCTTTCTCACCTTCCTTCTCTCCTTCCTTTCTCCCTTTCCTTCTCCCCTTCCTTTCTCCCCTTCCTTTCTCCTCTTCCTTTCTCCCCTTCCTTCTCTCCTTCCTTTCTCCCTTTCCTTCTCCCCTTCCTTCTCCCTTTCCTTTCTCCTCTTCCTTTCTCCCCTTCCGTTTCTCCCCTTTCTTTCTCCCCTTCCTTCTCCTCTTCCTTTCTCCCCTTCCTTTCTCCCCTTTCTTTCTCCCCTTCCTTTCTCCCCTTCCTTCTCCCCTTTCTTTCTCACCTTCCTTCTCCCCTTCCTTCTCCCCTTCCTTTCTCCTCTTCCTTTCTCCTCTTTCTCTCTCCCATTCCTTTCTCCCCTTCCTTTCTCCTCTTCCTTCTCCCCTTCCTTCTCCCCTTCTTTCTCCCCTTCCTTTCTCCCCTTCCTTTCTCCTATTCCTTTCTCCCCTTCCTTCTCTCCTTCCTTTCTCCCTTTCCTTCTCCCCTTCCTTTCTCCCCTTCCTTTCTCCCCTTCCTTTCTCCCCTTCTTTTCTCCCCTTTCTTTTTCCCCTTCCTTTCTCCCCTTCCTTTCTCCCCTTCCTTCTCTCCTTCCTTTCTCCCTTTCCTTCTCCCCTTCCTTTCTCCTCTTCCTTCTCCCCTTCCTTCTCCCTTTCCTTTATCCTCTTCCTTTCTCCACTTCCTTTCTCCCCTTACTTTCTCCCCTTCCTTCTCCCTTTCCTTTCTCCTCTTCCTTTCTCCCCTCCCTTTCTCCCCTTCCTTCTTTCCTTCCTTTCTCCCTTTCCTTCTCCCCTTCCTTTCTCCCCTTCCTTTCTCCCCTTCCTTTTTCCCCTTCCATTCTCCCCTTCCTTTCTCCCCTTCCTTCTCTCCTTCCTTTCTCCCTTTCCTTCTCCCCTTCCTTTCTCGTCTTCCTTCTCCCCTTCCTTCTCCCTTTCCTTTCTCCTCTTCCTTTCTCCCCTTCCTTTCTCCCCTTCCTTTCTCCCCTTCCTTTCTCCCCTTCCTTCTCCCCTTTCTTTCTCCCCTTCCTTTCTCCCCTTTTTTCTCCCCTTCCTTCTCCCCTTCCTTTCTCCTCTTCATTTCTCCCCTTCCTTTCTCTCCTTTCTTTCTCCCTTTCCTTCTCCCTTTCCTTTCTCCTTTTCCTTCTCCCCTTCCTTCTCCCTTTCCTTTCTCCTCTTCCTTTCTCCCCTTCCTTTCTCCCTTTCCTTCTCCCCTTCCTTTCTCCTCTTCCTTCTCCCCTTCCTTCTCCCTTTCCTTTCTCCTCTTACTTTCTCCCCTTCCTTCTCCCCTTCCTTTCTCCCCTTCCTCTCTCCCTTCCTTTCTCCCCTTCCTTTCTTCCCTTTCTTTCTCCCCTTACTTCTCCCCTTCCTTTCTCCTCTTCCTTCTCCCGTTCCTTCTCCCCTTTCTTTCTCCTCTTCCTTTCTCCCCTTCCTTTCTCCCCTTCCTTTCTCCCCTTCCTTCTCCCCTTCCTTTCTCCTCTTCCTTTCTCCCCTTCCTTTCTACTCTTCCTTCTCCCCTTCCTTCTCCCTTTCCTTTGTCCTCTTCCTTTTTCCCCTTCCTTTCTCCCTTTCCTTCTCCCCTTCCTTTCTCCTCTTCCTTCTCCCCTTCCTTCTCCCTTTCCTTTCTCCCCTTCCTTTCTCCTCTTCCTTTCTCCCCTTCCTTTCTCCCCTTCCTTTCTCCCCTTCCTTCTCCCCTTCCTTTCTCCTCTTCCTTTCTCCCCTTCCTTTCTCCCCTTCCTTTCTCCCCTTCCTTCTCCTCTTCCTTTCTCCTCTTCCTTTCTCCCCTTCCTTTCTCCCCTTCCTTTCTCCCCTTCCTTCTCCTTTTCCTTTCTCCTCTTCCTTTCTCCCCTTCCTTTCTCCTCTTCCTTCTCCCCTTCCTTCTCCCTTTCCTTTCTCCTCTTCCTTTCTCCCCTTCCTTTCTCCCTTTCCTTCTCCCCTTCCTTTCTCCTCTTCCTTCTCCCCTTCATTCTCCCTTTCCTTTCTCCCCTTCCTTTCTCCTCTTCCTTTCTCCTCTTCCTTTCTCCCCTTCCTTTCTCCCCTTCCTTTCTCCCCTTCCTTCTCCCCTTCCTTTCTCCTCTTCCTTTCTCCCCTTCCTTTCTCCCTTTCCGTCTCTCTTAACCTCCCAACACCTTCCGGTTTACTCTTCAGTAACACCAGCTCTGCGGGATGGTAACCTTCGACGCTGCTGTAAGTACTGACCGCATGACGGAAAATTTGACGTGAACTTCACCGCAGGATTATATTTTATATGCAATCCTTTTGGTGTGTATAATGGAGTGTAGTACAGAACCATAGTTATCTTTCCTTTCTTCGGTGTAACTCTTATATAGAATTGGGTATCATTTTCGGGAAACTTTTTGTCAGCTAGTGGCTTCTTCAGTCCAATACAGTGAAGAACGGTAGAAGATGAAGTGAAAATTGAGGTAATCAGTCCCTCAGCCTGGACTCGATGTGTTCAGTCCATCAGTTTTGAGAACATGAAAGTTTAGACACATGTGCAACTTCTGGATATTTTATTGTAGACGTTTCACCATCCAGTGGCTTTATCAATACAGATTCTTCAATCTGTATTGAAGAAAACCACTGGATGGTGAAACGTCTACAATAAAATACCCAGAAGTTGCACATGTGTCTAAACTTTCATATTGTCGCTATTTTATACCTTTCTTGCACAGTTTTGAGAATACATAAACTTCAGGCTGAGGGACTGATTACCTCAAACTCCTTCTCATCTTCTAGCATTCTTCTTTATATTAGATTGAAGAAGCCACTGACAGGCGAAACGTTTCCTCAGTAAAGCTTCCCAAATGTTGCACAAGTGTCTTATTCTTCAACTTGTCAGTTTTCTAAACCATTTGCATCACAAAAGAGTATTAGTACACTGCAGGTGTTCCTATAATATTACCGCCTCTTCTTTGATTCGCCGGTACTCTTCCTGCCCGGGCCTTTTCCAGATTGTGACCCGGCCTTGGCTCCCTGTTTTGGGAGTGTCTGAGACCTATGTTTGCCATGGGAGGTACAAATACCTCCTCATCTGGGACCAACTGTCCCCAGGCCTAGCCACATTCCCCGCCCTCACGGGGCTCGTAGGGAGAAGCTAGACCTCTGGTCTGCCATCTTCCCCGCCACAGGGTGGGGCTCGTGGGAATGGCAGTCTTGTGAACTGCAGGTGGTAGCAAGCTCTGGCCATCTCTTAAATGTAACCGCCATACAGAATAAATAAATAATAAATAAAAATAATTATTGTCTCCAAGGAAGTTACCATGGTTTAATTAAGTACCATCACGCAAAGAAAACAAATTTGAGAATAAGATGTCTTGTTTTCTGTATTGGAAATTGCTCTGGCGTTGTCGTCGTCTTCGACAGAAGTGTCGTTGTATGAGACGACACCTCCAGCATGCTTACTGGCCTCGTTCCTTCATACTATGAATGTTTTTTGTAATTATTCCTTTCTACTTATCAGTTTTTCTCATTCACATCTCTTCCCTTCTCCAGTACCTTCTAGCTATCACGTAAATCTCTCAAAGAACCACCACTGCAACCCCGTAATCTCTATACCTGCCATCATCCCAGCACTACACTCACTAATTCAACCTCTCCATCTCCATTCTGACTACCACCCCACCAGCACAACAACCCCCATCCCTCCATGTTTATAGTTACCACCACCCCATCACCAAAATCCCAACTTACCAACCACCCCATCACCACAATCCCAACTTATCAGCCACAACATAACAACACCCTCAACTTACCACCAACCCCTCCATCCCCAACACTACCACTACCCCGTCACTACAACCACCACAATACCCAGCACTACCCCCTACCCTTACCACCAACCACCAATACAGCATCACAACCCCATCACCACCACCACCACCATCATCACCACCATCACCACCACCATCACCACCACCATCACCACCACCACCACCATCACCACCACCATCACTCCCATCACCACCACCCCCACCATCACCACCACCACCACCATCACCACCACCACCACAATCACCACCATCGTCCTGCTAGTTGATTCGTTTATTCAAAGCCAATCAACTACACGAGGGTCGTTAAGACTGTATGCAACCTGCTCACCACCACTCAAAAATACTTTACTTCCTAAAATTTGGATTAAACTCTCAACGTATATACACTGACACACACGCACACACGCGCACACACACACACACACGCACACACACGCACACACACACACACACACACACACACACACACACACACACACACACACACACACACACACACACACACACACACACACACACACACACACACACACACACGCACACACACACACACACACACAAAGTGTCAATGGAGACAGTAAGGACTCCGGGAAGCCGGAATGGTGGGATACACCAACAAGTGCTAGAAACAATACACAACCGAGGAGAAGGTGAAGAGGCTACTAAGTGAATTAGATACCTCAAAGGCCGTGGGATCGGATTGTCGTTAGTGGCACACATCTATCGAAACAGGGCGACTACCTGAGGTGTGGACGATAGCAAATGTAGTCCCAGTTTTTAATAAAGGAGACCGACACGCAGCATTACAGGCCAGTTTCACTGACATGCATAGTATGCAAAGTCATGGAGATTATCAAGAGTGGTGGAGCTCCTAGAAAGGAATGAGCTTATTCATGACAACCAGCACGGTTTCAGGGGAGGGAGTTTTCCGACAAGGTGACGGAAGAAAGACAAGAGAGGGAGAGAGGGGTGGGTATATTACATTTTCTTGGACTGCAAGAAGGCTTTCGACACAGTTCCACACAAGATATTAGTGCAAAAGCTAGAGGACCAGGCAGATATAACAGGAAAGGCACTGCAATGGATCAGAGAATACCTGACAGGAAGGCAACAACGAGTCATGGTACGTGACGAGGTGTCAGAATGGGCCCCTGTAACGAGTGGGATTCCACAGGGGTTAGTCCTAGGACTTGTGCTGTTTCTGGTATATGTGAATGATATGACGGAAGGAATTGTCTCAAAAGTGTCACTGTTTGCAGACGATGTGAAGTTAATGAGGAGAATTCAGGCTGGACTATAAAGGGATTTGAACAGGCTGCAAGCCTGATCCAACAGCTGGCTCCTGAGGTTCAGCCCCACCAAATGCAAAGTCATGAAGATTGGGGAAGGGCGAAGAAGACCGCACACTGAGTTCACGCTAGAGGGGAGGGGGCCAAAGATTGCAAACCTCACTCAAGGGAAAGGATCTTGAGGTGAGTATAATACCGAGCATATCTCCTGAGGCGTATATCAACCAAATAAATGCTGTTAGGTAAGACACATATGCAACAGTTAGGTATCTTTATTTCGAAACGTTTCTCCTACACAGCAGGCTTCTTCAGTCGAGTACAGAAAAGTTGATAGAAGCAGAAGAGACTTGAAGACGATGTAATCAGTCCATCACCCTTAAAGTGATGGACTGTGTAGGCGAAACGTTTCGAAATAAAGATACCTAACTGTTGCATATGTGTCTTACCTAACAACCTGTCGGTATTTTATGCCATTTTAATGTTCAAATAAATGCTGCAGCATATGGGCGCCTTGCAAACCTAAGAATTGCGTTCCGACACCTCAGTTAAGAATCACTCAAGACTCTGTACACCGTGTACGTCAGGTCCATTCTGGAGTATGCAGCGCCAATATGGAACCCACACCTGGTCAAGCACTTCAAGAAATTAGAGAAAGTGCAAAGGTTTGCAGCAAGACTAGTCCCAGCGCTAAAGGGCATGTCTTACGAGGAGAGGCTAAAAGAAATCGACCTGACAACGCTGGAGGACAGGAAGGACAAGGGGGACATGATAACGACATACATAATACTGAGAGGAATCGACAATGTGCATAGGAACAGGATGTTTCAGAGATGGGACACAGCAACAAAGGGTCATAATGAGAAACTGAAGACTCAGATGAGTCACAAGGATGTTAGGAAGTATTTCTTCACTCACAGAGTTGTCGGAAAGTGGAATAGTCTGAAGAGTGATGTAGTGGAGAACTACAAATTGTGGGTTGCTGGAAGGAAGGGAAGAAGATGTGGTGATTTGAGAAAATTAGAGAAAGGAATAATTGCAACAAACGCTAGGTAGGTGGGGTGAGAGAGAGAGAGAGAGAGAGAGAGAGAGAGAGAGAGAGAGAGAGAGAGAGAGAGAGAGAGAGAGAGAGAGAGAGAGAGAGAGAGAGAGAGAGAGAGAGAGAGAGAGAGAGAGAGAGAGAGAGAGAGAGAGAGAGAGAGAGAGGAGAGAGATGAGAGAGGAGAGAGAGAGAGAGAGAGAGAGAGAGAGAGAGAGAGAGAGAGAGAGAGAGAGAGAGAGAGAGAGAGAGAGAGAAGCTTTCGTGAAGCAAGCTTCTATACCGCAAGACGGGCAGAAAGCAGCAACTTCACTCTGGTTGTACCGTTCTCCAGAACATCACTTCCTCTGAGATCATTTATCCCCAGGATGACTCGAGTATGGAACACATTCGAACAGCATTATGATGTCAACGAGATAAAGTCAGTTGATCAGATGAAAATGCTGGCCCACAGATGGCTCCAACTTCATCCTGTTCCCTACTTGTATATCTCATAACAATAAAAACGCTTTCAAATGAGCTGATGTAGGTAACAGCTCTTAGCTTACCAATAAAGTTAGGAATCCTTAACCTGTAAACAGCTTGTCAATAAAGCTAGGGATCCTTAACCTTGTCAAGCCCTGTGTAAAAAAAAAAAAAAAAAAAAAAACGTAGTAACAACAGTCTTGGTAACACGAGTTCATTGTTGTGATACCACTCGAGGCAACACTACAGGATCCATGCATAGCTTTAAGATGAGGTATGATAAAGCTCATGGAGCAGGGAGAGAGTGAATCTTGTAGCGAACAGTGAAGAGGCTGTGCCAGGAGCTATGACTCGATCCTTGCAACCTCAGTTACGTGAATTAGGTAAGTACACACACACACACCTCGGTATATATAACCTTGCTATCATGATTATCTCACTACAGTCTTCTCTTCCTCCTTTTCTATGGGTACCTAATTCCTTGAAGGTGTTGTAAATGGTCTACCATAATAAGGATATCCAGACGACCCTAAATGTCAACAAGCTGCCATTAAGACAGCTCCGGCGTCTGCTGCTGCCATCTGCTGACATGATTTACTCACACTTCTTGCCACCATACCTCTTTCGTACGATTTACGAACATTTACGAGGGTTTACAATGATTTACAAATATTTACAAAAATTTAAGAAGAATTACAAAAAAATGCAAATATTTACAAGGGTTTATAGAGATCTGAGATTTGCTAAGTAGATTTGATTTGCAAAGATATGTGAAGATAAACAAAAGTTTACAATGGGTTAACTCGAAAAAAATCAAGTGTTTACGAACCCTCTAGCCTCGTGATAATTCTGTAAGGAATTGTGCACGTTTTGGTACGAACATAAAGACAATTGAGAGACGTTTCGCTCGCTGGGGGTGGGGAGGGGCTTTTTCAGTCCAGTGCATGGAACATTTTTTTTTTAATCAATGTTTAACGCTAAACCCGTGTGGGTGGTTTAGTGCAAGACATGGTGGAGGCTTCGTCCTCCGTCTGCTGAGTGTGAGACAGACACGTTTCCTATTTATACTCACATCACGGAAGACAGACTTCATGGGGAAGTCAGGTAGAGGTGGGTAGAGTCAAATTTGGTGGTGTCAGGTGCTAGAGTGCGCCTCTGCTGCTCCGTGTCGTGGTTAGCCGAACAGAGCCTTCTTAGCCAGCATTACCGAGACGATAAAATTACCTTAGCTTTAAGATACTATGTTAGGGAGGAAAACTACGATGAAGGCAGCCTTAAGACAGCCTCGCTTCTGTTTTATTTCACCACCAACTTAGTTTCTTTTGAATTCACCGAGTAACCTCGGGAATTCCCGTTGTATTATGCAGACCTTTATTCATATTGTTTCTACTGCATGCGTAGTCATGTTGTAATAATAATAATAATAATAATAATAATAATAATAATAATAATAATAATAATAATAATAATAATAATAATGATAATAATAATAATAATAATAATAATAATAATAATAATAATAATAATAATAATAATAATAATAATAATAATAATATTATTATTATTATTATTATTATTATTATTATTAATCTTTATTTCTATTGGTACATGATATAACGAATACATACCTAGCCGACATACTGTACAGAAAGCCTAATGTTATGCAGGGAATTTCGGGCAAATTGAGTTAATTTTGCCCTCAGGATGCGACCCACACCAGTCTCCTAACACTCAGGTACCCGTTTGCTGCTAGGTGAACACACACACACACACATACACACACACATATATGTATATATATATATATATATATATATATATATATATATATATATATATATATACATATATATATATATATATATATATATATATATATATACATATATATATACATATATACATATACATACATATACACATACATATATATGCAAAACAACCACTCTGAAAGAATAGAGAAATTCCAAGCGCTTTCGTGACTACTCACATTATCAAGGAACTATGAAAGTGAAGCATCCAAGGAAGCTATATAAGGGGTCGGCCAGCACCTCACTATCAGATCCACAACGGTTAAACACGTGACGCGCGGCGAGCCAACTTGGATAGGTCCTTTGCAAAACTCACCCCCAAGCTATTTAATTGTCCAGTGTATTATTAAATTCTACCCAAATTCTATTAATTATAAATGGATCTAATTTATATAAACCAAAGGAAATATTCATATTATTGTCAAAACTGCTTTTTATGAAACAAGATTCAATTATATTCCTGTCGACCATGGACTTGCTTGCTTGTGGGATCTGATAGTGAGGTGCTGGCCGACCCCTTATATAGCTTCCTTGGATGCTTCACTTTCATAGTTCCTTGATAATGTGAGTAGTCACGAAAGTGCTTGGAATTTCTCTATAGGTTTTTCTCCTTTTTCTAAATAGCTCTTGTTCTTTTTTATTTCTTCTATTGTCCATGGGGAAGTGGAAAAGAATCTTTCCTCCGTAAGCCATGCGTGTCGTATGAGGCGACTAAAATGCCGGGAGCAATGGGCTAGTAACCCCTTCTCCTGTATACATTTACTAAAAAAGAGAAGAAGAAAAACTTTATAAAACTGGGATGCTTAAATGTGCGTGGATGTAGTGCGGATGACAAGAAACAGATGATTGCTGATGTTATGAATGAAAAGAAGTTGGATGTCCTGGCTCTAAGCGAAACAAAGCTGAAGGGGGTAGGAGAGTTTCAGTGGGGGGAAATAAATGGGATTAAATCTGGAGTATCTGAGAGAGTTAGAGCAAAGGAAGGGGTAGCAGTAATGTTAAATGATCAGTTATGGAAGGAGAAAAGAGAATATGAATGTGTAAATTCAAGAATTATGTGGATTAAAGTAAAGGTTGGATGCGAGAAGTGGGTCATAATAAGCGTGTATGCACCTGGAGAAGAGAGGAATGCAGAGGAGAGAGAGAGATTTTGGGAGATGTTAAGTGAATGTATAGGAGCCTTTGAACCAAGTGAGAGAGTAATTGTGGTAGGGGACCTGAATGCTAAAGTAGGAGAAACTTTTAGAGAGGGTGTGGTAGGTAAGTTTGGGGTGCCAGGTGTAAATGATAATGGGAGCCCTTTGATTGAACTTTGTATAGAAAGGGGTTTAGTTATAGGTAATACATATTTTAAGAAAAAGAGGATAAATAAGTATACACGATATGATGTAGGGCGAAATGACAGTAGTTTGTTGGATTATGTATTGGTAGATAAAAGACTGTTGAGTAGACTTCAGGATGTACATGTTTATAGAGGGGCCACAGATATATCAGATCACTTTCTAGTTGTAGCTACACTGAGAGTAAAAGGTAGATGGGATACAAGGAGAATAGAAGCATCAGGGAAGAGAGAGGTGAAGGTTTATAAACTAAAAGAGGAGGCAGTTAGGGTAAGATATAAACAGCTATTGGAGGATAGATGGGCTAATGAGAGCATAGGCAATGGGGTCGAAGAGGTATGGGGTAGGTTTAAAAATGTAGTGTTAGAGTGTTCAGCAGAAGTTTGTGGTTACAGGAAAGTGGGTGCAGGAGGGAAGAGGAGCGATTGGTGGAATGATGATGTAAAGAGAGTAGTAAGGGAGAAAAAGTTAGCATATGAGAAGTTTTTACAAAGTAGAAGTGATGCAAGGAGGGAAGAGTATATGGAGAAAAAGAGAGAGGTTAAGAGAGTGGTGAAGCAATGTAAAAAGAGAGCAAATGAGAGAGTGGGTGAGATGTTATCAACAAATTTTGTTGAAAATAAGAAAAAGTTTTGGAGTGAGATTAACAAGTTAAGAAAGCCTAGAGAACAAATGGATTTGTCAGTTAAAAATAGGAGAGGAGAGTTAATAAATGGAGAGTTAGAGGTATTGGGAAGATGGAGGGAATATTTTGAGGAATTGTTAAATGTTGATGAAGATAGGGAAGCTGTGATTTCGTGTATAGGGCAAGGAGGAATAACATCTTGTAGGAGTGAGGAAGAGCCAGTTGTGAGTGTGGGGGAAGTTCGTGAGGCAGTAGGTAAAATGAAAGGGGGTAAGGCAGCCGGGATTGATGGGATAAAGATAGAAATGTTAAAAGCAGGTGGGGATATAGTTTTGGAGTGGTTGGTGCAATTATTTAATAAATGTATGGAAGAGGGTAAGGTACCTAGGGATTGGCAGAGAGCATGCATAGTTCCTTTGTATAAAGGCAAAGGGGATAAAAGAGAGTGCAAAAATTATAGGGGGATAAGTCTGTTGAGTGTACCTGGTAAAGTGTATGGTAGAGTTATAATTGAAAGAATTAAGAGTAAGACGGAGAATAGGATAGCAGATGAACAAGGAGGCTTTAGGAAAGGTAGGGGGTGTGTGGACCAGGTGTTTACAGTGAAACATATAAGTGAACAGTATTTAGATAAGGCTAAAGAGGTCTTTGTGGCATTTATGGATTTGGAAAAGGCGTATGACAGGGTGGATAGGGGGGCAATGTGGCAGATGTTGCAAGTGTATGGTGTAGGAGGTGGGTTACTGAAAGCAGTGAAGAGTTTTTACGAGGATAGTGAGGCTCAAGTTAGAGTATGTAGGAAAGAGGGAAATTTTTTCCCAGTAAAAGTAGGCCTTAGACAAGGATGTGTGATGTCACCGTGGTTGTTTAATATATTTATAGATGGGGTTGTAAGAGAAGTAAATGCGAGGGTCTTGGCAAGAGGCGTGGAGTTAAAAGATAAAGAATCACACACAAAGTGGGAGTTGTCACAGCTGCTCTTTGCTGATGACACTGTGCTCTTGGGAGATTCTGAAGAGAAGCTGCAGAGATTGGTGGATGAATTTGGTAGGGTGTGCAAAAGAAGAAAATTAAAGGTGAATACAGGAAAGAGTAAGGTTATGAGGATAACAAAAAGATTAGGTGATGAAAGATTGAATATCAGATTGGAGGGAGAGAGTATGGAGGAGGTGAACGTATTCAGATATTTGGGAGTGGACGTGTCAGCGGATGGGTCTATGAAAGATGAGGTGAATCATAGAATTGATGAGGGAAAAAGAGTGAGTGGTGCACTTAGGAGTCTGTGGAGACAAAGAACTTTGTCCTTGGAGGCAAAGAGGGGAATGTATGAGAGTATAGTTTTACCAACGCTCTTATATGGGTGTGAAGCGTGGGTGATGAATGTTGCAGCGAGGAGAAGGCTGGAGGCAGTGGAGATGTCATGTCTGAGGGCAATGTGTGGTGTGAATATAATGCAGAGAATTCGTAGTTTGGAAGTTAGGAGGAGGTGCGGGATTACCAAAACTGTTGTCCAGAGGGCTGAGGAAGGGTTGTTGAGGTGGTTCGGACATGTAGAGAGAATGGAGCGAAACAGAATGACTTCAAGAGTGTATCAGTCTGTAGCGGAAGGAAGGCGGGGTAGGGGTCGGCCTAGGAAGGGTTGGAGGGAGGGGGTAAAGGAGGTTTTGTGTGCGAGGGGCTTGGACTTCCAGCAGGCATGCGTGAGCGTGTTTGATAGGAGTGAATGGAGACAAATGGTTTTTAATACTTGACGTGCTGTTGGAGTGTGAGCAAAGTAACATTTATGAAGGGATTCAGGGAAACCGGCAGGCCGGACTTGAGTCCTGGAGATGGGAAGTACAGTGCCTGCACTCTGAAGGAGGGGTGTTAATGTTGCAGTTTAAAAACTGTAGTGTAAAGCACCCTTCTGGCAAGACAGTGATGGAGTGAATGATGGTGAAAGTTTTTCTTTTTCGGGCCACCCTGCCTTGGTGGGAATCGGCCAGTGTGATAATAAAAAATAAAAAATAAATATATATATATATATATATATATATATATATATATATATATATATACACACACACACACACACACACACACACACACACACACACACACACACACAGATGGAAATTCGAGAAAAAGAAAGGTATAGACGAGACGGGAGAAAGAGACTACATAGTAGGTACACTTCAGTCTGGGGAGCACAAGGTGGTCATTGCAGTGATGTACAATCCACCACAGAACTGCAGGAGGCCAAGAGAGGAATATGAAGAGAGCAACAGAGCAATGGTGGACACACTGCTGAGGTGGCAAGAAGAGCTCACTCCAGCAGAGCAAAGTTGCTGGTTATGGGGGATTTCAACCACAGGGAGATTGACTGGGAAAACCTGGAGCCACATGGGGGTGCCGAAACATGGAGAGCAAAGATGTTGGACGTGGTGCTGGAAAACCTCATGCACCAACATGTTAAGGACACTACCAGAGTGAGAGGGGAGGATGAACCAACAAGATTGGACCTTGTGTTCACCCTGGGCAGTTCAGACATTGAGGACATCACGTATGAGAGTCCCCTAGGAGCTAGCGACCACGTGGTTCTGAGCTTTGAATACATAGTAGAGTTGCAAGTGGAGAGAGTAACAGGAGTGGAATGGGAAAAGCCTGACTATAAAAGAGGGGACTACATAGAGTTGAGGACCTTCCTGCAGGAGGTTCCGTGGGACAGAGAACTGGCAGTAAAGCCAGTAAACGAAATGATGGAATATGTAACAACAAAATGCAAGGAGGCAGTGGAAAGGTTTATTCCCAAGGGCAACAGAAACAATGGGAAGACCAGAACGAGCCCCTGGTTTACCCGACGGTGTAAGGAGGCAAAAACAAAGTGCAATAGAGAATGGAAAAAGTACAGAAGGCAGAGAACACACGAAAATAGGGAGATCAGTCGCAGAGCCAGGAACGAGTATGCACAGGTAAGGAGGGAGGCCCAGCGACAGTATGAAAATGACATAGCATCGAAAATCAAGACTGACCCGAAACTGTTGTACAGCCACATCAGGAGGAAGACAACAGACCAGGTGATCAGATTGAGGACAGAAGGTGGAGAACTCACAAGAAATGATCAGGAGGTATGTGAGGAGCTGAACAGGAGATTTAAGGAAGTTTTTACAGTAGAGACAGGAAGGACTGGGAAGACAGCACAGAAGGGAACATCAAGAGGGAATATACCAACAAGTGTTGGATGACATACGAACAACCGAGGAGGAGGTACAGAAACTGCTAAGTGACCTTGATACCTCAAAGGCGATGGGACCGGACAACATCTCCCCATGGGTCCTTAGAGAAGGAGCAGAGATGCTGTGCTTGCCCCTAACCACAATCACCAACACATCCCTTGAAACTGGGCAACTACCTGAGAAATGGAAGACTGCAAATGTAGTCCCCATATTTAAGAAAGGAAACAGAAATGAGGCACTAAACTACAGACCTCTGTCTCTGACATGTATTGTGTTCAAAGTCATGGAGAAGATTATCAGGAGGAGAGTGGTGGAACACCTGGAACGGAACAAGAATACAAATGAAAACCAGCATGGATTCATGAAAGGCAAATCCTGTGTCACAAACCTCCTGGAGTTTTATGACACGGTAACAGAAGTAAGACACGAGAGAGAGGAGTGGGTTGAATGTGTTTTCCTAGACTGCAGGAAGGCCTTTGACACAGTTCCCCACAAGAGATTAGTGCAGAAGCTGGAGGATCAGGCGCATATAACAGGGAGGGCACTGCAATGGATCAGGGAATACCTGACAGGGAGGCAGCAACGAGTCATGGTACGTGCTACACACACAGTGGGCGCCTGTGACGAGCGGGGTCCCACAGGGGTCAGTTCTAGGACCAGTGCTATTTTTGATATATGCGAACGACATGATGGAAGGAATAGACTCTGAAGTGTCCCTATTCGCAGATGATGTGAAGTTGATGAGAAGAAAAATCGGATGAGGATGAGGCAGGACTGCAAAGAGACCTGGACAGGCTGGAACATGTGGTCCAGAAACTGGCTTCTCGAATTCAATCCTGCCAAATGCAAAGTCATGAAGATTGGGGAGGGGCAAAGTAGACCGCAGACAGAGTATAGGCTAGGTGGACAAAGACTACAGACCTCACTCAGGGAGAAAGACCTTGGGGTGACCATAACACCAAGCACGTTACCGGAGGCACACATCAACCAAATAACTGTTGCAGCATACGGGCGCCTGGCAAACCTGAGAA
>NC_091297.1:36555158-36607658 GCF_038502225.1 Cherax quadricarinatus | reverse complement strand
GAAGACAGAGAACTCAGGAAAATAAAGAGATTAGCCGAAGAGCCAGAAATGAATATGCACAGATAAGAAGGGAGGCTCAGCGACAATATGAAAATGACATAGCATCGAAAGTCAAGACTGACCCGAAGCTGTTGTACAGCCACATCAGGAGGAAAACAACAGTCAAGGACCAGGTAATCAGACTGAGGAAGGGTGATGGGGAATTCACAAGAAACGACCGAGAGGTATGTCAGGAGCTCAACACGAGATTTAAAGAAGTATTTACAGTGGAAACCAGTAGGACTCCAGGAAATCAGAACAGGGGGGTACACCAGCAAGTGCTGGATGAGGTACATATAACCAAGGAGGAAGTGAAGAAGCTGCTATGCGAACTTGACACCTCAAAGGCGGTGGGACCAGACAACATCTCTCCGTGGGTCCTTAAAGAGGGAGCAGAGATATTGTGTGTGCCATTAACAAAGATCTTCAACACATCATTTGAAACTGGGCAACTCCCTGAGGTATGGAAGATGGCAAATGTAGTCCCAATTTTTAAAAAGGGAGACAGACATGAGGCACTAAACTACAGACCTGTATCACTAACGTGTATAGTATGCAAGGTCATGGAGAAGATCATCAGGAGGAGAGTGGTGGAGCACCTGGAAAGAAACAAGTGTATAATTGACAACCAGCATGGTTTCAGGGAAGGAAAATCCTGTGTCACAAACCTACTAGAGTTTTATGACAAGGTGACAGAAGTAAGACAAGAGAGAGAGGGGTGGATCGACTGCATTTTTTTGGACTGCAAAAAGGCCTTCGACACAGTTCCTCACAAGAGGTTACTGAAAAAGCTAGAAGATCAGGCACACATAACAGGAAAGGCACTGCAATGGATCAGAGAATACCTGACAGGGAGGCAACAACGAGTCATGGTACGTGACGAGGTGTCAGAGTGGGCGCTTGTGACAAGCGGGGTTCCACAGGGGTCAGTCCTAGGACCTGTGCTGTTCTTGGTATATGTGAACGACATAACGGAAGGGATAGACTCAGAAGTGTCCTTGTTTGCAGATGATGTGAAGTTAATGAGAAGAATCAAATCGGATGAGGATCAGGCAGGACTACAAAGAGACCTGGACAGGCTACAAGCCTGGTCCAGAAACTGGCTCCTTGAGTTTAACCCTGCCAAATGCAAAGTCATGAAGATTGGGGAAGGGCAAAGAAGACCGCCGACACAATATAGTTTAGATGGCCAAAGACTGCAAACCTCACTCAAGGAAAAAGATCTGGGGGTGAGTATAACACCGAGCATATCTCCTGAGGCGCACATAAATCAGATAACTGCTGCAGCATACGGGCGCCTGGCAAACCTACGGATAGCGTTCCGATACCTCAATAAGGAGTCGTTCAAGACGCTGTATACCATTTACGTCAGGCCCATACTGGAGTATGCAGCACCAGTTTGGAATCCACACCTAGTCAAGCACGTCAAGAAATTAGAGAAAGTGCAAAGGTTTGCAACAAGACTAGTCCCAGAGCTACGGGGATTGTCGTACGAAGAAAGGTTGAGGGAAATCGGCCTGACGACACTGGAGGCCAGGAGGGTCAGGGGAGACATGATAACGACATATAAAATACTGCGCAGAATAGACACGGTGGACAAAGACAGGATGTTCCAGAGATGGGACACATACACAAGAGGTCACAATTGGAAGTTGAAGACTCAGATGAATCAAAGGGATGTTAGGAAGTATTTCTTCAGTCATAGAGTAGTCAAGTCGTGGAATAGTCTAGAAAGTGAAGTAGTGGAGGCGGGAACCATACATAGTTTTAAGGCGAGGTATGATAAAGCTCATGGAGCAGGGAGAGAGAGGACCTAGTAGCAATCAGTGAAGAGGCGGGGCCAGGAGCTATGACTCGACCCCTGCAACCACAAATAGGTGAGTACAAATAGGTGAGTACACACACACACACACACAACAGGCCTAGTGTCTAATCGACATGTGCCTAGGACCAAATGGTAACTAACACACACACGCACACACACACACACACACACACACACACACACACACACACACACACACACACACACACACACACACACACACACACACACACACACACAAGAAATGACCGTGAAGTATGTGAGGAACTCAACAAGAGATTCAAAGAAGTGTTCACAGAGGAGACAGAAGGGACTCCAGAAAGACGGAGAGGTGGGGCACACAACCAAGTGCTGGGCACAGTGCACACAACCGAGGAAGAAGTAAAGACGCTTCTGAGTGAGCTAGATACCTCAAGGCAATGGGGCCGGATAACATCTCTCCATGGGTCCTAAGAGAGGGGAGCAGAGGCGCTATGTGTACCCCTAACAACAATATTCAATACATCTCTCGAAACAGAGAGATTGCCTGAGGCATGGAAGACAGTAAATGTAGTCCCAATCTTTAAAAAAGGAGACAGACATGAAGCATTAAACTACAGACCAGTGTCACTGACATGTATAGTATTCAAAGTCATGGAGAAGATTATCAGGAGAAGAGTGGTGGAACACCTAGAAAGGAATGATCTCATCAACAGCAGCCAACATGGTTTCAGAGACGGGAAATCCTGTGTCACAAATCTACTGGAGTTCTATGACATGGTGACAGCAGTAAGACAAGAGAGAGAGGGATGGGTGGATTGCATTTTCTTGGACTGCAAGAAGGCATTTGACACAGTTCCACACAAGAGAGTAGTGCAAAAACTGGAGGACCAAGCAGGGATAACAGGGAAGGCACTACAATGGATCATGGAATTCTTGTCAGGAAGACAGCAGCGAGTAATGGTACGTGGCGAGGTGTCAGAGTGGGCACCTGTGACCAGAGGGGTCGCACAGGGGTTAGTCCTAGGACCAGTGCTGTTTCTGGTATTTGTGAACGAAATGACGGAAGGAATAGACTCCGAAGTGTCCCTGTTTGCAGATGACGTGAAGTTGATGAGAAGAATTCATTCGATCGAAGACCAGGCAGAACTACAAAGGAATCTGGACAGGCTGCAAACCTGGTCCAGCAATTGGCTCCTGGAGTTCAACCCCACCAAGTGCAAAGTCATGAAGATTGGGGAAGGGCAAAGAAGACCGCAGACGGAGTACAGTCTAGGGGGCCAGAGACTACAAACCATACTCAAGGAAAAAGATCTTGGGGTGAGTATAACACCAGGCACATCTCCTGAAGCGCACATCAACCAAATAACTGCTGCAGCATATGGGCGCCTAGCAAACCTCAGAACAGCATTCCGACATCTTAATAAGGAATCGTTCAGGACCCTGTACACCGTGTACGTTAGGCCCATATTGGAGTATGCGGCACCAGGTTGGAACCCACACCTTGCCACACACACACACACACACACACACACACACACACACACACACACACACACGCACGCACACACACACACGCACACACACACACACACACACACACACACACACACACACACGCACACACACACACACACACACACACACACACACACACACACACACACACACACACACACACACACACACACACACACACACACACACACACACACACACACACACACACACACACACACACACACACACACACACACACACACACACACACACACACACACACACATTAGTAAGTGAAACAGAAAAGACTGTTATTCTGGTCTCTGCTGGCTCTGGCTTCTGGCATAGAGAGGAAAACACATTTGCAAAATATCTGAAAAAAAAGGCTTTGTGGGCTTTTTTTGGCATATGTCTCCAGTACTGTTGCCTCGAGAGGCACCACGAGAGTGAACTCGTGTTACCTACCTAACACTGTCTCTCTCTCTCTCTCTCTCTCTCTCTCTCTCTCTCTCTCTCTCTCTCTCTCTCTCTCTCTCTCTCTCTCTCTCTCTCTGTTCCTACCCATCTACCTAACGTTTGTTGCAGTTATTCGTTTCTCTAATTTTCTCAATCCACCACATACTCTTCCCTTCCTTCCAGTATCCCACTATTCATAATTGTTCACTTATACCTCTATCTCTCCTCCTCCATTCCTCCATTTATGCTCCTTCATCCTCCCTTCATCACTACCCCCAGCGTGGCTCTGACCATCTGGTCTTCCTCAGACCACCCAACCATAGCCCATTAACATTACACTAAATTCTCTCCTATTTGTTTTGCTTGATATTTATAGACAACTACACCTGCACTGTATATTGAACTTCGTAGCCAAACATTGTTCAGTGACGTCTTTATCATGAACGCCGCGTTTTATCGCAAGTTTTGCGGCCAGGTGTTAATTAGGTGAAGTTGGTAGTCCTGCGAGTGAGCACCAGCTCAGGTGTCAATTAGGTGAGGTTGGTAACCCTGCGAGTGAGCACCAGCTAAGGTGTCAATTAGGTGAGGTTGGTAACCCTGCGAGTGAGCACCAGCTAAGGTGTCAATTAGGTGAGGTTGGTAATCCTGCGAGTGAGCACCAGCCCAGGTGTTAAGCACCTCAGGTGCTCACGGAAACATGATTTGTATTTACTTACCAACCCTTTATTTGCATAATATCGGCCTCGTCAAAATGTTTAGCTCTACATTCCGGTGCTCACGACTCTCACAACACTCGCCACCGCCTGTGTAACCTTAACTAAACTGATGCAGGTTGCGCGTGTTGACTTAGGCGAGCAGGAGTCAAGAGTGTCTCTGAACAGGTTAAGTTACTTATATATACGAAGGAGTGTAGTTAGAATCGTATTCTGCTGCGTTAACACGCACTACACCCCCTCCCCCCCCACACATGAAACTGGGAAGTGGGGGTCTGGAGTAATTAAAGTTAGTTATCAGGAAATTCCAACAAGCACAATTAGCCACGTTTCCGGGAAAATAAAGCGTTTATGTCTTCCGGAAACGAGAAGTTGCAAGCGTCCTCTTTTCTATCCGTCCTCCCCTCGAAGCTGCGTCCACTCTAAAGTGTACGCTCGTAAGTATTCAATTTCTGCTGTATTGGATGGGCCATGCTAAGAGATGGTAAAATCCCAGGAGAAACCTCCAGCTCTCCTGGAATGAAACCTTTGAATCCCCCGTAGCTGCTGAACCTTTAATGGAATACGTAGCGATATACTTATTGCCCTACTAAAATTTCCCAGCTAGGGGAAATAAAAGAAGGAAGAACATGAAAGAAATAGCAAGGATGAGAGTCTTACCCGCGATATCCATAAAGTATATAAGTCACAATACCGTGGCTGCAACAATTCACCAAAATCCTGCACTTACGTGAAGAACTTTATGACAATGTACAGTCAGTCCTGGGTTATTGACAAGTCACAGTGAGGCAAGAAACGTATAGTCAGTTGTTCCAGCCACGATACTGTGACCTATTTTTTTATTCTTCATGGGCCCCGCAAATAAGAGTGTAATTCTTCTTCCTTCTTTATAATTCATCTTTCGTTCTAACGAAGCAGCTCTTATTGCTTCCAGGCGTCGTAAGAACCAGCGTCAGTTGTTCCTTGACTGTCTTGCTGAACAAGTGTTGTGGTCCTTTCCATCTCCCTAAGGCACTCCCTCTCCTGATCATTCCCGACTCTCCCTCTCACACCCCATACTTAATACTGGGTGTCAACTTTATGACACTTTCTTCACCCTCCGTCAACGAAAACCATCACCACCACCGACCATCACCACCATCCCCACCACTACCACCACCACCATTACCACCACCAACAACCGTCACTGCTACTACTACTACTTAATAATAATAAAAATAATAATAATAATAATAATAATAATAATAATAATAATAATAATACTGTTTTGTTTAATTCATGTTAAGAGCTAAACTCACGTTAGTCATTCAGCGCCATACGTAGTGGAGACTTGATTCTCCGTCTGCTGAGTGTGAGACTGTTTGTACTCACGTATACTACTACTACTATTTCTACTACTACTACTACTATTACTGCTGCTTCTTCTATTACGGCTACCACTACAATTTTCTTCTACCCCTGCCCCTTCCTGTACTTTTCTCGTCTCACTGTGAATCAACAATGGCCCAGAACGCTGAAGTGTCATCGTAAGGTTACTCTTCTTAATGTGAGTTTCGGGTAAACTTCCTCCCATAGACCAGTAATCTTTATGTGTGTCATCAATGATCCTCGAGTTTTGCTCTATTGCATCAGAAGTCTTTATGTATATCATCAATGATCATCAGGTCTTGTTCTGTTGGATCAGTAGTCTTTATGTAGGTCATAAATGATCCTCAGGTCTTTATTATTTTTTTTTTTTTTTTATTATCACACTGGCCGATTCCCACCAAGGCAGGGTGGCCCGAAAAAGAAAAACTTTCACCATCATTCACTCCATCACTGTCTTGCCAGAAGGGTGCTTTACACTACAGTTTTTAAACTGCAACATTAACACCCCTCCTTCAGAGTGCAGGCACTGTACTTCCCATCTCCAGGACTCAAGTCCGGCCTGCCGGTTTCCCTGAATCCCTTCATAAATGTTACTTTGCTCACACTCCAACAGCACGTCAAGTATTAAAAACCATTTGTCTCCATTCACTCCTATCAAACACGCTCACGCATGCCTGCTGGAAGTCCAAGCCCCTCGCACACAAAACCTCCTTTACCCCCTCCCTCCAACCCTTCCTAGGCCGACCCCTACCCTGCCTTCCTTCTTGCTCTACTGAATCAGTAGTCTTTGTGTGTGTGTGTGTCGTCAATGATCCTCGGGTCTTGCTATATTGGATCAGTAGTCTTCAAGTGTGTCATCAATGATCCTCGGGTTTTGCTCTATTGGATCAGTAATCTTCAAGTGTGTCATCAATGATCCTCGGGTCTTGCTCTATTGGATCAGTAGTCTTCAAGTGTGTCGTCAATGATCCTCGGGTCCAGGATACCTCAGGAATAAGATGGATACCTCAGGGATATGTTTAAAAGACAACATTCAAAATAAAGTTGCTAGTAAAGAGAAATCAATTGATCAACAAACAAAGAGAGATAGTAGAGGGCAACGAGTGACTAGCTCCCTTAAGGTTTACTATACAAATAGTAGGAGTCAAAGAAATAAAATAGATGAGCTAAGATTACTTACAAGTGCAAGTAATATAGATATTATTGCTATGACAGAGACCTGGTTCAACTTGAAAGATAAAGAAATGCCTTCTGAATGCAACATACAGGGCTATAAACTATTCCATACTGATAGGGTCAACAGGAAGGGTGGTGGAGTGGCGATGTATGTCAGAGATAATTTAAATTGTTGTGTTGGACAAGATATAGAATTAGAAGCATCGGACACAGAATCTGTTTGGCTACAGTTTCTCGAGGGTCATGAAAAGTTAATTATGGGTGTGATTTATAGGCCCCCAAACCTTGATAGGGAGTGCAGTAAGCTGTTATTGGACAAAATTCAAAAGGCATCTTGATATGAAAATGTTGTGTTAATTGGTGATTTTAACTTTAGACAAATTGATTGGAACAATGTGACAGGAAATCTTGAGTCTAGTGACTTTCTTGATAAGATTCAGGATTGCTTTTTAGAACAGTTTGTGACAGAACCAACTAGAGGAAACAATCTGCTTGACTTGGTTCTTGCCAACAAAGATTCACTAGTTAATAATCTTGAGGTTAATGATGAGCTTGAGGAAAGTGATCACAAATCACTTAGTTTCAATATATCATGGAGTTACCTGAATAACTGCAATCAAATCTCTGATCCATACTTTCGCTTGGCTGATTTCATGGGACTGAAAAATTACCTGGGTGGGCTAAACTGGGATGTCCTGACTATGGGTCAGGTAGGTGATCTTGGTTTCCAATATGACGTTTTTCAGAACATAGTTCTAGCTGCCCAGACAACTTTTGTTCCGAGTAGGGAAATTAGATCTAACAAAAATGATCCTAAATGGATGAACAATAGATTAAAACATCTCATTGGTCAAAAGAGAGATATATATAGGCGTATCAAAAGATTGGAGGGGCAGTTAAGAAATCAATATATTCAATTAAAGAGAGAAATAAGAAAAGGAATAAGAAAAGCAAAGAGGGATTATGAGGCTAAAGTCGCAAGGGATTCGAAAACTAACCCAAAAGGGTTCTTTCAGGTATGCAGAAGTAAAACTAGGGACAAGATTGGTCCACTTAGGAGTAACTCAGGTCAGATCACTGACAGTGATAAGGAAATGTGTGAAATTCTAAATACCTACTTCCTCTCAGTTTTCACCCAGGAAGATACTAGCAAAATTCCTGAAATAATAGATTATGTAGAACAGGACGATAAACTATACACGATTGCGGTAACTAGTGACATGGTCCTCAGACAAATAGAGAAATTAAAAGCTAACAAATCCCAAGGCCCTGATGAACTGTTTGTAAGGGTGTTAAAGGAATGTAAAGAGGAACTTAGCATACCTTTGGCTAAACTTTTCAATATATCACTGCAAACTGGCATAGTGCCTGACAAGTGGAAAATGGCAAATGTAATACCTATTTACAAGGCAGGTGACAGGTCCTTAGCTTCGAACTATACACAAATAAACCATAGTAGAAAAATTTATGGAATCAATAATTGCCGAAGCAATTCGTAGCCATTTCGAAAGGAATAAATTGATTAATAAAACTCAGCACAGTTTTACAAAGGGGCGTTCCTGTCTTACGAATTTACTTACTTTCTTCACTGAGGTATTTGAGGAGGTAGATCATGGTATTGAATATGATATTGTGTATATGGACTTCAGTAAGGCTTTCGATAGAGTTCCACAACAGAAGCTATTGAGGAAACTTATGGCACACGGAGAAGGAGGAGAAATTTTTTCCTGGGCTGAGGCATGGCTGACAAATGGGCAGCAGAGAGTTTGCATAAATGGGGAGAAATCAGAATTGGGGCACGTCACAAGCGGTGTTCCACAGGGGTCAGTGTTGGGCCCGTTGTTGTTCACAATTTACATAAACGACATAGATGAGGGCATAAATAGCGACATAAGCAAATTCGCTGATGACACCAAAATAGGCCATCCAATTCATTCTAATGAGGACATTAGAGCACTCCAGGATGATTTGAATAGACTGATGCAGTGGTCAGAGAAATGGCAGATGCAGTTTAATACAGAGAAATGAAAAGTTCTAAATATTGGACAGGAAAATAACCATGCCACATATAAACTAAATAATGTAGATCTTAATATTACTAATTGCGAAAAGGATTTAGGAGTTCTGGTTAGTAGTAATCTAAAACCAAGACAACAGTGCATGAGTGTTCACAATAAAGCTAACAGAATCCTTGGCTTCATATCTAGAAGTATAAATAATAGAAGTCCTCAGGTTGTTCTTCAACTCTATATATCTTTGGTTAGGCCTCATTTAGATTATGCTGCGCAGTTTTGGTCACCGTATTACAGAATGGATATAAATGCTCTGGAAAACGTACAAAGGAGGTTGACAAAGTTGATTCCATGTAACAGAAATCTTCCCTATGAAGATAGACTGAGGGCCCTGAAACTGCACTCTCTAGAAAGGCGTATAGAGGTGTATAAATGTAAAACAGGAATTAATAAAGGGGATGTAAATAGCGTGCTAAAATATCTAACATAAACAAGACTCACAGCAATGGCTTTAAATTGGAAAAATTCAGATTCAGGAAGGATATAGGAAAGCACTGGTTTGGTAATAGAGTTTTGGATGAGTGGAACAAACTCTCGAGTACCGTCATAGACGCTAAGACGTTGTGTAGTTTTAAAAATAGGTTGGATAAATACATGAGTGGGTGTGGGTGGGTGTGATTTAGACCTGACTAGGTTGTGCTACTAGGTCGGATGCACTGCTCCTCCAATTCTCGTACCGGCTTAAGCCGGTACGAGAATTGGAGCTGTCTCGCATAGGCCAGTAGGCCTGTTGCAGTGTTCCTTCTTTCTTATGTTCTTAAGTTTGTCATCAATGATCCTCGGGTCTTGCTCTAGTGGATCAGTAGTCTTCAAGTGTGTCAGGTCTTCCTCTTCCAGATCAGTGGCATACAAACGAAAATGATTTTAAAAATATATCATGAGTGAACAAGCGACCACCCATAAGGTGATCATTGGAAGAACATTCATTCTCTTGCAGGAACAACATTCTCTCGTAAGAACATTATCTTGCAGGAACAACATTCTCTTGCAAGAACATTCTCTTGCAAGAACAGCATTCTCTTGCAGGAACAACATTAGGAATCCATTCGTCCGCCTCCGGATGTTGTCTCTTCCTCACTTCCTGAAGGTCAGCCTCACCAACCTGTATTCTTGTCATTCTCTTGTAAAAACATTCTCTTAAAGGAACATTCTCTTGCAGGAGCAACATTCTCTTGTAAGAACATTCTCTTGCAGGAACAACATTCTCTTGTAAGAACATTCTCTTGCAGGAACAACATTCTCTTGTAAGAACATTCTCTTGCAGGAACAACATTCTCTTGTAAGAACATTCTCTTGCAGGAACAACATTCTCTTGTAAGAACATTCTCTTGCAGGAACAACATTCTCTTGTAAGAACATTCTCTTGCAGGAGCAACATTCTCTTGTAAGAACATTCTCTTGCAGGAACAACATTCTCTTGTAAGAACATTCTCTTGCAGGAACAACATTCTCTTGTAAGAACATTCTCTTGCAGGAACAACATTCTCTTGTAAGAACATTCTCTTGCAGGAGCAACATTCTCTTGTAAGAACATTCTCTTGCAGGAACAACATTCTCTTGTAAGAACATTCTCTTGCAGGAACAACATTCTCTTGTAAGAACATTCTCTTGCAGGAGCAACATTCTCTTGTAAGAACATTCTCTTGCAGGAACAACATTCTCTTGTAAGAACATTCTCTTGCAGGAACAACATTCTCTTGTAAGAACATTCTCTTGCAGGAGCAACATTCTCTTGTAAGAACATTCTCTTGCAGGAACAACATTCTCTTGTAAGAACATTCTCTTGCAGGAACAACATTCTCTTGTAAGGACATTCTCTTGCAGGAACAACATTCTCTTGTAAGGACATTCTCTTGCAGGAGCAACATTCTCTTGTAAGAACATTCTCTTGCAGGAACAACATTCTCTTGTAAGAACATTCTCTTGCAGGAACAACATTCTCTTGTAAGAACATTCTCTTGCAGGAACAACATTCTCTTGTAAGAACATTCTCTTGCAGGAACAACATTCTCTTGTAAGGACATTCTCTTGCAGGAACAACATTCTCTTGTAAGGACATTCTCTTGCAGGAGCAACATTCTCTTGTAAGAACATTCTCTTGCAGGAACAACATTCTCTTGTAAGAACATTCTCTTGCAGGAACAACATTCTCTTGTAAGAACATTCTCTTGCAGGAACAACATTCTCTTGTAAGAACATTCTCTTGCAGGAGCAACATTCTCTTGTAAGAACATTCTCTTGCAGGAACAACATTCTCTTGTAAGAACATTCTCTTGCAGGAGCAACATTCTCTTGTAAGAACATTCTCTTGCAGGAACAACATTCTCTTGTAAGAACATTCTCTTGCAGGAGCAACATTCTCTTGTAAGAACATTCTCTTGCAGGAACAACATTCTCTTGTAAGAACATTCTCTTGCAGGAACAACATTCTCTTGTAAGGACATTCTCTTGCAGGAACAACATTCTCTTGTAAGAACATTCTCTTGCAGGAACAACATTCTCTTGTAAGGACATTCTCTTGCAGGAACAACATTCTCTTGTAAGAACATTCTCTTGCAGGAACAACATTCTCTTGTAAGGACATTCTCTTGCAGGAACAACATTCTCTTGTAAGAACATTCTCTTGCAGGAACAACATTCTCTTGTAAGAACATTCTCTTGCAGGAACAACATTCTCTTGTAAGAACATTCTCTTGCAGGAACAACATTCTCTTGTAAGAACATTCTCTTGCAGGAACAACATTCTCTTGTAAGAACATTCTCTTGCAGGAACAACATTCTCTTGTAAGAACATTCTCTTGCAGGAACAACATTCTCTTGTAAGAACATTCTCTTGCAGGAACAACATTCTCTTGTAAGAACATTCTCTTGCAGGAGCAACATTCACTTCAGGGCACCGGAAGAGAACGTACTTGGAACAGATACGAAATTTTCTTTCACAGTGATTTTTACCCTTCGAAAAGGGAGGGGCCTTGATACTGCTGAAGGGCTCTTAATCCAAGGAATAATAGCTACCCTTCCCTTCGTCGGGGTAAACCTGACAGCCTACCATTCCTGAGGCGCTCTGTGAAACTTACGGATATAGCGCATCTCTGTGAGTGCAGTAATACAGGTATTGGTAAGCTTACCGACACTATGTTAGGTAATTTGACACACGAGCAAATGTCATGGGGCCAGTAGTCCTTCTGCAGTGCTTATGTTTGCTCCTTATAGGGCCTTACCATATTTCATTTATATACCCTCTGTTCCCTTGTTGGTATTGGCTTGATGAAGCTCCTGGAAGCTCCTGGAAACTCCTGGAAGCTCCTGGGAGCGAAACGTAGCCCTTGATATACTTAGTTTATTATTATAATAATTACATAATAAGGAATTAAACACATGTGTAACATCTGGTGAAAAGTCTTCAAATGTATACATGTATACCCAGAAGACGCGCATGTGTTTCAGTTTTTATTTTAAGACATTGGCGATAGTTCTTTTCTGTTCTTCAGAGTAAGAGAGAGAGAGAGAGAGAGAGAGAGAGAGAGAGAGAGAGAGAGCATGGAGAAGGCATAAGAGACATCCTACCACCTATAACAGGAACTTGCACAGGCAAGCCTGTAGGCATATGGGTGACGTTCAAAAGTGGGCCATTGCTAAATGGGAGGTGGACACTAAAAGAAAGCTAGCATCAGGTAGGGTAGGCTCCAAAACCTGGTGGTCCCTGGTCAAGGACAGACAAGGTTATCTGCCTGATGAACTCATTCCACCTCTAAATCGACAGGATGGGACCACCTCTGCTAGTAGTCAAGAGAAGGCGGACCTCTTTGCTGAACACTTTGCTACCAAAATGCAAGTTCCTGATCCAGCAAGGGACCCTCCTTGGCTAGCTGCAAGAACTGTGTCAAAACTGTCAGTGGTGACAATAAGGCAGGAGGAGGTGCATTTCCTTCTTAAATCGCTTGACCAAGAAAAGGCTGTGGGCCCAGACAAGTTGAGCCAAAGATTGCCGAGAAGATGTGCAGACCAGCTAGCAGCACCTCTGTGGAAAGAGGCAAATGTAGTCCCTGTTCACAAAAAGAAGAGCAGAGCAGAAATCAGCAACCACAGACCAGTGTCACTCCTGTCAATCACTGGTAAGATCCTTGAGACAATAATATCAAGACAAATGACAGAGCTTTTTGACTACCACTCTCTACTTTGTGATCGCCAATATGGCTTCAGAAAGGTTACTCTACTGCTTATCTGTTGTTAAACCTCTCCACTAAGTGGCACCAGTCACTGGATGAATCCAAAGTCAGCTGTGTGGTAGCACTGGACATTGCTGGTGCTTTCTACAGGGTGTGGCACCAGGGCCTCTTAGCAAAACTTCAAGCACTGGGAATTGCAGGCTCTACGCAATGTCTCCTCAGTGATTACCTTCATGGTAGATCTCTAAGTGTAGTTCTCAATGGAACGGAATCAGCAAAACATCCTACTGGGGCAAGTGTTCCACAAGGAAGCGTGCTGGGACAATTGTTATGGAATGTCTACTTCAACGGCCTTCTTCGTCTCATCCCATAATCACATGCATATGCAGACGACTGTACACTGACATTCACTTACCCAAGAGAAGAAATGCCAGCTGCTCTAAGCTACATCAATCGCCAGCTAAGAGCTATATCAGCTTGGGGAAATAGATGGCAAGTAACATTTGCACCTGAGAAAACGCAAATGATGATCGTCTCTAGGCACCATGATGGTAATGCTGGTGCAGTAGTAAGGATGAATGGGAGGGTGTTGGCACCTAGAGAAGAAGTTGATATCCTTGGGGTGAAATTTGACTCCAAACTAACCATGAAGAACCATGTTGTAAATCTTGCAAACAAGGCAGCCAGGAAGCTTACAGCACTTCGCCGTATCTCGCATCTGCTTTACAGTAGGGGTTGCAAGATTCTGTACAAGGCACAAGTAAGCTCACACCTTGAGTATGCTCCACTTTCTTGGTTTGCCTGCCCCCCCATCATTCTCATCTGCGACTGTTTGACAGAGTAGAGAACAGAGCAAGACGTCTCATCTCTCGCCTGGACCCACCCTTGATAGATCTGTCTTTTCAGCAGAGCCTTCAACACAGGAGGGATGTGGGTGACCTTACTGTTATGTACAAGGTCAATATTGTCAAAGTACCACACCTGGATTCACTTCGAGGACAGCGTGAAACAAGCTTTTATGCCACAAGACGGGCAGAAAGCAGCAACTTCACTCTGGTTGTACCCTTCTCCAGAACATCACTCCATCTGAGATCATATATACCCAGGATGACTCGAGTATGGAACACATTCGTACAGCATAATGATGTCAACGAGATAAAGTCAGTTGATCAAATGAAAATGCTGGCCCACACATGGCTCCAACTTCATCCTGTTACCTACTTGTATGTCTCATAACAATAAAAAAAGCTTTCAAATGAGCTGATGTAGGTAACAGCTCTTAGCTTGCCAATAAAGTTAGGAATCCTTAACCTGTAAATAGCTTGTCAATAAAGCTAGGGATCCTTAACCTTGTCAAACAATGTGTAAAAAAAAGAGAGAGAGAGAGAGAGAGAGAGAGAGAGAGAGAGAGAGAGAGAGAGAGAGAGCATCTAACAAGGCCTGGCCTGTTGACGGCCATCAGGAGAAACACAACCTGGCAGGTAGATATGTTAGTCACAAATGCAATGTATGGAAACATCAGGATGTTTCACTCGCCGGGAACTTTTTATCACTAGTTCTTTGTCAGTGAAACTTATTCTGAGTAAAAGTTTCCAAACATAAGAATAAACACTTTAGACTTTATATTAGGAAACGTTTCAGTTGTGGAACCTTATTCACACCTCTGATACAACAGACACTCTCAGTACAACGAATAAAGCCAAGTCACATGGAAAGTAAGAGAGCTCAGGTCAGATTTAAGCCTCGTGGAAGTTGTGTCATCTGCGGAAAATAATATAAAATACCGACAATTGATGAGTAAGACACATGTGCAGCAGTTGATGAGTAAGACACATGTGCAGCAGTTGATGAGTAAGACACATGTGCAGCAGTTGGTGAGTAAGACACATGTGCAACACTTGATGAGTAAGACACATGTGCAGCAGTTGATGAGTAAGACACATGTGCAGCAGTTGATGAGTAAGACACATGTGCAGCAGTTGATGAGTAAGACACATGTGCAACAGTTGGTGAGTAAGACACATGTACAACAGTTGATAAGTAAGACACATGTGCAGCAGTTGATGAGTAAGACACATGTGCAGCAGTTGGTGAGTAAGACACATGTGCAGCAGTTGATGAGTAAGACACATGTGCAGCAGTTGATGAGTAAGACACATGTGCAGCAGTTGATGAGTAAGGCACATGTGCAGCAGTTGATGAGTAAGACACATGTGCAGCAGTTGATGAGTAAGACACATGTGCAGCAGTTGATGAGTAAGACACATGTGCAACAGTTGGTGAGTAAGACACATGTACAACAGTTGATAAGTAAGACACATGTGCAGTAGTTGATGAGTAAGACACATGTGCAGCAGTTGATGAGTAAGACACATGTGCAGCAGTTGATGTGTAAGACACATGTGCAGCAGTTGATGAGTAAGACACATGTGCAGCAGTTGGTGAGTAAGACACATGTGCAGCAGTTGGTGAGTAAGACACATGTGCAGCAGTTGATGAGTAAGACACATGTGCAGCAGTTGGTGAGTAAGACAAATGTGCAGCAGTTGATGAGTAAGACACATGTGCAGCAGTTGATGAGTAAGACACATGTGCAGCAGTTGATGAGTAAGACACATGTGCAGCAGTTGTGAGCAAGACACATGTGCAGCAGTTGGTGAGTAAGACACATGTGCAGCAGTTGGTGAGTAAGACACATGTGCAGCAGTTGGTGAGTAAGACACATGTGCAGCAGTTGATGAGTAAGACACATGTGCAGCAGTTGATGAGTAAGACACATGTGCAGCAGTTGTGAGTAAGACACATGTGCAGCAGTTGGTGAGTAAGACACATGAGCAGCAGTTGTGAGTAAGACACATGTGCAACAGTTGGTGAGTAAGACACATGTGCAGCAGTTGTGAGTAAGACACATGTGCAGCAGTTGGTGAGTAAGACACATGTTCAGCAGTGGGTGAGTAAGACACATGTGCAGCAGTTGGTGAGTAAGACACATGTGCAGCAGTTGTGAGTAAGACACATGTGCAGCAGTGAGTGAGTAAGACACATGTGCAGCAGTTGGTGAGTAAGACATTTGTGCAGCAGTTGATGAGTAAGACACATGTGCAGCAGTTGGTGAGTAACACACATGTGCAGCATTTGGTGAGTAAGACACATGTGCAGCAGTTGGTGAGTAAGACACACGTGCAGCAGTTGCTGAGTAAGACACATGTGCAGCAGTTGGTGAGTAAGACACATGTGCAGCAGTTGATGAGTAAGACACATGTGCAACAGTTTGTGAGTAAGATACATGTGCAGCAGTTGGTGAGTAAGACACGTGTGCAGCAGTTGATGAGTAAGACACATGTGCAGCAGTTGGTGAGTAAGACACATGTGCAGCAGTTGATGAGTAAGACACATGTGCAGCAGTTGATGAGTAAGACACATGTGAAGCAGTTGATGAGTAAGACACATGTGCAGCAGTTGGGGAGTAAGACACATGTGCAGCAGTTGGTGAGTAAGACACATGTGCAGCAGTTGATGAGTAAGACACATGTGCAGCAGTTGATGAGTAAGACACATGTGCAGCAGTTGGTGAGTAAGACACATGTGCAGCAGTTGGTGAGTAAGACACATGTGCAGCAGTTGGTGAGTAAGACACATGTGCAGCAGTTGATGAGTAAGACACATGCGCAGCAGTTGGTGAGTAAGACACATGTGCAGCAGTTGGTGAGTAAGACACATGTGCAGCAGTTGGTGAGTAAGACACATGTGCAGCAGTTGTGAGTAAGACACATGTGCAGCAGTTGACGAGTAAGACACATGTGCAGCAGTTGATGAGTAAGACACATGTGAAGCAGATGATGAATAAGACACATGTGAAGTAATTGATGAGTAAGACACATGTACAACAGTTGGTGAGTACGACACATGTGCAACAGCTGATGAGTAAGACACATGTGCAGCAATTGATGAGTAAGACATGTGCAGCAGTTGATGAGTAAGACACATGTAAAGAAGATGATGAGTAAGACTCATGTGAAGTAATTGATGAGTAAGACACATGTACAGCAGTTGGTGAGTAAGACACATGTGCAACAGTTGATGAGTAAGACATATGTGCAGCAATTGATGAGTAAGACACATGTGCAGTAGTTGGTAAGACACATGTGCAGCAGTTGGTGAGTAAGACACATGTGCAGCAGTTGATGAGTAAGACACATGTGCAGCAGTTGGTGAGTAAGACACATGTGCAATAGTTGATGAGTAAGACACATGTGCAACAGTTGATGAGTAAGACACATGTGCAGCAGTTTGTGAGTAAGACACATGTGCAGCAGTTGGTGAGTAAGACACATGTGCAGCAGTTTGTGAGTAAGACACATGTGCAGCAGTTGGTGAGTAAGACACATGTGCAGCAGTTGGTGAGTAAGACACATGTGCAGCAGTTTGTGAGTAAGACACATGTGCAGCAGTTGGTGAGTAAGACAGATGTGCAGCAGTTGATGAGTAAGACACATGTGCAGCAGTTGACGAGTAAGACACATGTGCAGCAGTTGATGGGTAAGACACATGTGAAGCAGTTGATGAGTAAGACACATGTGAAGCAATTGATGAGTAATACACATGTGCAGCAGTTGATGAGTAAAACACATGTGCAGCAGTTGATGAGTAAGACACATGTGCAGCAGTTGATGAGTAAGACACATGTGCAGCAGTTGATGAGTAAGACACATGTGCAGCAGTTGATGAGTAAGACACATGTGCAGCAGTTGATGAGTAAGACACATGTGCAGCAGTTGATGAGTAAGACACATGTGCAGCAGTTGATGAGTAAGACACGTGTGAAGCAGTTGATGAGTAAGACACATGTGCAGCAGTTGATGAGTAAGACACATGTGCAGTAGTTGATGAGTCAGACACATGTGAAGCAGTTGATGAGTAAGACACATGTGCAGCAGTTGATGAGTAAGACACATGTGAAGCAGTTGACGAGTAAGACACATGTGCAGTAGTTGATGAGTAAGACACATGTGCAGCAGTTGATGAGTAAGACACATGTGAAGCAGTTGATGAGTAAGACACATGTGCAGCAGTTGATGAGTAAGACACATGTGAAGCAGTTGACGAGTAAGACACATGTGCAGTAGTTGATGAGTAAGACACATGTGAAGCAGTTGATGAGTAAGACACATGTGCAGCAGTTGATGAGTAAGACACATGTGAAGCAGTTGATGAGTAAGACACATGTGCAGCAGTTGATGAGTAAGACACATGTTAAGCAGTTGATGAGTAAGACACATTTACAGCAGTTGATGAGTAAGACACATGTGCAGCAGTTGATGAGTAAGACACATGTGCAGAAGTTGATGAGTAAGACACATGTGCAGCAGTTGATGAGTAAGACACATGTGCAGCAGTTGATGAGTAAGACACATGTGCAGCAGTTGATGAGTAAGACACATGTGCAACAGTTGATGAGTAAGACACATGTGCAGCATTTGATGAGTAAGACACATGTGCAGCAGTTGATGAGTAAGACACATGTGAAGCAGTTGATGAGTAAGACATGTGCAGCAGTTGATGAGTAAGACACATGTGCAGCAGTTGATGAGTAAGACACATGTGCAGCAGTTGATGAGTAAGACACATGTGAAGCAGTTGATGAGTAAGACACATGTGCAGCAGTTGATGAGTAAGACACATGTGCAGCAGTTGATTAGTAAGACACATGTGCAGTAGTTGATGAGTAAGACACATGTGAAGCAGTTGATGAGTAAGACACATGTGCAGCAGTTGATGAGTAAGACACATAAGAAGCAGTTGATGAGTAAGACACATGTGCAGCAGTTGATGAGTAAGACACATGTGAAGCAGTTGATGAGTAAGACACATGTACAACAGTTGGTGAGTACGACACATGTGCAACAGCTGATGAGTAAGACACATGTGCAGCAATTGATGAGTAAGACATGTGCAGCAGTTGATGAGTAAGACACATGTAAAGAAGATGATGAGTAAGACTCATGTGAAGTAATTGATGAGTAAGACACATGTACAGCAGTTGGTGAGTAAGACACATGTGCAACAGTTGATGAGTAAGACACATGTGCAGCAATTGATGAGTAAGACACATGTGCAGTAGTTGGTAAGACACATGTGCAGCAGTTTGTGAGTAAGACACATGTTCAGCAGTTGATGAGTAAGACACATGTGCAGCAGTTGGTGAGTAAGACACATGTGCAATAGTTGATGAGTAAGACACATGTGCAACAGTTGATGAGTAAGACACATGTGCAGCAGTTTGTGAGTAAGACACAAGTGCAGCAGTTGGTGAGTAAGACACATGTGCAGCAGTTTGTGAGTAAGACACATGTGCAGCAGTTGGTGAGTAAGACACATGTGCAGCAGTTGGTGAGTAAGACACATGTGCAGCAGTTTGTGAGTAAGACACATGTGCAGCAGTTGGTGAGTAAGACAGATGTGCAGTAGTTGATGAGTAAGACACATGTGCAGCAGTTTGTGAGTTAGACACATGTGCAGCAGTTGGTGAGTAAGACACATGTGCAGCAGTTTGTGAGTAAGACACATGTGCAGCAGTTGGTGAGTAAGACACATGTGCAGCAGTTGCTGAGTAAGACACATGTGCAGCAGTTTGTGAGTAAGACACATGTGCAGCAGTTGGTGAGTAAGACAGATGTGCAGCAGTTGATGAGTAAGACACATGTGCAGCAGTTGACGAGTAAGACACATGTGCAGCAGTTGATGGGTAAGACACATGTGAAGCAGTTGATGAGTAAGACACATGTGAAGCAATTGATGAGTAATACACATGTGCAGCAGTTGATGAGTAAAACACATGTGCAGCAGTTGATGAGTAAGACACATGTGCAGCAGTTGATGAGTAAGACACATGTGCAGCAGTTGATGAGTAAGACACATGTGCAGCAGTTGATGAGTAAGACACATGTGCAGCAGTTGATGAGTAAGACACATGTGCAGCAGTTGATGAGTAAGACACATGTGCAGCAGTTGATGAGTAAGACACGTGTGAAGCAGTTGATGAGTAAGACACATGTGCAGCAGTTGATGAGTAAGACACATGTGCAGTAGTTGATGAGTCAGACACATGTGAAGCAGTTGATGAGTAAGACACATGTGCAGCAGTTGATGAGTAAGACACATGTGAAGCAGTTGACGAGTAAGACACATGTGCAGTAGTTGATGAGTAAGACACATGTGCAGCAGTTGATGAGTAAGACACATGTGAAGCAGTTGATGAGTAAGACACATGTGCAGCAGTTGATGAGTAAGACACATGTGAAGCAGTTGACGAGTAAGACACATGTGCAGTAGTTGATGAGTAAGACACATGTGAAGCAGTTGATGAGTAAGACACATGTGCAGCAGTTGATGAGTAAGACACATGTGAAGCAGTTGATGAGTAAGACACATGTGCAGCAGTTGATGAGTAAGACACATGTTAAGCAGTTGATGAGTAAGACACATTTACAGCAGTTGATGAGTAAGACACATGTGCAGCAGTTGATGAGTAAGACACATGTGCAGAAGTTGATGAGTAAGACACATGTGCAGCAGTTGATGAGTAAGACACATGTGCAGCAGTTGATGAGTAAGACACATGTGCAGCAGTTGATGAGTAAGACACATGTGCAACAGTTGATGAGTAAGACACATGTGCAGCATTTGATGAGTAAGACACATGTGCAGCAGTTGATGAGTAAGACACATGTGAAGCAGTTGATGAGTAAGACATGTGCAGCAGTTGATGAGTAAGACACATGTGCAGCAGTTGATGAGTAAGACACATGTGCAGCAGTTGATGAGTAAGACACATGTGAAGCAGTTGATGAGTAAGACACATGTGCAGCAGTTGATGAGTAAGACACATGTGCAGCAGTTGATTAGTAAGACACATGTGCAGTAGTTGATGAGTAAGACACATGTGAAGCAGTTGATGAGTAAGACACATGTGCAGCAGTTGATGAGTAAGACACATAAGAAGCAGTTGATGAGTAAGACACATGTGCAGCAGTTGATGAGTAAGACACATGTGAAGCAGTTGATGAGTAAGACACATGTACAACAGTTGGTGAGTACGACACATGTGCAACAGCTGATGAGTAAGACACATGTGCAGCAATTGATGAGTAAGACATGTGCAGCAGTTGATGAGTAAGACACATGTAAAGAAGATGATGAGTAAGACTCATGTGAAGTAATTGATGAGTAAGACACATGTACAGCAGTTGGTGAGTAAGACACATGTGCAACAGTTGATGAGTAAGACACATGTGCAGCAATTGATGAGTAAGACACATGTGCAGTAGTTGGTAAGACACATGTGCAGCAGTTTGTGAGTAAGACACATGTTCAGCAGTTGATGAGTAAGACACATGTGCAGCAGTTGGTGAGTAAGACACATGTGCAATAGTTGATGAGTAAGACACATGTGCAACAGTTGATGAGTAAGACACATGTGCAGCAGTTTGTGAGTAAGACACAAGTGCAGCAGTTGGTGAGTAAGACACATGTGCAGCAGTTTGTGAGTAAGACACATGTGCAGCAGTTGGTGAGTAAGACACATGTGCAGCAGTTGGTGAGTAAGACACATGTGCAGCAGTTTGTGAGTAAGACACATGTGCAGCAGTTGGTGAGTAAGACAGATGTGCAGTAGTTGATGAGTAAGACACATGTGCAGCAGTTTGTGAGTTAGACACATGTGCAGCAGTTGGTGAGTAAGACACATGTGCAGCAGTTTGTGAGTAAGACACATGTGCAGCAGTTGGTGAGTAAGACACATGTGCAGCAGTTGCTGAGTAAGACACATGTGCAGCAGTTTGTGAGTAAGACACATGTGCAGCAGTTGGTGAGTAAGACAGATGTGCAGCAGTTGATGAGTAAGACACATGTGCAGCAGTTGACGAGTAAGACACATGTGCAGCAGTTGATGGGTAAGACACATGTGAAGCAGTTGATGAGTAAGACACATGTGAAGCAATTGATGAGTAATACACATGTGCAGCAGTTGATGAGTAAGACACATGTGCAGCAGTTGATGAGTAAGACACATGTGCAGCAGTTGATGAGTAAGACACATGTGCAGCAGTTGATGAGTAAGACACATGTGCAGCAGTTGATGAGTAAGACACATGTGCAGCAGTTGATGAGTAAGACACATGTGCAGCAGTTGATGAGTAAGACACATGTGCAGCAGTTGATGAGTAAGACACGTGTGCAGCAGTTGATGAGTAAGACACATGTGCAGCAGTTGGTGAGTAAGACACATGTGCAGCAGTTGATGAGTAAGACACATGTGCAGCAGTTGATGAGTAAGACACATGTGCAGCAGTTGATGAGTAAGGCACATGTGCAGCAGTTGATGAGTAAGACACATGTGCAGCAGTTGATGAGTAAGACACATGTGCAGCAGTTGATGAGTAAGACACATGTGCAACAGTTGGTGAGTAAGACACATGTACAACAGTTGATAAGTAAGACACATGTGCAGTAGTTGATGAGTAAGACACATGTGCAGCAGTTGATGAGTAAGACACATGTGCAGCAGTTGATGTGTAAGACACATGTGCAGCAGTTGATGAGTAAGACACATGTGCAGCAGTTGGTGAGTAAGACACATGTGCAGCAGTTGGTGAGTAAGACACATGTGCAGCAGTTGATGAGTAAGACACATGTGCAGCAGTTGGTGAGTAAGACAAATGTGCAGCAGTTGATGAGTAAGACACATGTGCAGCAGTTGATGAGTAAGACACATGTGCAGCAGTTGATGAGTAAGACACATGTGCAGCAGTTGTGAGCAAGACACATGTGCAGCAGTTGGTGAGTAAGACACATGTGCAGCAGTTGGTGAGTAAGACACATGTGCAGCAGTTGGTGAGTAAGACACATGTGCAGCAGTTGATGAGTAAGACACATGTGCAGCAGTTGATGAGTAAGACACATGTGCAGCAGTTGTGAGTAAGACACATGTGCAGCAGTTGGTGAGTAAGACACATGAGCAGCAGTTGTGAGTAAGACACATGTGCAACAGTTGGTGAGTAAGACACATGTGCAGCAGTTGTGAGTAAGACACATGTGCAGCAGTTGGTGAGTAAGACACATGTTCAGCAGTGGGTGAGTAAGACACATGTGCAGCACTTGGTGAGTAAGACACATGTGCAGCAGTTGTGAGTAAGACACATGTGCAGCAGTTGGTGAGTAAGACACATGTGCAGCAGTGAGTGAGTAAGACACATGTGCAGCAGTTGGTGAGTAAGACATTTGTGCAGCAGTTGATGAGTAAGACACATGTGCAGCAGTTGGTGAGTAAGACACATGTGCAGCATTTGGTGAGTAAGACACATGTGCAGCAGTTGGTGAGTAAGACACACGTGCAGCAGTTGCTGAGTAAGACACATGTGCAGCAGTTGGTGAGTAAGACACATGTGCAGCAGTTGATGAGTAAGACACATGTGCAACAGTTGGTGAGTAAGATACATGTGCAGCAGTTGGTGAGTAAGACACGTGTGCAGCAGTTGATGAGTAAGACACATGTGCAGCAGTTGGTGAGTAAGACACATGTGCAGCAGTTGATGAGTAAGACACATGTGCAGCAGTTGATGAGTAAGACACATGTGAAGCAGTTGATGAGTAAGACACATGTGCAGCAGTTGGGGAGTAAGACACATGTGCAGCAGTTGGTGAGTAAGACACATGTGCAGCAGTTGATGAGTAAGACACATGTGCAGCAGTTGATGAGTAAGACACATGTGCAGCAGTTGGTGAGTAAGACACATGTGCAGCAGTTGGTGAGTAAGACACATGTGCAGCAGTTGGTGAGTAAGACACATGTGCAGCAGTTGATGAGTAAGACACATGCGCAGCAGTTGGTGAGTAAGACACATGTGCAGCAGTTGGTGAGTAAGACACATGTGCAGCAGTTGGTGAGTAAGACACATGTGCAGCAGTTGTGAGTAAGACACATGTGCAGCAGTTGACGAGTAAGACACATGTGCAGCAGTTGATGAGTAAGACACATGTGAAGCAGATGATGAATAAGACACATGTGAAGTAATTGATGAGTAAGACACATGTACAACAGATGGTGAGTACGACACATGTGCAACAGCTGATGAGTAAGACACATGTGCAGCAATTGATGAGTAAGACATGTGCAGCAGTTGATGAGTAAAACACATGTAAAGAAGATGATGAGTAAGACTCATGTGAAGTAATTGATGAGTAAGACACATGTACAGCAGTTGGTGAGTAAGACACATGTGCAACAGTTGATGAGTAAGACATATGTGCAGCAATTGATGAGTAAGACACATGTGCAGTAGTTGGTAAGACACATGTGCAGCAGTTGGTGAGTAAGACACATGTGCAGCAGTTGATGAGTAAGACACATGTGCAGCAGTTGGTGAGTAAGACACATGTGCAATAGTTGATGAGTAAGACACATGTGCAACAGTTGATGAGTAAGACACATGTGCAGCAGTTTGTGAGTAAGACACATGTGCAGCAGTTGGTGAGTAAGACACATGTGCAGCAGTTTGTGAGTAAGACACATGTGCAGCAGTTGGTGAGTAAGACACATGTGCAGCAGTTGGTGAGTAAGACACATGTGCAGCAGTTTGTGAGTAAGACACATGTGCAGCAGTTGGTGAGTAAGACAGATGTGCAGCAGTTGATGAGTAAGACACATGTGCAGCAGTTGACGAGTAAGACACATGTGCAGCAGTTGATGGGTAAGACACATGTGAAGCAGTTGATGAGTAAGACACATGTGAAGCAATTGATGAGTAATACACATGTGCAGCAGTTGATGAGTAAAACACATGTGCAGCAGTTGATGAGTAAGACACATGTGCAGCAGTTGATGAGTAAGACACATGTGCAGCAGTTGATGAGTAAGACACATGTGCAGCAGTTGATGAGTAAGACACATGTGCAGCAGTTGATGAGTAAGACACATGTGCAGCAGTTGATGAGTAAGACACATGTGCAGCAGTTGATGAGTAAGACACGTGTGAAGCAGTTGATGAGTAAGACACATGTGCAGCAGTTGATGAGTAAGACACATGTGCAGTAGTTGATGAGTCAGACACATGTGAAGCAGTTGATGAGTAAGACACATGTGCAGCAGTTGATGAGTAAGACACATGTGAAGCAGTTGACGAGTAAGACACATGTGCAGTAGTTGATGAGTAAGACACATGTGCAGCAGTTGATGAGTAAGACACATGTGAAGCAGTTGATGAGTAAGACACATGTGCAGCAGTTGATGAGTAAGACACATGTGAAGCAGTTGACGAGTAAGACACATGTGCAGTAGTTGATGAGTAAGACACATGTGAAGCAGTTGATGAGTAAGACACATGTGCAGCAGTTGATGAGTAAGACACATGTGAAGCAGTTGATGAGTAAGACACATGTGCAGCAGTTGATGAGTAAGACACATGTTAAGCAGTTGATGAGTAAGACACATTTACAGCAGTTGATGAGTAAGACACATGTGCAGCAGTTGATGAGTAAGACACATGTGCAGAAGTTGATGAGTAAGACACATGTGCAGCAGTTGATGAGTAAGACACATGTGCAGCAGTTGATGAGTAAGACACATGTGCAGCAGTTGATGAGTAAGACACATGTGCAACAGTTGATGAGTAAGACACATGTGCAGCATTTGATGAGTAAGACACATGTGCAGCAGTTGATGAGTAAGACACATGTGAAGCAGTTGATGAGTAAGACATGTGCAGCAGTTGATGAGTAAGACACATGTGCAGCAGTTGATGAGTAAGACACATGTGCAGCAGTTGATGAGTAAGACACATGTGAAGCAGTTGATGAGTAAGACACATGTGCAGCAGTTGATGAGTAAGACACATGTGCAGCAGTTGATTAGTAAGACACATGTGCAGTAGTTGATGAGTAAGACACATGTGAAGCAGTTGATGAGTAAGACACATGTGCAGCAGTTGATGAGTAAGACACATAAGAAGCAGTTGATGAGTAAGACACATGTGCAGCAGTTGATGAGTAAGACACATGTGAAGCAGTTGATGAGTAAGACACATGTACAACAGTTGGTGAGTACGACACATGTGCAACAGCTGATGAGTAAGACACATGTGCAGCAATTGATGAGTAAGACATGTGCAGCAGTTGATGAGTAAGACACATGTAAAGAAGATGATGAGTAAGACTCATGTGAAGTAATTGATGAGTAAGACACATGTACAGCAGTTGGTGAGTAAGACACATGTGCAACAGTTGATGAGTAAGACACATGTGCAGCAATTGATGAGTAAGACACATGTGCAGTAGTTGGTAAGACACATGTGCAGCAGTTTGTGAGTAAGACACATGTTCAGCAGTTGATGAGTAAGACACATGTGCAGCAGTTGGTGAGTAAGACACATGTGCAATAGTTGATGAGTAAGACACATGTGCAACAGTTGATGAGTAAGACACATGTGCAGCAGTTTGTGAGTAAGACACAAGTGCAGCAGTTGGTGAGTAAGACACATGTGCAGCAGTTTGTGAGTAAGACACATGTGCAGCAGTTGGTGAGTAAGACACATGTGCAGCAGTTGGTGAGTAAGACACATGTGCAGCAGTTTGTGAGTAAGACACATGTGCAGCAGTTGGTGAGTAAGACAGATGTGCAGCAGTTGATGAGTAAGACACATGTGCAGCAGTTTGTGAGTTAGACACATGTGCAGCAGTTGGTGAGTAAGACACATGTGCAGCAGTTTGTGAGTAAGACACATGTGCAGCAGTTGGTGAGTAAGACACATGTGCAGCAGTTGCTGAGTAAGACACATGTGCAGCAGTTTGTGAGTAAGACACATGTGCAGCAGTTGGTGAGTAAGACAGATGTGCAGCAGTTGATGAGTAAGACACATGTGCAGCAGTTGACGAGTAAGACACATGTGCAGCAGTTGATGGGTAAGACACATGTGAAGCAGTTGATGAGTAAGACACATGTGAAGCAATTGATGAGTAATACACATGTGCAGCAGTTGATGAGTAAGACACATGTGCAGCAGTTGATGAGTAAGACACATGTGCAGCAGTTGATGAGTAAGACACATGTGCAGCAGTTGATGAGTAAGACACATGTGCAGCAGTTGATGAGTAAGACACATGTGCAGCAGTTGATGAGTAAGACACATGTGCAGCAGTTGATGAGTAAGACACATGTGCAGCAGTTGATGAGTAAGACACGTGTGAAGCAGTTGATGAGTAAGACACATGTGCAGCAGTTGATGAGTAAGACACATGTGCAGTAGTTGATGAGTCAGACACATGTGAAGCAGTTGATGAGTAAGACACATGTGCAGCAGTTGATGAGTAAGACACATGTGAAGCAGTTGACGAGTAAGACACATGTGCAGTAGTTGATGAGTAAGACACATGTGCAGCAGTTGATGAGTAAGACACATGTGAAGCAGTTGATGAGTAAGACACATGTGCAGCAGTTGATGAGTAAGACACATGTGAAGCAGTTGACGAGTAAGACACATGTGCAGTAGTTGATGAGTAAGACACATGTGAAGCAGTTGATGAGTAAGACACATGTGCAGCAGTTGATGAGTAAGACACATGTGAAGCAGTTGATGAGTAAGACACATGTGCAGCAGTTGATGAGTAAGACACATGTGAAGCAGTTGATGAGTAAGACACATTTACAGCAGTTGATGAGTAAGACACATGTGCAGCAGTTGATGAGTAAGACACATGTGCAGAAGTTGATGAGTAAGACACATGTGCAGCAGTTGATGAGTAAGACACATGTGCAGCAGTTGATGAGTAAGACACATGTGAAGCAGTTGATGAGTAAGACATGTGCAGCAGTTGATGAGTAAGACACATGTGCAGCAGTTGATGAGTAAGACACATGTGCAGCAGTTGATGAGTAAGACACATGTGAAGCAGTTGATGAGTAAGACACATGTGCAGCAGTTGATGAGTAAGACACATGTGCAGCAGTTGATTAGTAAGACACATGTGCAGTAGTTGATGAGTAAGACACATGTGAAGCAGTTGATGAGTAAGACACATGTGCAGCAGTTGATGAGTAAGACACATAAGAAGCAGTTGATGAGTAAGACACATGTGCAGCAGTTGATGAGTAAGACACATGTGAAGCAGTTGATGAGTAAGACACATGTACAACAGTTGGTGAGTACGACACATGTGCAACAGCTGATGAGTAAGACACATGTGCAGCAATTGATGAGTAAGACATGTGCAGCAGTTGATGAGTAAGACACATGTAAAGAAGATGATGAGTAAGACTCATGTGAAGTAATTGATGAGTAAGACACATGTACAGCAGTTGGTGAGTAAGACACATGTGCAACAGTTGATGAGTAAGACACATGTGCAGCAATTGATGAGTAAGACACATGTGCAGTAGTTGGTAAGACACATGTGCAGCAGTTTGTGAGTAAGACACATGTTCAGCAGTTGATGAGTAAGACACATGTGCAGCAGTTGGTGAGTAAGACACATGTGCAATAGTTGATGAGTAAAACACATGTGCAACAGTTGATGAGTAAGACACATGTGCAGCAGTTTGTGAGTAAGACACAAGTGCAGCAGTTGGTGAATAAGACACATGTGCAGCAGTTTGTGAGTAAGACACATGTGCAGCAGTTGGTGAGTAAGACACATGTGCAGCAGTTGGTGAGTAAGACACATGTGCAGCAGTTTGTGAGTAAGACACATGTGCAGCAGTTGGTGAGTAAGACAGATGTGCAGCAGTTGATGAGTAAGACACATGTGCAGCAGTTGATGAGTAAGACACATGTGCAGCAGTTGATGGGTAAGACACATGTGAAGCAGTTGATGAGTAAGACACATGTGAAGCAATTGATGAGTAATACACATGTGCAGCAGTTGATGAGTAAGACACATGTGCAGCAGTTGATGAGTAAGACACATGTGCAGCAGTTGATGAGTAAGACACATGTGCAGCAGTTGATGAGTAAGACACATGTGCAGCAGTTGATGAGTAAGACACATGTGCAGCAGTTGATGAGTAAGACACATGTGCTGCAGTTGATGAGTAAGACACATGTGCAGCAGTTGATGAGTAAGACACATGTGCAGCAGTTGATGAGTAAGACACATGTGAAGCAGTTGATGAGTAAGACACATGTGCAGCAGTTGATGAGTAAGACACATGTGCAGTAGTTGATGAGTCAGACACATGTGAATCAGTTGATGAGTAAGACACATGTGCAGCAGTCGATGAGTAAGACACATGTGAAGCAGTTGACGAGTAAGACACATGTGCAGTAGTTGATGAGTAAGACACATGTGCAGCAGTTGATGAGTAAGACACATGTGAAGCAGTTGATGAGTAAGACACATGTGAAGCAGTTGACGAGTAAGACACATGTGCAGTAGTTGATGAGTAAGACACATGTGAAGCAGTTGATGAGTAAGACACATGTGCAGCAGTTGATGAGTATGACACATGTGAAGCAGTTGATGAGTAAGACACATGTGCAGCAGTTGATGAGTAAGACACATGTGAAGCAGTTGATGAGTAAGACACATGTGCAGCAGTTGATGAGTAAGACACATGTGCAGCAGTTGATGAGTAAGACACATGTGCAGAAATTGATGAGTAAGACACATGTGCAGCAGTTGATGAGTAAGACACATGTGCAGCAGTTGATGAGTAAGACACATGTGCAGCAGTTGATGAGTAAGACACATGTGCAACAGTTGATGAGTAAGACACATGTGCAGCATTTGATGAGTAAGACACATGTGCAGCAGTTGATGAGTAAGACACATGTGAAGCAGTTGATGAGTAATACATGTGCAGCAGTTGATGAGTAAGACACATGTGCAGCAGTTGATGAGTAAGACACATGTGCAGCAGTTGATTAGTAAGACACATGTGAAGCAGTTGATGAGTAAGACACATGTGCAGCAGTTGATGAGTAAGACACATGTGCAGCAGTTGATTAGTAAGACACATGTGCAGTAGTTGATGAGTAAGACACATGTGAAGCAGTTGATGAGTAAGACACATGTGCAGCAGTTGATGAGTAAGACACATAAAAAGCAGTTGATGAGTAAGACACATGTGCAGCAGTTGATGAGTAAGACACATATGAAGCAGTTGATGAGTAAGACACATGTGCAGCAGTTGATGAGTAAGACACATGTGAAGCAGTTGATGAGTAAGACACATGTGCAGCAGTTGATGAGTAAGACACATGTGAAGCAGTTGACGAGTAAGACACATGTGCAGTAGTTGATGAGTAAGACACATGTGAAGCAGTTGACGAGTAAGACACATGTGCAGCAGTTGATGAGTAAGACACATGTGAAGCAGTTGATGAGTAAGACACATGTGCAGCAGTTGATGAGTAAGACACATGTGCAGCAGTTGATGAGTAAGACACATGTGCAGCAGTTGATGGGTAAGACACATGTGCAGCAGTTGATGAGTAAGACACATGTGCAACAGTTGATGAGTAAGACACATGTGCATCAGTTGATGAGTAAGACACATGTGCAACAGTTGATGAGTAAGACACATGTGCTACAGTTGATGAGTAAGACACGTGTGCAGCAGTTGATGAGTAAGAAATATGTGCAGCAGTTAATGAGTAAGACACATGTGCAGCAGTTGGTGAGTAAGACACATGTGCAACAGTTGATGAGTAAGACACATGTGCAGCAGTTGATGAGTAAGACACATGTGCAGCAGTTGATGAGTAAGACACATGTGAAGCAGTTGATGAGTAAGACACATGTGCAGCAGTTGATGAGTAAGACACATGTGAAGCAGTTGATGAGTAAGACACATCTGCAGCAGTTGTGAGTAAGACACATGTGCAGCAGTTGGTGAGTAAGACACATGAGCAGCAGTTGTGAGTAAGACACATGTGCAACAGTTGGTGAGTAAGACACATGTGCAGCAGTTGTGAGTAAGACACATGTGCAGCAGTTGGTGAGTAAGACACATGTGCAGCAGTGGGTGAGTAAGACACATGTGCAGCAGTTGGTGAGTAAGACACATGTGCAGCAGTTGTGAGTAAGACACATGTGCAGCAGTTGGAGAGTAAGACACATGTGCAGCAGTGGGTGAGTAAGACACATGTGCAGCAGTTGGTGAGTAAGACATTTGTGCAGCAGTTGATGAGTAAGACACATGTGCAGCAGTTGGTGAGTAAGACACATGTGCAGCATTTGGTGAGTAAGACACATGTGCAGCAGTTGGTGAGTAAGACACACGTGCAGCAGTTGCTGAGTAAGACACATGTGCAGCAGTTGGTGAGTAAGAAACATGTGCAGCAGTTGATGAGTAAGACACATGTGCAACAGTTGGTGAGTAAGATACATGTGCAGCAGTTGGTGAGTAAGACACATGTGAAGCAGTTGACGAGTAAGACACATGTGCAGTAGTTGATGAGTAAGACACATGTGAAGCAGTTGATGAGTAAGACACATGTGCAGCAGTTGATGAGTAAGACACATGTGAAGCAGTTGATGAGTAAGACACATGTGCAGCAGTTGATGAGTAAGACACATGTGAAGCAGTTGACGAGTAAGACTCATGTGCAGTAGTTGATGAGTAAGACACATGTGAAGCAGTTGACGAGTAAGACACATGTGCAACAGTTGATGAGTAAGACACATGTGAAGCAGTTGATGAGTAAGACACATGTGCAGCAGTTGATGAGTAAGACACATGTGCAGCAGTTGATGAGTAAGACACATGTGCAACAGTTGATGAGTAAGACACATGTGCAGCAGTTGATGGGTAAGACACATGTGCAGCAGTTGATGAGTAAGACACATGTGCAACAGTTGATGAGTAAGACACATGTGCATCAGTTGATGAGTAAGACACATGTGCAACAGTTGATGAGTATGACACATGTGCTACAGTTGATGAGTAAGACACATGTGCAGCAGTTGATGAGTAAGAAATATGTGCAGCAGTTAATGAGTAAGACACATGTGCAGCAGTTGGTGAGTAAGACACATGTGCAACAGTTGATGAGTAAGACACATGTGCAGCAGTTGATGAGTAAGACACATGTGCAGCAGTTGATGAGTAAGACACATGTGAAGCAGTTGATGAGTAAGACACATGTGCAGCAGTTGATGAGTAAGACACATGTGAAGCAGTTGATGAGTAAGACACATCTGCAGCAGTTGTGAGTAAGACACATGTGCAGCAGTTGGTGAGTAAGACACATGAGCAGCAGTTGTGAGTAAGACACATGTGCAACAGTTGGTGAGTAAGACACATGTGCAGAAGTTGTGAGTAAGACACATGTGCAGCAGTTGGTGAGTAAGACACATGTGCAGCAGTGGGTTAGTAAGACACATGTGCAGCAGTTGGTGAGTAAGACACATGTGCAGCAGTTGTGAGTAAGACACATGTGCAGCAGTTGGTGAGTAAGACACATGTGCAGCAGTGGGTGAGTAAGACACATGTGCAGCAGTTGGTGAGTAAGACATTTGTGCAGCAGTTGATGAGTAAGACACATGTGCAGCAGTTGGTGAGTAAGACACATGTGCAGCATTTGGTGAGTAAGACACATGTGCAGCAGTTGGTGAGTAAGACACACGTGCAGCAGTTGCTGAGTAAGACACATGTGCAGCAGTTGGTGAGTAAGAAACATGTGCAGCAGTTGATGAGTAAGACACATGTGCAACAGTTGGTGAGTAAGATACATGTGCAGCAGTTGGTGAGTAAGACACATGTGAAGCAGTTGACGAGTAAGACACATGTGCAGTAGTTGATGAGTAAGACACATGTGAAGCAGTTGATGAGTAAGACACATGTGCAGCAGTTGATGAGTAAGACACATGTGAAGCAGTTGATGAGTAAGACACATGTGCAGCAGTTGATGAGTAAGACACATGTGAAGCAGTTGACGAGTAAGACTCATGTGCAGTAGTTGATGAGTAAGACACATGTGAAGCAGTTGACGAGTAAGACACATGTGCAACAGTTGATGAGTAAGACACATGTGAAGCAGTTGATGAGTAAGACACATGTGCAGCAGTTGATGAGTAAGACACATGTGCAGCAGTTGATGAGTAAGACACATGTGCAACAGTTGATGAGTAAGACACATGTGCAGCAGTTGATGGGTAAGACACATGTGCAGCAGTTGATGAGTAAGACACATGTGCAACAGTTGATGAGTAAGACACATGTGCATCAGTTGATGAGTAAGACACATGTGCAACAGTTGATGAGTATGACACATGTGCTACAGTTGATGAGTAAGACACATGTGCAGCAGTTGATGAGTAAGAAATATGTGCAGCAGTTAATGAGTAAGACACATGTGCAGCAGTTGGTGAGTAAGACACATGTGCAACAGTTGATGAGTAAGACACATGTGCAGCAGTTGATGAGTAAGACACATGTGCAGCAGTTGATGAGTAAGACACATGTGAAGCAGTTGATGAGTAAGACACATGTGCAGCAGTTGATGAGTAAGACACATGTGAAGCAGTTGATGAGTAAGACACATCTGCAGCAGTTGTGAGTAAGACACATGTGCAGTAGTTGGTGAGTAAGACACATGAGCAGCAGTTGTGAGTAAGACACATGTGCAACAGTTGGTGAGTAAGACACATGTGCAGAAGTTGTGAGTAAGACACATGTGCAGCAGTTGGTGAGTAAGACACATGTGCAGCAGTGGGTTAGTAAGACACATGTGCAGCAGTTGGTGAGTAAGACACATGTGCAGCAGTTGTGAGTAAGACACATGTGCAGCAGTTGGTGAGTAAGACACATGTGCAGCAGTGGGTGAGTAAGACACATGTGCAGCAGTTGGTGAGTAAGACATTTGTGCAGCAGTTGATGAGTAAGACACATGTGCAGCAGTTGGTGAGTAAGACACATGTGCAGCATTTGGTGAGTAAGACACATGTGCAGCAGTTGGTGAGTAAGACACACGTGCAGCAGTTGCTGAGTAAGACACATGTGCAGCAGTTGGTGAGTAAGACACATGTGCAGCAGTTGATGAGTAAGACACATGTGCAACAGTTGGTGAGTAAGATACATGTGCAGCAGTTGGTGAGTAAGACACATGTGCAGCAGTTGATGAGTAAGACACATGTGCAGCAGTTGGTGAGTAAGACACATGTGCAGCAGTTGATGAGTAAGACACATGTGCAGCAGTTGATGAGTAAGACACATGTGAAGCAGTTGATGAGTAAGACACATGTGCAGCAGTTGGGGAGTAAGACACATGTGCAGCAGTTGGTGAGTAAGACACATGTGCAGCAGTTGATGAGTAAGACACATGTGCAGCAGTTGATGAGTAAGACACATGTGCAGCAGTTGATGAGTAAGACACATGTGCAGCAGTTGGTGAGTAAGACACATGTGCAGCAGTTGGTGAGTAAGACACATGTGCAGCAGTTGATGAGTAAGACACATGCGCAGCAGTTGGTGAGTAAGACACATGTGCAGCAGTTTGTGAGTAAGACACATGTGCAGCAGTTGGTGAGTAAGACACATGTGCAGCAGTTGTGAGTAAGACACATGTGCAGCAGTTGACGAGTAAGACACATGTGCAGCAGTTGATGAGTAAGACACATGTGAAGCAGATGATGAATAAGACACATGTGAAGTAATTGATGAGTAAGACACATGTACAACAGTTGGTGAGTACGACACATGTGCAACAGCTGATGAGTAAGACACATGTGCAGCAATTGATGAGTAAGACATGTGCAGCAGTTGATGAGTAAGACACATGTAAAGAAGATGATGAGTAAGACTCATGTGAAGTAATTGATGAGTAAGACACATGTACAGCAGTTGGTGAGTAAGACACATGTGCAACAGTTGATGAGTAAGACACATGTGCAGCAATTGATGAGTAAGACACATGTGCAGTAGTTGGTAAGACACATGGGCAGCAGTTGGTGAGTAAGACACATGTGCAGCAGTTGATGAGTAAGACACATGTGCAGCAGTTGGTGAGTAAGACACATGTGCAATAGTTGATGAGTAAGACACATGTGCAACAGTTGATGAGTAAGACACATGTGAAGCAGTTTGTGAGTAAGACACATGTGCAGCAGTTGGTGAGTAAGACACTTGTGCAGCAGTTTGTGAGTAAGACACATGTGCAGCAGTTGGTGAGTAAGACACATGTGCAGCAGTTGGTGAGTAAGACACATGTGCAGCAGTTGGTGAGTAAGACAGATGTGCAGCAGTTGATGAGTAAGACACATGTGCAGCAGTTGATGAGTAAGACACATGTGCATCAGTTGATGGGTAAGACACATGTCAAGCAGTTGATGAGTAAGACACATGTGAAGCAATTGATGAGTAATACACATGTGCAGCAGTTGATGAGTAAGACACATGTGCAACAGTTGATGAGTAAGACACATGTGCAGCAGTTGATGAGTAAGACACATGTGCAGCAGTTGATGAGTAAGACACATGTGCAGTAGTTGATGAGTAAGACACATGTGCAGCAGTTGACGAGTAAGACACATGTGCAGCAGTTGATGAGTAAGACACATGTGCAGCAGTTGATGAGTAAGACACATGTGCAGCAGTTGATGAGTAAGACACATGTGAAGCAGTTGATGAGTAAGACACATGTGCAGCAGTTGATGAGTAAGACACATGTGCAGTAGTTGATGAGTCAGACACATGTGAAGCAGTTGATGAGTAAGACACATGTGCAGCAGTTGATGAGTAAGACACATGTGAAGCAGTTGACGAGTAAGACACATGTGCAGTAGTTGATGAGTAAGACACATGTGAAGCAGTTGATGAGTAAGACACATGTGCAGCAGTTGATGAGTAAGACACATGTGAAGCAGTTGACGAGTAAGACACATGTGCAGTAGTTGATGAGTAAGACACATGTGAAGCAGTTGATGAGTAAGACACATGTGCAGCAGTTGATGAGTAAGACACATGAGAAGCAGTTGATGAGTAAGACACATGTGCAGCAGTTGATGAGTAAGTCACATGTGAAGCAGTTGATGAGTAAGACACATGTGCAGCAGTTGATGAGTAAGACACATGTGCAGCAGTTGATGAGTAAGACACATGTGCAGAAGTTGATGAGTAAGACACATGTGCAGCAGTTGATGAGTAAGACACATGTGCAGCAGTTGATGAGTAAGACACATGTGCAGCAGTTGATGAGTAAGACACATGTGCAACAGTTGATGAGTAAGACACATGTGCAGCATTTGATGAGTAAGACACATGTGCAGCAGTTGATGAGTAAGACACATGTGAAGCAGTTGATGTGTAAGACATGTGCAGCAGTTGATGAGTAAGACACATGTGCAGCAGTTGATGAGTAAGACACATGTGCAGCAGTTGATGAGTAAGACACATGTGAAGCAGTTGATGAGTAAGACACATGTGCAGCAGTTGATGAGTAAGACACATGTGCAGCAGTTGATTAGTAAGACACATGTGCAGTAGTTGATGAGTAAGACACATGTGAAGCAGTTGATGAGTAAGACACATGTGCAGCAGTTGATGAGTAAGACACATGTGAAGCAGTTGATGAGTAAGACACATGTGAAGCAGTTGATAAGTAAGACACATGTGCAGCAGTTGATGAGTAAGACACATGTGCAGCAGTTGATGAGTAAGACACATGTGCAGCAGTTGATGAGTAAGACACATGTGCAGCAGTTGATGAGTAAGACACATGTTCAACAGTTGATGAGTAAGACACATGTGCAGCAGTTGATGAGTAAGACACATGTGAAGCAGTTGATGAGTAAGACACATGTGAAGCAGTTGATGAGTTAGACACATGTGCAGCAGTTGATGAGTAAGACACATGTGCAGCAGTTGATGAGTAAGACACATGTGCAGCAGTTGATGAGTAAGACACATGTGCAGCAGTTGATGAGTAAGACACATGTTCAACAGTTGATGAGTAAGACACATGTGCAGCAGTTGATGAGTAAGACACATGTGAAGCAGTTGATGAGTAAGACACATGTGAAGCAGTTGATGAGTAAGACACATGTGCAGCAGTTGATGAGTAAGACACATGTGCAGCAGTTGATGAGTAAGACACATGTGCAGCAGTTGATGAGTAAGACACATGTTCAACAGTTGATGAGTAAGACACATGTGCAGCAGTTGATGAGTAAGACACATGTTCAACAGTTGATGAGTAAGACACATGTTCAACAGTTGGGTTGATGGACTGATTACACCATCTTTACCTCGCTATGCTCCTGTTGCCTACAATACATTCCTCTCTGTATTTGACTGATGAAAGCCAATATTTCAACAATAAAGATACCCAGCTGTTGCACATGTATCTTACTCATCAAGGTCATCAATATTCCAGTATGGGCGTGGAGGGGCATGGGTAAAGATCATGGGGCCATTGTTGTGGTGATGCTGTAATCACATGTTTTCTGAAGAATGAAATACTTACACAACATATGGGAATAAAGCTTCCCATATGTTGTGTAAGTGTCTCATTCTTCAACTTGTCAGTTTTCTTAACCATTTATCACATATGTTTTCTGTTCAATAGTAATAGAAACCGCAATAACTGAGACTTCTGTCACCGGTATCTTACTAGCTCAGAGTTGATAAACACTAGCTGGGTGTCTCTCCTGTTCACGAAGTGATCTTCAGCTTCTTGGTGGATAATGCAGGCATTGTTCTGGGCATCGATGCTGGATGCTTACTTAACATGGTCGATGAGTTCCTCCCAGTTTTTTCCCACTTATCACATTTTCTGCAGAATATTGATCAGACTCCAGCATCTGAAATAGGTGGAGAAATAAAGGGCTACTTGACTCACGAAATCGTAATGACACGATTGCAAACAAACCATACCACGGGCGGGATTTGAACCCGCGGTCAGAGAGTCTCAGAACTCCAGACCGTCGCGTTAGCCACTGGACCAGCTAGCTACACTAAGATTCATCTAACTAGGTTACTTCCTGGTAGCTACAGAACCCACGTTATTATTACTAATGTTTTATAACTGTTATTGTTGTTGTTGTTGATGTTGCTGTTGTTGTTGTTGTTGTTGTTGTTGTTGTTGTTGTTGTTGTTGTTGTTGTTGTTGTTGTAAGTAATGGAAAAAGATTGAATGAATAAGGTGAATGATTTACATCAATGTGAGAAAGGAGAAATGAGATATGGGAAATGGAGAATAGGTTAACACTTGTTAATAATCTAGAGAACCAAAAATAATAGCAATAAATAGTAACAACTGCCAATAGTGATTAGATAATACATACTATTATTAATAATTTGGGGGAAATAGAAATCACCGACCACAACTGCTTAGTATAATTCCAACAGCTTATAACTTACAGTAGTTAATAGGTCCAGAAAGTTATCCAACACCTTAGTTACTTCCTCTTCATTATCCCAAAATTCATAGAGCCATAAGAAAAACTATGTAAACGGTGTAAATAGCAAGAAAACTCATATATATGCAATCGCACTTGTAATCTATACCCCCATGTACAGTTTACTGACACACGGGACAAGAGTCAACATAATCCCCTTGTCTTGCATTACTAAAACAATAAAATATCAGTTTTTTTAGTCTACAGCTCCAACGTCTTTTCCAGTTGTTCACCGGCCTTCTTCAGTCCTCCAGGGCTCCTGTGTTCTTACAGCTCAGTCCCGAGCCGAGATAATGGTGCCATATCAAAGCAAAGGTGTGCCACGTAATACCCAAATAATAGCTAGAGCTGAACAAAGGAAACACAATTTTCTGCTACACAGTTTACCGCCTCTCATACGTCTTAACTTACACAAAAGTTATATATAACACTTAACATTATTAGCTTCCTAACTATTGAAAAATAAGAGTTTTTTTTTGCAACTTAATTACATATACAAATACAAAGAATAAGAAAAAAGTATTTTGTCTTTAGAAATTTCAACCCACATTACAAAAAATCGTGAGTGTATCTCGAATCCTACGTTATAACCATTTAAATTTTATTTAGAATCAAACTATAAGCACCACAGAATCTTGCCAATATATAATTCTACTTCCAACTAAGGTCCAAAATCAAAAAAGGAAACAATCTTACTGTGTTCCCTGAGAAAGCTGACACATCTCTTAAATTTCAATAATTATGTTACTCTACAAGTATCAGTCTACTCTTACAACCTCTGATCTTCATAGAATCATCAATCTACTCTTACAACATAGGACAGCATAGTCAGAACATTATATTACAACCGCCTACGTAAGAAAATAACTAACTTTGAGAACGGAAACAACGTCTGGGCGCTACAACGTGGCAGCCAACCTGCTAATAATTATTATAATGCAAATTACCATTATAAATAAATACAGCAACTCAAATAATACATTTTATTAACAATAATATGATAATTAAATCCTGTATCCCTAAGATACAATGCATTATTATTATTATTATTGTTATTATTATTATTATTATTATTATTATTATTATTGTTATTATTATTATTATTATTATTATTATTATTATTATTATTATTATTATTATTATTATTATTATTATTATTATTATTATTATTATTTTTATTATTATTATTATTATTATTGTTATTGTTATTATTATTATTATTATTATTATTATTATTATTATTATTATCATGAGTAGTAGTAGTATTGCTGTTGTTGTTTTTGTTTAAGTGGTGGTGGTGGTGGAGAGACTGGTGGAGACAATGAGGACAACAAGGTGCTGGAGACACCGAGGTGGTGGGAGGGATCTTTACACAGGAGCCAACGACAGGTAGCGTAGCCACAGGTGGTTGTGTGGTGGAGGGGAGAAGAGGCACTTAAACATGATGATGGTGGTGTCGTTTGGGTGATTGATGGCCAGTCAGCCCCACCACGGGTGAGACCCACCATCAGCCCACCAGGAACATTGCTTCTATACCTCCTCCAGGGGCGTTTCTCACACCCTTGAATTTAATGGCTAAGACCTGTTATGCTGTCTCATCTTATATAAAGCTCAGCGTTGCTTGAGTTGTACTTTATTAACAGTTTCTTTCTTCTTGTCCCCACGATAAAATTCACAATAGTTAGGTAACACTCAAATTCCTATTTACTGCTAAGTAAACAGGTCGACTTTCAAACACTCAGGACTTGCAGTACCACAAAAAAATGAGACCACGAAGGAGAAATGATCAAGGTCCAGCTCTTTAAATTGGGACGCTCAGACTCGTTTATCTGACTAGGAGTGCAAGTCAACAGAAGTTGTTATAAATGTTTTTTTCCCACGAAAGTTGTTGTGGTCAGTGAAACACATCTCAGTTCCACTTCAGTCAAGGCACAATAAACAAATACATTCACCTGATGACAGCTACTACTTTCTCCCCTAACAAATTAAAGAGATTCATTTTACCCGAAAAAAATCACGAACAGCCACTGCCCACAGAGACATGTACATTAAGTGTACATCAGATACACTGAAAATACAGCGACCAGACGTAGTTCTGGGACACTGGCCGAAAATCTGAACACTCGTTTATTTAAAAAACAAAAATCCGTGTGATACAGTCAAAACAAAGTCATTTATTTTTTATACACATGTAAGCCACAGCATCGATAGGGAAGTAACAGTCGATGTATACAGAAAAACTGACTGCAGTTTCAAAAACAAAGTCATCTATTCTGCCATTTACAGATCAACTTCCACCTATAATAACTGACCATGTCAGTGGAGGCGAGACCTGACTTTAAAAGGCATCACTAGACTATTATAGAAATGAATTTCTTAAGGCGTTTATAAGAGTTTACGAAAATGTAAAAATTAATAGTAATTAGTTGATTAATAACCAGAGATTTGTATTGAGCTAAGACGACCCATTGTACAAAGCATACCCCTGGGAGTGAGGGAAGTGTAGGTCTGCCAGTTAGTGTAAGTCTGCCAGTTAGTGTAAGTCTGCCAGCTAGTGTAGGTTTGCCAGTTAGTGTAGGTCTGCCAGTTAGTGTAGGTCTGTAAGTTAGTGTAGGTCTGCCAGTTAGTGTAGGTCTGCCAGTTAGTGAAGGTCTAGCAGTTAGTGTAGGTCAGCCAGTTAGTGTAGGTTTGCAGGTTAGAGTAGGCCTGCCAGTTAGTGTAAGTCTGACAGTTAGTGTAGGTCTGCCAGTTAGTGTAGGTCTGCCAGTTAGTGAAGGTCTAGCAGTTAGCGTAGGTCAGCCAGTTAGTGTAGGTTTGCAGGTTAGAGTAGGCCTGCCAGTTAGTGTAAGTCTGACAGTTAGTGTAGGTCTGTCAGTTAGTGTAAGTCTGCCAGTTAGTGTAAATCTGCCAGTTAGTATAGGTCTGCCAGTTAGTGTAAGTCTGCCAGTTAGTGTAAGTCTGCCAGTTAGTGTAAATCTGCCAGTTAGTATAGGTCTGCCAGTTAGTGTAAGTCTGCCAGTTAGTGTAAGTCTGCCAGTTAGTGTAAATTTGCCAGTTAGTATAGGTCTCCCAGTTAGTGTAAGTCTGCCAGTTAGTGTAAGTCTGCCAGTTAGTGTAAATCTGCCAGTTAGTATAGGTCTGCCAGTTAGTGTAAGTCTGCCAGTTAGGGTAGGTCTGCCAGTGAGTGTAGGTCTGTAAGATAGTGTAGGTCTGTAAGTTAGTGTAGGTCTGCCAGTTAGTGTAGGTCTGCGAATTAGTGTAGATCTACCAGTTAGTGTAGGTCTGCCAGTTAGTGTAAGTCTGCCAGTTAGTGTAGGTCAACCAGTTAGTGTAAATCTGCCAGTTAATGTAGGTCTGCCAGTTAGTGTAAGTCTGTCATTTAGTGTAAGTCTGTCAGTGTAAGTCTGTCAGTGTAAGTCTGCCATTTAGTGTAAATCTGCCAGTTGGTGTAGGTCTGCCAGTTAGCGTTGGTCTACCAGTTAGTGTAGGTCTGCCAGTTACCGTAGGTCTCCCAGTTAGTGTAAGTCAGCGAGTTAGTGTAGGTCTGCCAGTTAGCGTTGGTCTGCCAGTTAGTGTAGGTCTGCCAGTTAGCGTTGGTCTGCCAGTTAGTGTAGGTCTGCCAGTTACCGTAGGTCTCCCAGTTAGTGTAAGTCAGCGAGTTAGTGTAGGTCTGCCAGTTGGTGTAGGTCTGCCAGTTACCGTAGGTCTCCCAGTTAGTGTAAGTCAGCGAGTTAGTGTAGGTCTGCCAGTTACCGTAGGTCTCCCAGTTAGTGTAAGTCAGCGAGTTAGTGTAGGTCTGCCAGTTGGTGTATGTCTGCCAGTTAGTGTAGGTCTGCGAGTTAGTGTAGGTCTGCCAGTTAGTGTAGGTCTGCCAGTTAGTGTAGGTCTGCGAGTTAGTGTAGGTCTGCCAGTTAGTGTAAGTCTGCCAGTTAGTGAAGGTTTGCCAGTTAGTGTAAGTCTGCCAGTTAGTGTAGGTCTGCCAGTTGGTGTAGGTCTGCCAGTTGGTGTAGGTCTGCCAGTTGGTGTATGTCTGCCAGTTAGTGTAAGTTTGCCAGTTAGTGTAGGTCTGCCAGTTAATGTAGGTCTTCCAGTTAGTGTAGGTCTGCGAGTTAGTGTAGGTCTGCCAGTTAGTGTAGGTCTGCCAGTTAATGTAGGTCTTCCAGTTAGTGTAGGTCTGCGAGTTAGTGTAGGTCTGCCAGTTAGTGTAGGTCTGCCAGTTAGTGTAAGTCTGCCAGTTAGTGTAAGTCTGCCAGTTAGTGTAGGTCTGCCAGTTAGTGTAGGTCTGCGAGTTAGTGTATGTATGCCAGTTAGTGTAGGTCTGCCAGTTAGTGTATGTATGCCAGTTAGTGTAGGTCTGCCAGTTAGTGTAGGTCTGCCAGTTAGTGTAGGTCTGCCAGTTAGTGTAAGTCTGCCAGTTATTGTAGGTCTGCCAGTTAGTGTAGGTCTGCCAGTTAGTGTAAGTCTGCCAGTTAGTGTAGGTCTGCCAGTTAGTGTAGGTCTGCCAGTTAGTGTAGGTCTGCCAGTTAGTGTAAGTCCGACTGTTAGTGTAGGTCTGCCAGTTGGTGTAGGTCTGCCAGTTGGTGTAGGTCTGCCAGTTGGTGTATGTCTGCCAGTTAGTGTAGGTCTGCGAGTTAGTGTAGGTCTGCCAGTTAGTGAAGGTTTGCCAGTTAGTGTAGGTCTGCGAGTTAGTGTAGGTCTGCCAGTTAGTGTAGGTCTGCCAGTTAGTGTAGGTCTGCCAGTTAGTGTAGGTCTGCCAGTTGGTGTAGGTCTGCCAGTTGGTGTAGGTCTGCCAGTTGGTGTAAGTTTGCCAGTTAGTGTAGGTCTGCCAGTTAATGTAGGTCTTCCAGTTAGTGTAGGTCTGCGAGTTAATGTAGGTCTTCCAGTTAGTGTAAGTCTGCCAGTTAATGTAGGTCTTCCAGTTAGTGTAGGTCTGCCAGTTAATGTAGGTCTTCCAGTTAGTGTAAGTCTGCCAGTTAGTGTAGGTCTGCCAGTTGGTGTAGGTCTGCCAGTTAGTGTAGGTCTGCCAGTTGGTGTAGGTCTGCCAGTTGGTGTAGGTCTGCCAGTTAGTGTAGGTCTGCCAGTTAGTGTAAGTTTGCCAGTTAGTGTAGGTCTGCCAGTTAATGTAGGTCTTCCAGTTAATGTAGGTCTGCGAGTTAGTGTAGGTCTGCCAGTTAGTGTAGGTCTGCCAGTTAATGTAGGTCTTCCAGTTAGTGTAGGTCTGCGAGTTAGTGTAGGTCTGCCAGTTAGTGTAGGTCTGCCAGTTAATGTAGGTCCTCCAGTTAGTGTAGGTCTGCGAGTTAGTGTAGGTCTGCCAGTTAGTGTAGGTCTGCCAGTTAGTGTAAGTCTGTCAGTTAGTGTAGGTCTGCCAGTTAGTGTAAGTCTGCCAGTTAGTGTAAGTCTGTCAGTTAGTGTAAGTCTTCCAGTTAGTGTAAGTCTGCCAGTTAGTGTAAGTCTGCCAGTTAGTGTAAGTCTGCTAGTTAGTGTAAGTCTGCCAGTTAGTGTAAGTCTGCGAGTTAGTGTAGGTCTGCGAGTTAGTGTAGGTCTGCGAGTTAGTGTAGGTCTGCGAGTTAGTGTAGGTCTGCGAGTTAGTGTAGGTCTGTGAGTTAGTGTAGGTCTGCGAGTTAGTGTAGGTCTGCGAGTTAGTGTAGGTCTTCGAGTTAGTGTAGGTCTGCGAGTTAGTGTAGGTCTGCGAGTTAGTGTAGGTCTGCGAGTTAGTGTAGGTCTGCGAGTTAGTGTAGGTCTGCGAGTTAGTGTAGGTCTGCGAGTTAGTGTAGGTCTGCGAGTTAGTGTAGGTCTGCGAGTTAGTGTATGTATGCCAGTTAGTGTAGGTCTGCCAGTTAGTGTAGGTCTGCGAGTTAATGTATGTATGCCAGTTAGTGTAGGTCTGCCAGTTAGTGTATGTATGCCAGTTAGTGTAGGTCTGCCAGTTAGTGTAGGTCTTCCAGTTAGTGTAGGTCTGCGAGTTAGTGTAGGTCTGCCAGTTAGTGTAGGTCTGCCAGTTAGTGTAAGTCTGTCAGTTAGTGTAGGTCTGCCAGTTAGTGTAAGTCTGTCAGTTAGTGTAGGTCTGCCAGTTAGTGTAGGTCTGCCAGTTAGTGTAGGTCTGCCAGTTAGTGTAGGTCTGCCAGTTAGTGTAGGTCTGCCAGTTAGTGTAAGTCTGTCAGTTAGTGTAGGTCTGCCAGTTAGTGTAAGTCTGCCAGTTAGTGTAAGTCTGTCAGTTAGTGTAGGTCTGCCAGTTAGTGTAAGTCTGCCAGTTAGTGTAAGTCTGCCAGTTAGTGTAAGTCTGTCAGTTAGTGTAGGTCTGCCAGTTGGTGTAGGTCTGCCAGTTGGTGTAGGTCTGCCAGTTGGTGTAGGTCTCCTAGTTAGAATAAGTCTGCCAGTTAGTGTAAGTCTGCAAGTTAGTGTAGGTCTTCCAGTTAGTGTAGGTCTGCCAGTTAGTTTAGGTCTGCCAGTTAGTGTCGGTCTGCTAGTTAGTGTAGGTCTGCCAGTTAGTGTAGCTAATGCAGTTTAGTTAGTGTCAGTCTGCCAGTTAGTGTAAGTCTGTCAGTTAGTGTAGGTCTGCCAGTTGGTGTAGGTCTCCTAGTTAGAATAAGTCTGCCAGTTAGTGTAAGTCTGCAAGTTAGTGTAGGTCTTCCAGTTAGTGTAGGTCTGCCAGTTAGTTTAGGTCTGCCAGTTAGTGTCGGTCTGCAAGATAGTGTAGGTCTGCCAGTTAGTGCAGCTAGTGTAGTGTTGTTAGCGTAGGTCTGCCAGTTGGTGTTGGTCTGCAAATTGGTCTAGGTCTGCCAGTTAATGTAGGTAGTGTAGTGTAGTTAGTGTATGTCTTCCAGTTAGTGTAGCTAGTGTAGTGTAGTTAGTGTAGGTCTGCCAGTTAGTGTAGGTCTGCCAGTTAGTGTAGGTCTGCCAGTTAGTGTAGGTCTGCCAGTTAGTGTAGGTCTGCCAGTTAGTGTAGGTCTGCCAGTTGGAGTAGGTATGCCAGTTAGTGTAGGTCTGCTAGTTAGTGTAGGTCTGCCAGTTAGTGTAGGTCTACCAGTTGGTGTAGGTCTGCCAGTTAATGTAGGTCTGCCAGTTAGTGAAGGTCTGCCAGTTAGTGTAGGCCACCTTCGAGCGAAACGTTGCCTGGAATAAAACCTTGCTCCTCTAAGTACAGTATCTCTTCGTTGTCCAGCTTTTCGGTGTTTTGCGTTCAGGACCCGAAGTAATCCACGAGGGTGAGACAGGACTTGTTGTTTTGGTGTGGCGTGATTCTTGCAATGCTAGACGTGGAATACGTGATCCTGGTAACTCTTGGAGTATTACTGGCACTCCTGGGCGTGATGTAAACAATCCCAGCTCCGCTAGGAGTGGTATACGGAGTGCTAGCAGTGCTCAAGAGCCTAACTACTGGAAGACGGTGGTGGCTGAGCCGTGCTAAGTGTGGTGTTAGCGCTGGTAGTAGTAGCACGAGACGCTGCTAGGTGACCTTGATTAGGTGAACTAAAGAAACCAGTTTGTGGGTGATGGCCCCGTCCGTGTGGCTCCTGTGGGTGATGGCCCCATCGGGGCGGCTCCTGGAGGTGATGGCCTCGTCGGGGCGACCACCACAGCTGCAGGTTACTGATACTGCAGCTGCTGTTGTTGCTGCTGCTGCTGTTGCTGTTGTTGCTACTGATGCTGTTGTTGCTGCTAATACTGCAGCTGTTGTTGTTGCTTCTGCTACTGCAGCTGTTGTTGTTGTTGCTGCTGCTGCTGCTGTTCTTGTTGCTGCTGCTGATGCTACTGCAGACACTGCAGATATTATTGTTGCTGCTACTGCTGTTGCTGCAGCTGTTGTTATTGCTGAAGCTGTTGTTGTTGCTGCTGCTGTTGGTGAGGACGCTTCTGTCACTGCCTTCAGCAGTGCTACTGTAACCACTTTTCCTATTGTGCATGTTGCTGGGTACCTGTGGGCGGTGTGGGCGGTTTGGGCGGGCGGGCGGGCGTGTAGGTGGTGCTAGGGGCCGGGTACTGGGGACTACTCATTACTCAGTAGTAAACTTTTACGAGCTGAGAGTTACAAATGTTTCTCGCGAGTTTATGACCTGGAATTATAGGGTAGAGAAGTGGAGTAGAAGAGGGGGGGTGAGGAGAGTACTCTTCTCCTCACTCTCCTCCCACTCTCTTCACTCTTCTCACTCTCCTTAATCTCTTCACTCTTCTCATTCACCTCAATCTCTTCACTCTCCTTTCTCTCCTCACTAACTCTTCTCACTCTCTTCATTCTATTCACTCTCACTCTTCTCACTCTCTTCATTCTCCTCACTCTCACTCTCCTCATTCTCTCTTCACTCTCCTCACTCTCCATACAAGAGGACGTGTAACATTTCCTCAAAAATCATGATTACTGTATCGGCAGCGTTGAAATCTCCATCAACATTAAGGAAGGAAAGACACAGACCGTGACAGACAGACAGACAGACAGACAGACAGACAGACAAACAGACAGACAGACAGACAGACAGCTACCACACTCTGGCTGTACCCTTCTCAAGATCATTCACACCATTTACGATCATTCCCTCCCAGAGTGACTCATATTTGGAACACGTCTAAACAGTGTAGCAGTCGTCGAGGATGTATAAAAAAAAGTTAGTTGATCACCAGACATCAGCTGCCCAGCGCTGGCTGACACCTGACCCTGGTCCTCGCTTGCTCTGCTCGATCGCTAGCCCACTCACCTCACACACTGAGGTCCAGGGGGATCGATTCCCAGGTACGGCCGCAAAATAATTAGGACGTGTTTCCATAAGGCACCTTCAGTCCTTATTTACCCATCAGTAAAATGGGTACCTGGGTGTTACTCGACTGGTGTGGGTCGCATCCTGGGACAAAATTGACCTAATTTGCCCGAAATGCTCAGCATAACAAGAGGCTTTCTGTGTCATTGATGTCAGCTAGGACTGCATACCTTATACATGTACTTGTAGAAATAATTATTTAATTATTAGTAACACAGGTTGTGATATTGTTAGGAAAGGTTCCTAATGAAGGTGAGGTAGGTAAGAGATCTTAGCCAGGAAGTGAGCTAGAAATGTTTCAGAAGAACCTAATGAGAACCACCGCGTAAAAGACACATAGACAGATAGAGAATGAGAGAGAGAGAGAGAGAGAGAGAGAGAGAGAGAGAGAGAGAGAGAGAGAGAGAGAGAGAGAGAGAGAGAGAGAAAGACAGAGACAGAGAGAGAGAGAGAGAGAGAGAGAGAGAGAGACAGAGAGAGAGAGAGAGAAGCTACATATAACAACATTAGTAATATGTACATGGTAACACTGGTGAAGTCCACATGGTAACACTGATGAACTACACATGGTAACACTGATGAACTATACATGGTAACACTGATGAACTATACATGGTAACACTGATGAACTACACGTGGTAACACTGATGAACTATACATGGTAACACTGATGAACTATACATGGTAACACTGATGAACTATATATGGTGACACTGATGAACTACACGTGGTAACACTGATGAACTATACATGGTAACACGGATGAACTACACGTGGTAACACTGGTGAACTATACATGGTAACACTGATGAACTATACATGGTAACACTGATGAACTATACATGGTAACACTGATGAACTATACATGGTAACACTGATGAACTACATATGGTAACACTGATGAACTATAGATGGTAACACTCATGAACTATGCATGGTAACACTGGTGAACTATACATGGTAACACTGGTGAACTATGTATGGTAACACTGGTGAACTATACATGGTAACACTGGTGAACTATGTATGGTAACACTGGTGAACTATACATGGTAACACTGGTGAACTATACATGGTAACACTGGTGAACTATGTATGGCAACACTGATGAACTATACATGGTAACACTGGTGAACTATACATGGTAACACTGGTGAACTATGTATGGTAACACTGGTGAACTATACATGGTAACACTGGTGAACTATACATGGTAACACTGGTGAACTATGTATGGTAACACTGGTGAACTATACATGGTAACACTGGTGAACTATACATGGTAACACTGGTGAACTATACATGGTAACACTGGTGAACTATACATGGTAACACTGGTGAACTATACATGGTAACATTGATGAACTATACATGCTAACACTGGTGAACTATACATGGTAACACTGATGAACTATACATGGTAACACTGGTGAACTATACATGGTAACACTGGTGAACTATACATGGTAACATTGATGAACTATACATGGTAACACTGGTGAACTATACATGGTAACACTGATGAACTATACATGGTAACACTGGTGAACTATACATGGTAACACTGGTGAACTATACATGGTAACACTGGGGAACTATACATGGTAACACTGGTGAACTATACATGATAACATTGGTGAACTATACATGGTAACACTGGTGAACTGTACATGATAACATTGATGAACTATACATGGTAACACTGGTGAACTATACATGGTAACCCTGGTGAACTATACATGGTAACACTGGTGAACTGTACATGATAACATTGATGAACTATACATGGTAACACTGGTGAACTACACATGGTAACCCTGGTGAACTATACATGGTAACACTGGTGAACTATACATGGTAACACTGGTGAACTATACATGGTAACACTGGTGAACTATACATGGTAACACTGGTGAACTATACATGATAACATTGGTGAACTATACATGGTAACACTGGTGAACTATACATGGTAACACTGGTGAACTATGTATGGTAACACTGGTGAACTATACATGGTAACACTGGTGAACTATGTATCGTAACACTGGTGAACTATACATGGTAACACTGGTGAACTATACATGGCAACACTGTTGAACTATACATGGTAACATTGGTGAACTGTACATGGTAACACTGGTGAACTATACATGATAACACTGGTGAACTATACATGGCAACACTGGTTAACTATACATGGTAACACTGGTGAACTATACATAGTAACACTGGTGAACTATACATGGAAACACTGGTGAACTATACATGGTAACACTGGTGAACTATGTATGGTAACACTGGTGAACTATACATGGTAACCCTGGTGAACTATACATGGTAACACTGGTGAACTGTACATGGTAACACTGGTGAACTATACATGGTAATACTGGTGAACTATACATGGTAACACTGGTGAACTATACATGGAAACACTGGTGAACTACACATGGTAACACTGGAGAATTGTAAACGGGAACACTGCTGATAGATACCCCGCAATACCCAGCGATACCCAGCGATACCCAGCGATTCCCAGCGATATTCAGTGATATTCAGGGATACTCAGCGACACCCAGCGATACCCAGCAATACTCAACTATACTTTGCATACCAAGTGATACTCAGCGATGCTCAACGATACTCGGCAATACCCAGCGATCTAGGCGATACTCAGCGATACCCAGCGATATTCAGCTATACTCAGCGATACTAAGTGATCTTCAGTGATATTCAGCGATACTCAGCAATACCCAGCGGTACTCAGTGATGCCCATCGATACCCAACGATTTTCTGCGATACCTAGCGATACCTAGTGATACCCAGTTATACTCAGTATGAACAATGAGAATGCAGACCTATTAACAGGGCACTGCCCTGAGATGTTTGTAGGAAGGGCAAGGGTTTGTAGGAAGGGCAAGGGTTTGCAGAAAGGGCAAAGGTTTGCAGGAAGGGCAAAGGTTTGCAGGAAGGGCAGAGGTTTCCAAGGAAGGCTGGGTATTAAAGTGTTAGTGTAAGTACACTGAGAGATGCACATTTTTCAGTGTATATACACTGTGATGCACACAACTCTGTGAATATTCACTGACAGATATACGACTCTCATTCTATACACCACTATGGATACGCACCTTTTGATGTATATACTCCGAGAGTATACACTAATCGGTGTATATAAACCAATAAATACGCACCTCTCGAAACATATGCCCTGAGAGATACACACTTCTCGGTTTACATACAATCGTAGCCCTGTTAATTTAACACAGGGTATATATCCAAAGAGTATATACACTGAAAATTTACTTTAATCCTTGTTTTATTGATTAAACAACTGGTATACTCTGGGGTACGTGCATATTGCAGTGTTAATGACCCATACGCAGTCGGAGGATAGTGGCCAGGTTCTAGTCTTGTCGACTCACAACCGAACGACCGGGGTTAATATTTCCTTACAGCTGTTGCCACTTTTCACCTAGCAATAAAAAAAAAGCCACCTAAGTGTTAGCCTACTGTTGTGGATGTCACCCAGAAGGGTGATGGTGAGTCTTAAGAGAGAGGGGCTGGCCTTTGGTAGTGAGCTGAGGTTGGAAGACAGCTCTAAACTTGGAATGAAAAGAAAGACACATGTAGCAGAAATCATCTTCATTAGGTTATTGTTTCGCTCTAAGAAGAGAGAAATATCCCAGTGAGATGCCTTTTCGGTTGAGTCTTCTGTTACACGTTCCCCATCTTCATGCCTGTCCGCAGTGCGCCCTTGAACCAGCTCTCAGCTTGGAAATTCAGCCGCTTTAAGAGAAACAAAGCGAGTCTCCCCAGCAGAGCTGACGGCCTCAGGGTAGACACAAGTATGGTGGTCACACTCCGCCATCTCATTACATCACCCTATTTTTTCTCACCTCTTTATTAATTATATCTTTTATACTTGCGTTTTCATGGATTCAACACCTGAGTCCTCCTTGCGTGCTAATGGGCTGTTACCATTACCAGATCAAAGTATGCGGAGCACAACCTCAAAGCTTCTGTAGTAATATCATTTATCTGTGCCTATTAAGAATTCGTTCCGCGCGTGGTTGGAATCTTGAGTATTAGCTACACAGCGGGCGTACCTTGCCACTCGACCTGGCTGAGCTTAGGAAACAGGCTGGACGTGTTGTTTCTCACCAGTGGTCCTGACTGAGCTTAAGAAACAAGCTGCATGTATTGTATCTCAACAGTTGTCCTGGCTGAGCTTAGGAAGCAGACTGGACGTGTTGTATTTCACTAGGTGTCCTGGCTGAGCTTAGGAAGCAAGCTGGACGAGTTGTATCTTATCAGTTGTCCTGGCTGAGCTTGGGAAGCAGACTGGACGTATTGTATCTCACTAGGTGTTCTGGCTGAGCTTAGGAAGAAAGATGGACGCGTTATATCTCACCAGGTGTCCTGGCTGAGCTTAGGAAGAAGGTTAGAAATCTTTTTGTTATCCTGGCTGAGCTTAGGAAGCAGCTTTGAATTCTCGTATCTTACCAGTTGCCCTGGCTGAGCTTAGGAGGCAGGCTGGACGTGTTGTATCTTACCAGTTGTCCTGGCTGAGCTTAGGAAGCAGGCTGGATGTATTGTATCTCATTAGGTGTCCTGGCTGAGCTTAGGTAGCAGGCTGGACGCGTTATATCTCACCAGGTGTCCTGGCTGAGCTTAGGAAGTAGGTTAGAATTCTTGTATCTCACCAGTTGTCCTGGCTGAGCTTAAGAAATAGGCTGGACTTATTGTTTCTCACCAGTGGTCCTGGCTGAGCTTAAGAAATAGGCTGGACTTATTGTTTCTCACCAGTGGTTCTGGCTGAGCTTAGGCAGCAGGTTGGACGTGTTGTATCTCACTAAGTGTCCTGCTGAGCTTAAGAAGCAGGCTGGAGGTAACTTACCGTCCGGTTAGCAGCTCAGCTTCGTGGTCTTGCTGTTCGGGTGGACGACCATCGTAGTCTCCAGTGATCACAACGATTGGAGAGGCGGCCAAACAAGTTTAAAGGTTAGTAAATCTTGAAGAACCAGGAATCACCAATCAACCAGTCAACCACTCATCCAGTC
>NC_091297.1:36498477-36555058 GCF_038502225.1 Cherax quadricarinatus | reverse complement strand
TGAAGATTCTTGACCTGATGTTGTGGTTCAGGTGAAGGTTCTTGACCTGATGTTGTGGTTCAGGTGAAGGTTCTTGACTTGAGGTTCTGGGTCAGGTGAAGGTTCTTGACCTGAGGTTTTGGTTCAGGTGAAGGTTCTTGACCTGAGGTTGTGAGTAGGTCAAGGTAGTTGACCTGAGGTTGTGGTTCAGGTCAAGGTTCTTGACCTGAGGTTTTGGTTCAGGTGAAGGTTTTTGACCTGAGGTTGTGGTTCAGGTGAAGGTAGTTGACTTGAGGTTGTGGTTCAGGTCAAGGTTCTTGTCCTGAGGTTGTGGTTCAGATGAAGGTTCTTGACCTGAGGTTGTGAGTAGGTGAAGGTAGTTGACCTGAGGTTGTGATTCAAGTCAAGGTTTTTGACCAGAGGTTGTGGTTCAAATGAAGGCTCTTGACCTGAGGTTGTGAGTAGGCGAAGGTTATTGACTTAGTCTGTAGTTCAGGTGAAGGTTCTTGACCTGAGGTTGTGGTTCAGGTGAAGGTTCTTGACCTGAGGTGGTTCAGGTGAAGGTTCTTTACCTGAGGTTGTGGTTCAGATGGAGGTTCCTAACCTGAGGTTGTGGTTCAGGTGAAGGTTCTTGACCTGAGGTTGTGGTTCAGGTAAAGGTTCCTAACCTGAGGTTGTGGTTCAGGTGAAGGTTTCTAACGTGAGGTTGTGATTCAGGTGAAGGTTCTTGACCTGAGGTTGTGGTTCAGGTGAAGGTTCCTAACCTGTGGTTGTGGTTCTTGTGAAGTTCTCTTGTGCACTTTCTTAATCAGTGTTCTGAAACTCCGTCTGGTCTCCATTAACCCGAGGAAATATTAACCTCAGAACAAGAGTCACTCAGCGCTGAATGTAAGATTTTATTTTTCACTCTTGTACCTACAACTCTGGTTGTGTGATGGTGGCTTATTTCCACTTGATTTTGTCCTTTTCTTTTCTTGTGTGTTGAAATACAGGTAATATTTGTATTTTTTGTGTGAATCATTTTATTTTCTTATTGTATTCGGGGACTTATGTTTAGTTACCTGCTCATAATATCACCTACGTGTTCGTTGCAGTGGGTGTGGTAGACTCCTGTCGTGGGTGAAGATACCGGATCCCTGTGTTCTCTGAAGAAGTTTTTTGGTGAGCGTGAACGATTATAATCGGGAGATGTTGGCTGTGTTGTTGAGTCTGTGTTCTGTGTTGTGACTGAAGAGTATGCCGAGTCGCTCATCGTAGGTCTTTGTTGTACCAGTCGATCTGCAGCAGTTTTTGATAAGTTGAGTACTTTTGCAATTGAACATCCAAGGTGTCCTGGTTACCTCCAGGTAACCAGGTATGCGTTGAGGATGTTTAATTTTTGGTCGATCTGAGAGAGACTGCACAGTCGGAGGTCTCTAAGAGGAAACCTTGATACCATGTTTGTCTTGGCATGGACTTAGTTAGATGCGGAAGGCTCGGGAGGGGGGGGGGCAGAGGGAGGAGAAATCTTCTTGTAAACGGTTAGTATAAGTTGACTGTTCTGCCATGACGAGTGCGTCCAGAAAGGATACATGATTGTCTGTCCACTCTACTTTGAACTGGAAGGAAAGAACCCGTTGATTGAGTTTCTGGAAGGAGAGGAGGAGGAGGAAAGGAGTCGAAGGGACCCCGACTTTCGACCCACGTAGTGAGTATACATCGTAGACTTACCTGAACCAAGCCATGTCTGGGAATGTAAATAAAGGGTTTAGAGAACCGACAGTTTGATGAATTAAACACGCTTGTGCAACACTTGAGCATCTCTACTGTGCAAACGTTCCGCCAGTGAAGATACGGTTCCACAATAAAGACACCCAAGTGTTTCAAAGATGTCTAATTCATCATGTCTGGGATTGACAGAGGGAACGAGTGTGGACTCGCAGATCATGCAGAGGCTCACCAACACTTGTTCTAAGGGGCTTCCTATTCTGCATCAGCATTTCTGCCGGTAAAAATAAAAACTTTCACCGCTAAACACGTAAAACGTTCGTGGTGGTTCAAAGCAATGAATTTCACAATCAGAACTTTATTTCTATCCTGAAAAATGATCCGACTAGCATGGTGATAAGGCAAACTATGCGGTTTATGGCATGTTATTGAAGAAACGTTTCGCTCACCTGGTACTTCATCCATTCTCCGAGAGTTGATAACGAAACATCTCAAAAAAAAGTCATTAAACCGTATAGTGCAACGGTGAGCATACTGAACCTCGGGAGCCTTTATCTATAGTAATATAGTGTGTACCTATATTATATATATATATATATATATATATATATATATATATATATATATATATATATATATATATATATATATATATATATATATATATATATATATATATATATATATATATATATATATATATATATATATATATATATATATAGGTAGTAGGTAGGTAGACAGCAACCACCCAGGGAGGTACTACCGTCCTGCCAAGTGAGTGTGAGGCAGAAACCTGTAACTGTTTTACATGATGGTATAACAGGTATATCTTGCTACTACTGCTTACACTTAGGTCACACTACACAGGCACGCACATGTATATATATACATACACACATCTAGAAAAGAGTCTTTCCTCCTTATTACAACCCAGGAATCCAAAGGCCTATTATCCTGAGTGTAAAGGGAGCAAAATAAACACAGCAGAAAAACTTTTGACTTATATTATCCTTCACCAAGTAAGAATAGAAGTATGTACACTATATACACTATGTACAACAATAGGTATTAGTGCACTCCACGGTAAGCAAGGCAGAATAGCCACTAGAGAGCAGACAGTGCTTCAACCAGCTCTAGAATGGGAATGACAAGAGCAGACAGGCGGGTGGTACCCACAACACCTCTGCGATTGCCAAAACCATTTTCTCAATGGCTTGAACCTGGGTACTGATCGAACGATGCGGCCCCATCGTTCGACCCTAGTACCGGTTCGCTGGTTGGGGGAGATAGCCTTTCAACGAGGGTGTGTAAATACGCTGAATAAAGGTTACGTACTCTTTGCATGCCACACTCCGTAAGCCATGTGTGTCGTATGAGGCGACTAAAATGCCGGGAGCGATGGGCTAGTAACCCCTTCTCCTGTATACATTACTAAAAAAGAGAATAGAAAAACTTTATAACAATGGGATGCTTGAATGTGCATGGATGTATTGCGAAAGATAAGAAAGATATGATTGTTGACTTTATTAATAAAAGGAAGTTGGATGTCCTGGCCCTAAGCGAAACAAAGCTGAAAAGGGTAGGCTAGTTTCAGTGGGGAGAAATAAATGGGGTTAAGTCAGGAGTATCTGAGAGAGTTAGAGCTAAGGAAGGGGTAGCAATAATGTTAAAGGATCAGTTATGGAAGGGGAAGATGGAATATAAATGTATAAACTCAATGATTATGTGGATTAAAATAAGGGTCGGATACGAAAAGTGTCATAATAAGCGTGTATGCACCTGGATAAGAGAGAAGTGTGGAGGAGAGAGAGAGATTTTGAGAGATGTTAAGCGAGTGTGTAGGAACTTTTGAACCAATTGAGAGATTAAATGTGGTAGGGGACCTAAATGTTAAAGTAGGAGAAACATTTAAAGAGGGTATGGTAGGAAAGATTGGGGTGCCAGGTGTTAATGATAATGGGAGCCCTTAGATTGAACTTTGTATAGAAAGGGGTTTGGTTATAGGTAATACATATTTTAAGAAAAACAGGAAAAATAAGTATACAAGATATGATGTTGGGCATAGTGACAGTAGTTTGTTGGATCATGTATTGGTAGACAAAAGACTGTTGGGTAGACTTCAAGATGTACATGTTTATAGAGGGGACATAGATAGATCACATTTTAGTTGTAGCTACAGTGAGAGCAAAAGGTAGATGAGATACAAGGACAATGGAAGCAGCAGGTAAGAGAGAGGTGAAGGTTTATAAACTAAAGGAGGAGGCAGTTAGGGTAAGATATAAACAACTATTGGAGGATAGTTGGGCTAGTGAGAGTATACTCAAAGGGGTTGAAGATGTATGAAGTAGGTTTAAAAATCTAATGTTAGAGTGTTCGGCAGAAGTTTGTGGTTACAGGAAAGTGGGTGCGGGAGGGAAGAAGAACTTTTGGTGGAATGATGACATATGAGAGGTTTTTACGAAGTAGAAGTGATGACAGAGGGAAGAGTATATGAAGAGAGAGACAGAGAGATTAAGAGAGTGGTGAAGCAATGCAAAAAGAGAAATAAGAGAGTGGGTGAGATGTTATCAACAAATTTTATTGAAAAAAAAGAAAAAGTTTTGGAGTGAGTTTAATAAGTTGAGGAAGCCTAGGGAACGAATGGATTTGGCAGTTAAAAGTGGGAGAGGATAGTTATTAAGTGGAGAGTTAGAGGTATCGAGAAAATGGAGGGAATATTTTGAGAAACTGTTAAATGTTAATGAAGATTGAGAAGTTGTGATTCCGTGTATAGGTCAAGGAGGAATAACATCTTGTAGGAGTGAGGAAGAGGGAGTTATGAGAGTGAGGGAAGTTTGTGAGGCAGTGGGTAGAATGAAAAAGGGGTAAGGCAGCTGGGATTGATGAGATAAAGATAGAAATGTTAAAAGCAGGTGAGAATATAGTTCAGGAGTGTTTGGTGCTTCTTTTTAATAAATGTATGGAAGAGGGTAAGGTACCCAGGGAGTGGCAGAGAGCATGCATGAATAATTCTGTTGAGTATGCCTGGTAAAGTGTATTGTAGAGTTATTTTTGAAAGAAATAAGAGTAAGACGGAGAGTAGGATAGCAGATGAACAAGGAGGCTTTATTATTATTATTATTAAAGATTAGCCGGTATTCTCCCGGCCCGGGCCTTTTCCAAGTGATGGCCCGGCCTTGGCTCCCTCTTTAGGGAGTGTCTGAGACCGAAGTCTCCCATGGGAGGAGATACAAGTACCTCCTCATCTTTGGGACCAACTGTCCCCAGGCCTAGCCACAAGCTAGGCCTCTCTGGTCTGCCATCCCCGCCCCAAGGGGACAAATGGGAATGACAGTCTTATGAGCTAAAGGCTCGGGCTCAGGCACCTACCCTACCCTAGAAGGAGGCTTTAGGAAAGGTAGGAGGTGTGTAGACCAAGTGTTTCAGTGAAACATATAAGAGAACAGTATATAAGAGTAAAGAGGTTTTTGTGGCAATCAGTTTTCAGTTTTCAGAATAAAATAAAGTTTTTTCAACGAGATTTGACGACTAAGAAATTTGATCACTTTCCCAACCTTAAATTAAGAGTAACTGCTTTTCCTGATGTTGAAGTTAAAGACGGTAAAGTGAAACAACACGAAGGTAATTTAGAAACAATTGATAGTGATTTTGAGAACAAGTTTGAGAACCTAAAAAAGTTTAAGTCTTGTTTTGAATTTCTTGTAAATCTTTTAGTGATTAATACCAACAACGATAGATATCCTGTTGTTGTACCTTCAGTGATTGATGTCATCATCGATGGATGTCCTTTCTTGCACCTTTAGTGATTGATGTCATCAACGAAGGTTATCCTGTTGTTGTACCTTTCGCCTCTGATGTTGCTTCAATAGAAACAGAGCTTATTAAGCTGCAGGAAGATGTGGGCTTGAAGGTAGAACATAAAAGCTCATCTCTGACTTTTGGAAACAAATCCCAGAAGTGTAGTATACTACAAGATCTTCAGAAAACTGGCTTCCAACTACTCTCTGTTTTGAGGACAACTTACTGCTGTGAATCTTTCTTCTCTGTAATGAAATTTATCAAGTCAAAATGTCGTGTAATCCTCACTAAGAGCCGCCTCACTGAACTTCATGGAACATCTTTGACATCCTACCAGCCAGATTTTATATATTAACTGCAAAATGGAAGACTCAAAGTCTTCAACGAGAAGAGATGAAAAATAATCTGCTTTACTGAGTACAACTACTATATAGCTGTATTTTTTTTTATTATTTATAATAAATTTTTAAAATAATATTTTCTGCTGCTCTTGAATTTTCAAAAATGTATGAAAAGTATTATATGTGGCTCTTCTTCTCAAAGAACTTACCCACCCCTGGTGCAATGTGTCGAATTAACTGTCAGAAAATTGGGCAGTGTCTTATCACCAGCAGAAATATGATTTGGGAGAGAGGTGGTGAATAGTTAGAGAGAGAGAAGTATGAGAGAGAGAGAGAGATAATTTTGAACACGCGTGAGGTTCCCTGTAAGCGGAGAGAGAACCTAGAAGAGCAAAGCAAACAAAAAAACATCCAGCGCAGGTGAAGAGAGCTTAGAGCGAGCTTGAGAGAAGAAGCACTCACAGGAGATGATGTATGGATCACAGAGGTAACAGACTGACCGGCAGGGAAGGTAAGCTTCTACAAAGGAGGGATGGAGAGAGGCTGTGAACTACCAGTGTACTGGGGAGGATGGTCAGGTTGGCAGGTAAGTTGCAACCCTTGCTGACTGCCAGGGAAAGCCTAGCAATGCTAGCTGAATGGACGTGAAAAGCTTACGGGGTGACTTAGGTATGCAAGTTGAAGGACGATGTGGGTATGACTGGTAACCATGGGTATGGGTGCGGCGATGGTGGATATGGCTGCGGAATGTAGGGAAGGGAGGGTGGGGGTAACCGTGCGGAAAAATGGTCCAGGACCTGATACCGGGACTAGGGGGGGAAGGGGGAATAGTGACCAGTGTTGCACTCAGCAACTGACGAGTGAGTTACAGCCAGGGTAGAGAATAATAGAGAAGATGAACGTGTGATATGAGCGTGTGAGGTGAGTGTGAGATGAACTTGTGAGATGAGCGTGTAAGATGAGCGTGTGAGACGAGTGTGTGAGGTGAGAGAGTGAGACGAGCGTGTGGGATGAATGTATAAAATGAACGTATTAAATGAACTTAAGAGATGAGCTTGTAATATGAAAGTGTGAGGTGAACGTATGAGATGAGGATGTGAGATGAGCGTGCGAGATGAGCTGAGAAGGGACAAAATGTTTTCTGTGAGACAAGTATCCTCCTCAAAGGAAAGGGATACCATTGTGGTGTTTGTAAACAAAAAAAAAAAGGCTCCTGATTCCAACCATTCCAGCCAGCCACCCATTCCTCAGCTTCATCTTAATTACCCTTCCTTCCTCCATTCCCACTCCCATTCCCATGGAGGTGTGTGATCCCACCAGGTCCCCCATGACCAGAAAAGCGTGAGGGAGCACTAGGAACCACTGAATACCTCATGTTGAAACCACGCATACGAGATTAGTATGCTTGTCCCGGAGTTTAGAGAACGGGGGATCGAGCCTAGACCCACTTCTTCTGCACTAAGCAGTGAATGGCTTCAAAGTCGTCTGGGTAGAATACAAGGTAGTACAAGGAATTATATGGGTAAGTAGGACAGCAGGCCTGTTGTTCTTTCAGGAACTTCAGGATTTTTCTAGCAGGTCTGCTTACAGCCAGTCATTTTCAGTCTTGTAATGCGCAGTTACAGGGAGGTGAACGCACTGCGATGCTACGGTGTATCTGTTGGTGCACTTGGCGCATGCAGCTGAGTGTTGTGGTCTACATCGAGGAGATCTGTCGTGGATGTAAATGCAGCAACGTCGTGCTAATGACGAAATGGCAGCGTAGCAGAGCAAAGTTTTACTGCAACAACGCTTCGCTCCTTCAAGAGCTTTATCAAGCTCTACGTTAAAGAAAACGTTGCATCTAAGACAGCTTCATCTGCAAGTGTGTCCTCTTAATTACTGTGAATCTCAACGAGTAAGTCTCATGTGGAACGCTTTGTGATGTGTGAGTGGGAGGTGGGAGCGTGAGGTGAGTGGGACCTTCATTTCCGAAATATTTCACCAACACGGCTGCCTTCTTCAGAGTCGACTGAAACTGGAGACAACAGAAGCAGTAGAAAGGTAGAGATGATGCAATCAACCATCAACCTTAAAGAAATAATTTGAAAATGGTCATTCATTACAGAGATGCTGTTTACCTCGTTGGTTCGATAACTGACAAAGTTCATGTTAAACTTGTAGAGAGAATTAAGGTCACAAATGTAATGTGAAAATTTAAGGGACACGTCAGTTCCCCTGTCTTCTCTTCTAATAATGTTATTTACCCCCTATAAGCTACCTTGTCCATAATTACTATCACATTTGCCTTGTCTGCTGACGAAAGCAGACAGAGCAAATGTGATAGTAATTATGGACAAGGTAGATTATAGAGGAAAAGTAAACATGATATTAGAAGACAGGGAAACTCATGCACCTCTTAATAAGCACTGAGAAGAGGTATATAAGATTTGCTCAAAGAGAGAGAGAGAGAGAATGTTCTTAAGACGTGAAGGGTGCAGGGTATTCTGATTAAAGGTTTTCGGGGGGCACTATCAAAAATTCATTATTTTGACCAAGAAGAAGGACTGTGAAAGTAGGAGGATCTAGTTTAGTGACCAAAAGGAATTTAACACTTACGAATAATGACAACAGGACACTGGTTCGTCTATGCGGTATAACGAATGCTACAGTAACGAACAGCTCCCACTGAAAAAGTTGGGGCATGTACAGTAGGTAACAGCTGAGTCATCAGCAGCTAGAAGCTGCTGTATGCACTGTCATCCTAGTTAATAAGTTATTAGATCAGTATCACAGTGACTGGAGTAGTGCATCAAGAGAAAGCTTTGGTGTTTCAATTACAGCTGGACAGAGAAGTGCTGCAGAAATGATTTGGGGTAGAGTGAATAATGGTTGGGATAGAGTGGGTATGGACTGGGACAGCGTGGGTATGGACTGGGACAGCGTGGGTATGGACTGGGATTGAGTGGGTATGGACTGAGGTAGATATAGGTTGGGAGGGGGAACCAACTTCTAGGGCAAGATTGAGCACATCTTTGCATATCGATTTCTAGATCTCCTTTGTTTACCTTGTTACTTGGGTTGTCACACAAGGGTGTACAACTGAGGGAACGAGGATGCACAACTGAGGGAACGAGGGTGCACAACTGAGGGAACGAGGGTGCACAACTGAGGGAACGAGGGTGCACAACTGAGGGAACGAGGGTGCACAACTGAGGGAACGAGAGTGAATAACTCGAGAAATGACTGAGCCTAGGTAGAGTTAGGATCTTTATTTTGAGAAGGAAGAGCGCTCTTTGGGAACTCTGATAGGATAATCTTCGTGCCATCAAATCACTCAAGTTTATCCTAGAGAACTGCGGCAGCAGTACTACAGCACCACAACAACGCTGTATTAACCCCAGTGACTTAAACGTAAGGTGGTACGAACTTCACCGCATCACTGGCTGGGCTGGGTTGACTTAGGTGGCCTCAAATGTCGAAGAATTTAAGTGCAATTTCTAGTGCCTATTCATATCTCTTGGCCGGCAGGATATCCCCTAATAGGACTTTTTTTTTAGTGCTTTCCTGAGTGCCAACATGCAGACTCCAGATGTAAAAGTAGCCGGGGTGTCTGTTGAAATATTTCCTAGCCGATATGCAGAAGAGGGTAGAAAGAACTGCCATGCTGAATATCCTTTTTGCGACATGACTTGATGCTTTCCAGACAACAGCGTTGAGTCTTTGCTACATCCGGCTGACACCACCACGAGGACACTAGGGAGACATACTTTAACGATTTTTAATACTTCATCTGTTTTTTACTAAAGTAAATGCATTCTTGAAGTGTAATCTTAACTTTGCCTTATCCCCAGAGAGGTTATCAGATAACCCTGGAAAGGGAACACTACTGCGGCCAGCAGTAACAGCCTGGTTGATCAGGCCCTGATCCACCGGGAGGCCTGGTCATGGACCGGGCCGCGGGGGCGTTGATCCCCGGAATAACCTCCAGGTAACCTCCAGGTAACCTCCAGGTAACCTCCAGGTAACCTCCAGGTAACCTCCAGGTAACCTCCAGGTAACCTCCAGGTAACCTCCAGGTAACCTCCAGGTAACCTCCAGGTAACCTCCAGGTAACCTCCAGGTAACCTCCATGGCGTCCGTGCCATAACTCATAAACGTCTTTTCCAATCGGTTTCCAATTTCCACCGCTGTTGTCTCTCACTTATAGGGAAGATAAGGGTGTTATTAGGCTAATTTTATAGACTAAACCGTGATATTTATGTTCAAGCGTTGACCTGTACATAGCTCCCCTGATCACTTTCCAATTTTAAACGCTAGTATATTTTAACTAGTTAAAGGTTCTTATCGTTATTGACCTATGTAGCTTCCAATCTCTTAGTTTTATTAAAAAAAATCTGAGCAGCATTTCTGTGGGCGCGGTAAGTGGAAAAATGTTTTCTCTGAATACCTTCATAATTGTATCAGTGTTGCATCAAACACAACGTAAGTCTCAGTGTTGCATCAAACACAACGTAAGTCTCAGTGTTGCATCAAACACAACGTAAGTCTCAGTGTTGCATCAAACACAACGTAAGTCTCAGTGTTGCATCAAACACAACGTAAGTCTCAGTTTAGTTTTACGTCGAGCAGCGGTAAAGTTGACAATTTTAGGCCATAATAAAAAAAAACAGTAGGAATTCTGGGTTTCTGTGCAAAAACAGTGAGGAATGTTACATTATGTGATATATATGTTGGATGTAGATAGTCTCTGCTGCCACTTCTGGCTTAGTATCCCGTCATTTTACACTAAATGTCGAAACATCGTTAACCAGAAGCGCCTCCGGTATCACGGCTATTCGTTTTTAATGCAGGAAAACGTAGATTTTGAATGAAGGAGCTAATGAGGTTTTTATGCAGGAACTAGCAGATTTTGGCAGAAATTAGCAAGTTTTAGATGGAAATAGCCGTTTTTCGAAGGAATTAGCAGGTTTCAGAAAGAATTAGTAGGTTTCAGAAGGAATTAGTAGGTTTCAGAAGGAACTGGCAGGTTTGAGAAGGAACTGGAAGGTTTCAGAAGGAATTGGCAGGTTTCAGAAGAACTGGCAGATTTTAGAAGGATCAAGTAGGTTTCAGAAGGAACTATAAGATTCCAGAAGGAACTAACAGGTTTTAGAAGTAACTAGGAGGTTTCAGAAGTAACTAGTAGGATACAGAAGGAACTAGCGCTTTCAGAAGGCACTAGTAGGTTTCAGAAGAAACTAGTTGGTTTCAGAAGGAACTAAAAGGTTTCAGAAGGAACTAACAGGTTTCAGAAGGAACTAGCAGGTTTTAGAAGGAACTAGAAGGTTTCAGAGGGAAGTAGCAGGTTTCAGAAGGAGCTCGCAACTTTCAGAAGTCACTAGTAGATTTTAGAAGAAACTAGAAGGTTTCAGAAGGAACTAGCAGGTTTCAGAAGGACCTTGCAGGCTTCAGTAGAAATTAGCAGGTTTCAGAAGGACCTAGCAGGTTTCAGAAGGAATTAGCAGGTTTCAGAAGGACCTAGCAGGTTTCAGATGGAAATAGCAGGTTTCAGAAGAAACAAGCAGGTTTCAGAAGGAACTAATAGGTTTCAGAGTGAAGTAGCAGGCTTCAGAAAGGACTAGAAGGTTTCAGAAGGAACTAGCAGGTTTTAGAAAGAGCTAGAAGGTTTCAGAGGGATGTAGCAGGTTTCAGAAGAAACAAGCAGGTTTCAGAAGAAACAAGCAGGTTTCAGAAGAAACAAGCAGGTTTCAGAAGGAACTAGTAGGTTTCAGAGGGAAGTAGCAGGTTTCAGAAAGAGCTAGAAGGTTTCAGAAGGAACTAGCATTTTTCAGAAGGAACTAGCAGGTTTCAGAAAGAACTAGCAGGTTTCAGAAAGAACTAGAAAGTTTCAGAAGGAACTAGCAGGTTTCAGAAGGAACTAGCAAGTTTCAGAAATAACTAGCAGGTTTCAGAAAGAACTAGAAGGTTTCAGAAGGAACTAGCAGGTTTCAGAAGGAACTAGCAGGTTTCAGAAGGAACTAACAGACTTCAGAAGGAACTAGCAGGTTTCATAAAGAACTAGCAGGTTTCAGAAGCAAGTAGCAGGTGTCGGAAGAAACTAGCAGGTTTCAGAAGGAATTAGCAGGTTTCAGAAGGAACCAGCAGGTTTCAGAAAGAACTAGCAGGTTTCAGAAAGAACTAGCAGGTTTTAGAAAGAACTAACAGGTTTTGGGAGGAACTAGCACGTTTCAGAAGGAACTAGCAGGTTTCAGAGGGAACCAGCAGGCTTCAGAAGGAACTAGTAGGTTTCAGAGAGAAGTAGCAGGTTTCAGAAAGAACTAGAAGGTTTCAGAAGGAACTAGCAGGTTTCAGAATGAACTAGTAGGTTTCAGAAGGAACTAGCAGCTTTCAGAATGAACTAGCAGGTTTCAAAGGGAACCAGCAGGTTTCAGAAAGAACTAGTAGGTTTCAGAGAGAAGTAGCAGGTATCAGAAAGAACTAGAAGGTTTCAGAAGGAAATAGCAAGTTTCAGAAGGAACTAGCAGGTTTCAGAAAGAACTAGAAGGTTTCAGAAGGAACTAGCAGGTTTCAGAAGGAACTAGCAGGTTTCAGAAGGAACTAGCAGATTTCAGAAGGAACTAGCAGGTTTTAGAAAGAACTAGCAGGTTTCAAAAGGAACTAGCAGGTTTCGGAAGGAACTAGCAGGTTTCAGAAAGAACTAGCAGGTTTCAAAGGGAACCAGCAGGTTTCAGTAGGAACTAGCAGGTTTCAGAAAGAACTAGCAGGTTTTAGAAAGAACTAACAGGCTTTGGAAGGAACTAGCAGGTTTCAGAAGGAACTAGCAGGTTTCAGAGGGAACCAGCAGGTTTCAGAAGGATCTAATAGGTCCCAGAGAGAAGTAGCAGGTTTCAGAAAGAACTAGAAGGTTTCAGAAGGAACTAGCAGGTTTCAGAAGGAACTAGTAGGTTTCAGAAGGAACTAGCAGCTTTCAGAAGGAACTAGCAGGTTTCAAAGGGAACCAGCAGGTTTCAGAAAGAACTAGTAGGTTTCAGAAAGAACTAGAAAGTTTCAGAAGGAACTAGAAGGTTTCAGAAGGAACTAGCAGGTTTCAGAAGGAACTAGCAGGTTTCAGAAGGAACTAGCAGGTTTCAGAGAAAAGTAGCAGGTTTCAGAAGAAACTAGCAGGTTTCAGAGGAAAGTATCAGGTTTCACAAATAACTAGCAGGTTTCAGAAGGAACTAGCAGGTTTCAGGAGGAACTTGCAGGTTTCAGAGGGAAATAGCATGTTTCAGAAATAACTAGAAGGTTTCAGAAGGAACTAGCAGGTTTCAGAGGGAAGTAGCAGGTTTCAGAAGGAACTAGCAGGTTTCAGAAATAACTAGCAGGTTTCAGAAGGAACTAGCAGGTTTCAGAAGGAACTAGATGGTTTCAGAGAGAAGTAGCAGGTTTCAGAAATAACTAGAAGGTTTCAGAAGGAACTATAAGGTTTCAGAAGGAACTAGGAGGTTTCAGAAGGAACTAGCAGGTTTCAGAGGGAACTAGCAGGTTTCAGAAGGAACTAGCAGGTTTCAGAGGGAAGTAGCAGGTTTCAGAGGGAACTAGCAGGTTTCAGAAGGAAAGTAGCAGGTTTCAGAAATAACTAGCAGGTTTCAGAATCAACTAGCAGGTTTCAGAAGGAACTAGCAGGTTTCAGAGGGAAGTAGCAGGTTTCAGAAATAACTAGCAGGTTTCAGAAGGAACTAGCAGGTTTCAGAGGGAAGTAGCAGGTTTCAGAAATAACTAGGTTTCAGAAGGAACTAGAAGGTTTCAGAAGGAACTAGCAGGTTTCAGAAGGAACTAGCAGGTTTCAGAGGGAAGTAGCAGGTTTCAGAAATAACTAGCAGGTTTCAGAAGGAACTAGCAGGTTTCAGAGGGAAGTAGCAGGTTTCAGAAATAAATAGAAGGTTTCAGAAGGAACTAGAAGGTTTCAGAAGGAACTAGCAGGTTTCAGAAGGAACTAGCAGGTTTCAGAGGGAAGTAGCAGGTTTCAGAAATAACTAGCAGGTTTCAGAAGGAACTAGCAGGTTTCAGAAGGAACTAGCAGGTTTCAGAAGGAACTAGCAGGTTTCAGAAGGAACTAGCAGGTTTCAGAAGGAACTAGCAGGTTTCAGAAGGAACTAGCAGGTTTCAGAGGGAAGTAGCAGGTTTCAGAAATAACTAGCAGGTTTCAGAAGGAACTAGCAGGTTTCAGAAGGAACTAGCAGGTTTCAGAAGGAACTAGCAGCTTTCAGAGGGAAGTAGTAGGTTTTAAAATAAAAGATAGGGAAGAGGAGCGTCAGGTCCTGCCGCCTACATGGCTGGGTTCCGGAGCGTCTCGTCCTGCCGCCTACATGACTGGGTTCCGGAGCGTCTCGTCCTGCCGCCTACATGACTGGGTTCCGGAGCGTCTCGTCCTGCCGCCTACATGGCTGGGTTCCGGAGCGTCTCGTCCTGCCGCCTACATGACTGGGTTCCGGAGCGTCTCGTCCTGCCGCCTACATGACTGGGTTCCGGAGCGTCTCGTCCTGCCGCCTACATGACTGGGTTCCGGAGCGTCTCGTCCTGCCGCCTACATGACTGCGTTCCGGAGCGTCTCGTCCTGCCGCCTACATGACTGGGTTCCGGAGCGTCTCGTCCTGCCACCTACATGACTGGGTTCCGGAGCGTCACGTCCTGTTGCCTACATGGCTGGGTTCCGGAGCGTCTCGTCCTGCCGCCTACATGGCTGGGTTCCGGAGCATCACGTCCAGCCACCTACATGGCTGGGTTCCGGAGCTTCACGTCCTGCCGCCTACATGGCTGGGTTCCGGAGCTTCACGTCCTGCCGCCTACATGGCTGGGTTCCGGAGCGTCACGTCCTGCCGCCTACATGGCTGGGTTCCGGAGCATCACGTCCAGCCACCTACATGGCTGGATTCCGGAGCTTCACGTCCTGCCACCTACATGGCTGGGTTCCGGAGCTTCACGTCCTGCCGCCTACATGGCTGGGTTCCGGAGCGTCACGTCCTGCCGCCTACATGGCTGGGTTCCGGAGCTTCACGTCCTGCGGCCTACATGGCTGGGTTCCGGAGCTTCACGTTCTGCCGCCTACATGGCTGGGTTCCGGAGCGTCACGTCCTGCCGCCTACATGGCTGGGTTCCGGAGCATCACGTCCAGCCACCTACATGGCTGGTTTCCGGAGCTTCACGTCCTGCCGCTTACATGGCTGGGTTCCGGAGCTTCACGTCCTGCCGCCTACATGGCTGGGTTCCGGAGCTTCACGTCCTGCCGCCTACATGACTGGGTTCCGGAGCTTCACGTCCTGCCGCCTATATGGCTGGGTTCCGGAGCGTCACGTCCTGCCGCCTACATGGCTGGGTTCCGGAGCTTCACGTCCTGCCGCCTACATGGCTGGGTTCCGAAGCTTCACGTCCTGCCGCCTACATGGCTGGGTTCCTGAGCGTCACGTCCTGCAGCCTACATGGCTGGGTTCCGGAGCTTCACGTCCTGCCGCCTACTTGGCTGAGTTCCGGAGCGTCACGTCCTGCCGCCTACATGGCTGGGTTCCGGAGCGTCACGTCCTGCCGCCTACATGGCTGGGTTCCGGAGCATCACGTCCAGCCACCTACATGGCTGGATTCCGGAGCTTCACGTCCTGCCACCTACATGGCTGGGTTCCGGAGCTTCACGTCCTGCCGCCTACATGGCTGGGTTCCGGAGCGTCACGTCCTGCCGCCTACATGGCTGGGTTCCGGAGCTTCACGTCCTGCGGCCTACATGGCTGGGTTCCGGAGCTTCACGTTCTGCCGCCTACATGGCTGGGTTCCGGAGCGTCACGTCCTGCCGCCTACATGGCTGGGTTCCGGAGCATCACGTCCAGCCACCTACATGGCTGGATTCCGGAGCTTCACGTCCTGCCGCTTACATGGCTGGGTTCCGGAGCTTCACGTCCTGCCGCCTACATGGCTGGGTTCCGGAGCTTCACGTCCTGCCGCCTACATGACTGGTTTCCGTAGCTTCACGTCCTGCCGCCTAAATGGCTGGGTTCCGTAGCTTCACGTCATGCCGACTACATGGCTGGGTTCCGGAGCTTCACGTCCTGCCGCCTACATGGCTGGGTTCCGAAGCTTCACGTCCTGCCGCCTACATGGCTGGGTTCCTGAGCGTCACGTCCTGCCGCCTACATGGCTGGGTTCCGGAGCTTCACGTCCTGCCGCCTACTTGGCTGAGTTCCGGAGCGTCACGTCCTGCCGCCTACATGGCTGGGTTCCGGAGTGTCACGTCCTGCCGCCTACATGGCTGGGTTCCGGAGCGTCACGTCCTGCCGCCTACATGGCTGGGTACCGGAGCGTCACGTCCTGCCGCCTACATGGCTGGGTTCCGGAGCGTCACGTCCTCCCGCCTACATGGCTGGGTTCCGGAGCTTCACGTCCTGCCGCCTACATGGCTGGGTTCCGGAGCGTCACGTCCTGCCGCCTACATGGCTGGGTTCCGGAGCGTCACGTCCTGCCGCCTACATGGCTGGGTTCCGGAGCGTCACGTCCTGCCGCCTACATGGCTGGGTTCCGGAGCGTCACGTCCTGCCGCCTACATGGCTGGGTTCCGGAGCGTCACGTCCTCCCGCCTACATGGCTGGGTTCCGGAGCTTCACGTCCTGCCGCCTACATGGCTGGGTTCCGGAGCGTCACGTCCTGCCGCCTACATGGCTGGGTTCCGGAGCTTCACGTCCTGCCGCCTACATGGCTGGGTTCCGTAGCGTCACGTCCTGCCACCTACATGGCTGGGTTCAGGGGCTTCACGTCCTGCCGCCTACATGGCTGGGTTCCGGAGCTTCACGTCCTGCGGCCTACATGGCTGGGTTCCGGAGCTTCACGTCCTTCCGCCTACATGGCTGGGTTCCGGAGCTTCATGTCCTGCTGCCTACATGGCTGGGTTCCGGAGCTTCACGTCCTGCCGCCTACATGGCTGGGTTCCGGAGCTTCACGTCCTGCTGCCTACATGGCTGGGTTCCGGAGCTTCACGTCCTGCCGCCTACATGGCTGGGTTCCGGAGCTTCACGTCCTGCCGCCTACATGGCTGGGTTCCGGAGCTTCACGTCCTGCCGCCTACATGGCTGGGTTCCGGAGCTTCACGTCCTGCCGCCTACATGGCTGGGTTCCGGAGCGTCACCAAGAGAGCGGGGATCAACTTGATGCTTGTGAAAGGACTCTTGATCTAAGGAACTGAAGCCTCCCTTAGCATTTTTCGGATCAACCTTCTTCCCCTTCCCTGTTCACCTCTCGTATCCCCCCCCCCCATGCGGGCGGGCGGGGGGATACGACCCTTGCGGACTTTGCCATTATGACGACTGAGGTAATTAAGTCTCCGCTGTAGCATGATAATTATGTGTCATTACGGTGCTATCATGCAGCGGCATTCCCCCCCTTTAACCCTGGTTCACACCCCTTCCCCTCCCTAATCGTCTCCCGTACTCTTCCCATCGCCACCACCCTTTTACACCCATTATCACCATCCCCTTGCTCCCCCCTCTCCCTTTTCCTTTTCTTCCTTCACTGCCATCACCCATTTTTTCCGTTATCTCCGCCATTTTCCCCCTCCCTTTCCCATATAACAACCGTCCCCCTCCCCTCCCATCCCTTCCTTTCCGCTCCTCTCCCCTCTCCCTCCCCCTCCCTCTCCCCTTCCGATCCCTATATAACTACCATCCCCTCCCCCTCCCTTATCACTACCACACACAACTGTTTCTGTATACAGAGGTGAGACCAGACCCTCTCAGATTTTCTAGGAGTAGATTATGATGTATCTTTCTCGCCCTCGTTCCAGGGAGTACAGGTCAAGAGACTTCAAACATTCCCAGTAATTAAGGTGCTTGACTGAACTAATGCGTTCAGTGAAGGTTCTCTGTAAATATTCCAGATATGTAATTTTGCCTGCCTTAAATGAAGCTGTTAGTGTACAGCAGTATACCAGCCTAGATAAAACAAGTGATTTTAAGAGGATCATCAACTTCTTGGCATCCCTTCGTTTGAAAGTTCTCTTTCTATATCTTATCATTTTCCTCGCAGACGTGATAGTGACACTGTTGTCAGTCTTGAAGATGAAATCCTAGTCATTATAACTACCAAGTCCTTCACATTAGTTTCTCGCTCAATTGTGTGGTTAGAATCTGTTTTATATCTCCGTTTTTTACCATATTTTCTTAAGTTTTTCCATAATGGAGTAACTGAAATTTGTCCTTATTGAATATCACATTGTTCTATGTGGCCCGTTGGAAAACTTGGTTTACATTCGATTGGTGATTTACAGTGTCCTTAATGGATGACACTGTCATGCAAATTCTAGTATCGTCTGCAAACGAAGACAAACTTCTATGGCTTGCATCTCTGTTTATATATGATATAAGGATGAGGAACAGGATGGGGGCGAGTACTGTACCTCGTGGGAGAGCTTTTCACAGTGATAGCGTCTGACTTAACTGTTTACCATTACCCTTTTTTTTTCTACTGGTTAGAAAGTTCAAAATCCGTCTGCCCAGTTATTCCGTTATTATGTATTTTATGCGCTATTACACCATAATTGCATTTGTCGAAGGGTTTTGCAATATCTGTATTCACTACATCTGCATTCTGTTTGTCCTCCAGTGCATCCAAGACTATATCATAGTGGTCCCGTAGTTGTGAGAGGCAGGGGTGACTTGTACTAAATCCATGCTGCCCTGGGTTGTGCAACTGTTGGGTATCCAAGCAGTTGGCAATAATACTTCTTAGAACTTTTTCAAAGATTTTTATAATGTGGGACGTTAGCGCTATCAGTCTATAATTCTTTGTAGAGTGGAGTTATTTCCGTTTTTTTTAGCGACTGTGGAAAGACCCCCGTGTCAAGGCTCCCTCTCCATAGCATACTTAAAGCGTGCAATAGGGGTTTCTTATAGTTTTTAATGAACACGGAGTTCCTCGAGTCTGGGCCTGGGGGCAGTGTGCATGGGCATATTGCCAATAGCTTTCTTAAAGTCAAATGGAGTTTGAGTTATGTCAGAAATTTGACATATATTGACAAGATTTTGAGTCTCGTTCATGAAAAATTCATTCGGATTGTCGATCTTTATTCTGACTAATTGCTCATCAAACACAGCGATACTGCGGCTTCAGTATCTCGCTCATGAATCATTTAAGTACAATAACTTCTATTTAAGTACAATAACTTCTACTTCGCTAGTCAGTGCTTCCTTCCGCATTTCAGATAGCCTTAACCCCCCCCCCCCCCTTCGTGAAGCTCAGTGACATTTCGCCTCTGCCTGTAGGAGGAGCATCTCTCTCTTTCCAGTTTACATCTCTTCTTTTTCCTTAGGGAAATATGCCTTGAGCATACTTCAGCTACCAAAGAGTTGATCCTCGGAAAACACTGGTTCGGATCCATGTTATTTACGATATCTTCCCTGCATTTTTCATTAAGGACAAGATTTATTTGATCTCGATTGATGTTCTTGCTAAAGTTAAATTTGGTGAAGGTGCTCTCGTAACTGTTTGCATTTTGCTGGTCAGGACATGTGCATACAAACCTTGACTTCGAATAGGTTGTGGTCTGATTTAACTGTGTATGATACTTTCATATTTCGTACTAGATCGCTATTATTCGTGGAAATAAGGTTAAGTGTGTTTTTTAGTCTTGCTGGCTCCACTATTTGCTGGCTTAGGGCACATTTATAACAGAGATTCAATAGCTCATGTGTGCGAGAATTTTCATCTGAGTTGCGTATTGGGATTATCTCCGCTATAACATTATTTGCCACATTCATCAATTTTAAACATTTTAAATTGAAATCACCAAGTAGCAAGATATATTTGGCTCAGATTTGAAGATTTTCCAGTTAGTAGGCAATTTTCAATAACTGTTTTCTTAAATCTGGGAAAGTTGCTTCTAGCGACTTATATACCACAATGAATAGGTCTGCTGCAGTGCTTATTCATTCTTAAGTTCTTAAGTTCTTATATTGTTACGCAAAAGAGCTGAAAAAAGACTCGCTTCCACTTGTGTACCAAGTTGTCTATGAGCGCCTGGGAGAACTCAGTTACTGTTCACTTTTTTTTTTTTTTAGAGCAGAGGGATTCTTGCGGAAGTCAGATGCAGGTTCCTGGTGATCGTTACCTGACACAGCTGATGCTAAACGGCAGATTTATGACATGGATGACATCATCAGGTCATGTGAACGTAACCCAGGTACATTACTCAAGGTTAGGCAGCAACTCCTCCGCCCAACAGAGCTTTAGTTTCCACCTTCACAAGGAACACTGTATCAGTACACTGCGGATGAATCTAATTTTGTTTTAAAAAATACGTCTGCCTTCAGAAAGAAATGTTTAAAGAAGAGAAGGGGGATAAGCGCATTTCGCTCGCCCCAGAGCCGAAACGTCGTAGGACATAGTCTTGTTTGGGAGGTCGTCCAGACAGCAGGCTCTCTGAGGGAGGTCGTCCAGTTACCAGGCTCTGAGGGAGGTCGTCCAGTAAGCAGGCTCTGAGGGAGGTCGTCCAGTCATGTTCTAAGGAAGGTCATTGAGCAGTGGACTCAGTGAACTTCGCCTTTGAACTGTTCAACCACGTAATTACAGCAGGTTTCCTGTCTTCTAATGTTGCGCAAATATAGAGCAAAATAACCTGCTGGGCATCATCTTGCGTATATACAGCTGCTGGGCATCATCTTGCGTATATACAGCTGCTGGACATCATCTTGCGTATATACAGCTGCTGGACATCATCTTGCGTATATACAGCTGCTGGACATCACCTTGCGTATATACAGCTGCTGGACATCATCTTGCGTATATACAGCTGCTGGACATCATCTTGCGTATATACAGCTGCTGGACATCATCTTGCGTATATACAGCTGCTGGACATTATCTTGCGTATATACAGCTGCTGGACATCATCTTGCGTATATACAGCTGCTGGACATCACCTTGCGTATATACAGCTGCTGGACATCATCTTGCGTATATACAGCTGCTGGACATCACCTTGCGTATATACAGCTGCTGGACATCACCTTGCGTATATACAGCTTTTGGACGTCATCTTGCGTATATACAGCTGCTGGACATCACCTTGCGTATATACAGCTGCTGGACATCATCTTGCGTATATACAGCTGCTGGACATCACCTTGCGTATATACAGCTTTTGGACGTCATCTTGCGTATATACAGCTGCTGGACATCACCTTGCGTATATACAGCTGCTGGACATCATCTTGCGTATATACAGCTGCTGGACATCACCTTGCGTATATACAGCTGCTGAACATCATCTTGCGTATATACAGCTGCTGGACATCACCTTGCGTATATACAGCTGCTAGACATCATCTTGCGTATATACAGCTGCTGGACATCACCTTGCGTATATACAGCTGCTGGACATTATCTTGCGTATATACAGCTTTTGGACGTCATCTTGCGTATATACAGCTGCTGGACATCATCTTGCGTATATACAGCTGCTGGACATCACCTTGCGTATATACAGCTGCTGGACATCACCTTGCGTATATACAGCTTTTGGACGTCATCTTGCGTATATACAGCTGCTGGACATCACCTTGCGTATATACAGCTGCTGGACATCATCTTGCGTATATACAGCTGCTGGACATCACCTTGCGTATATACAGCTTTTGGACGTCATCTTGCGTATATACAGCTGCTGGACATCACCTTGCGTATATACAGCTGCTGGACATCATCTTGCGTATATACAGCTGCTGGACATCACCTTGCGTATATACAGCTGCTGAACATCATCTTGCGTATATACAGCTGCTGGACATCACCTTGCGTATATACAGCTGCTAGACATCATCTTGCGTATATACAGCTGCTGAACATCATCTTGCGTATATACAGCTGCTGAACATCATCTTGCGTATATACAGTTGCTGGACATCATCTTGCGTATATACAGTTGCTGGACATCATCTTGCGTATATACAGCTGCTGGACATCATCTTGCGTATATACAGCTGCTGGACATCACCTTGCGTATATACAGCTGCTGGACATCACCTTGCGTATATACAGCTGCTGAACATCATCTTGCGTATATACAGCTGCTGGACATCACCTTGCGTATATACAGCTGCTAGACATCATCTTGCGTATATACAGCTGCTGGACATCATCTTGCGTATATACAGCTGCTAGACATCATCTTGCGTATATACAGCTGCTGGACATCATCTTGCGTATATACAGCTGCTAGACATCATCTTGCGTATATACAGCTGCTGGACATCATCTTGCGTATATACAGCTGCTGGACATCATCTTGCGTATATACAGCTGCTGGACATCACCTTGCGTACATACAGCTGCTGGACATCACCTTGCGTATATACAGCTGCTGGACATCATCTTGCGTATATACAGCTGCTGGACATCATCTTGCGTATATACAGTTGCTGGACATCGTCTTGCGTATATACAGCTGCTGGACATCACCTTGCGTATATACAGCTGCTGGACATCATCTTGCGTATATACAGCTGCTGGACATCACCTTGCGTATATACAGCTGCTAGACATCACCTTGCTTATATACAGCTGCTAGACATCACCTTGCTTATATACAGCTGCTAGACATCATCTTGCGTTTATACAGCTGCTGACATCATCTTGCGTATATACAGCTGCTGGACATCACCTTGCGTATATACAGCTGCTAGACATCACCTTGCTTATATACAGCTGCTAGACATCATCTTGCGTTTATACAGCTGCTGACATCATCTTGCGTATATACAGCTGCTGGACATCACCTTGCGTATATACAGCTGCTAGACATCACCTTGCGTATATACAGCTGCTGGACATCATCTTGCGTATATACAGCTGCTGACATCATCTTGCGTATATACAGCTGCTGACATCATCTTGCGTATATACAGCTGCTGACATCATCTTGCGTATATACAACTGTTCAGGAGCATCACTGTATCTAACACAGCAAGTAAATCCTGATATATAAATCTATTTTTAATAATTTTTATTAAAACAAAAACAAAAATATAAGGAAAAAAAGTCGTGGGAAACAGTCATAGGGAGTAAAAACTCACAAGAAAAATATTACATGGTAATAAAAGTTGATTGAAAAATAAAATGAGTTTACGTTCCCAATAATTTTATTGGTTGTGTCTATATGTCTCTGTGACGTCACCATCTGTAGGTGTTAATTTATTACCTCTGTGTGAGGGAAGGAGAGGCCTTAGGCCTGGCTCCGGGCCTCATGCACTGTATGTGATTCCTATTAAAAAAAAGTGCTGTTGTTGAGAGGCTGCTTCTGTTGGACCACGAAGACCCCAGGATCGTGTATACCAGCACAAGTGCACTGTTGGTCCATGACGACCCCAGGGTCGTGAATACCAGCACAAGTACACTGTTGGTCCATGACGACCCCAGGATCGTGTATACCAGCACAAGTACACTGTTGGTCCATGACGACCCCAGGGTCGTGAATACCAGCACAAGTACACTGTTGGTCCATGACGACCCCAGGATCGTGTATACCAGCACAAGTACACTGTTGGTCCATGACGACCCCAGGATCGTGTATACCAGCACAAGTACACTGTTGGTCCATGACGACCCCGGGGTCGTGAATACCAGCACAAGTACACTGTTGGTCCATGACGACCCCAGGGTCGTGCATATCATACACTATGTTTTGAAGTGTAGAGCTTTTTCAAGAGCTTGACAAGAAGCTCCACGCACACTGCTGTGCTTATCAAGCAACTTCACACACACATACGTTGCTGTGCTTGGAAAGCAGCTCCACACACACACACACACACACACACACACACACACACACACACACACACACACACACACACACACACACACACACACACACACAGTCAGCAGACGTGGGTGACAAGGCTCCGAGAACTTTAGTGTTTTTTAAGGCGTGCAGTAACTGCTAGCAGTAATCAGTGGTAGTGACAATGTCAGTGAATAATCCTACGAGTGATAACCAGAGTTATTAGTTAAAAAAAGTCGAGAGGAAGCCTGAAATCTTTAATATTTCAAAGTGTCAAACCGTTAGTGGCTAGTAGATTTCTGTTGCTACACAGATTCAAATATACCAAGATTCAAGTGAGTGTGGAAGCGGGTGTTCAAGAATTTCGAGAGATTGGATAACAAGTGAAATGTGGGGCACCATACAGTGAGAGTGAAAAAGTTAATAAGCAAAAGTAGAAAGGAAAAATATAATATATAACAAGGGAAGGTGGTAGTAGGCCTGCTGAAGCAGTGACGTCACAACAGTTGTGTCGCATTATACATATAAAGCGTAACACCGAATGTGAAGTGTATTCTAATATAAGTGAAGTGTATTCTATCATAAGTGAAATCACTTGAGGGATGCGGGATGTATGAGCATATACGGTTATAAAGATCACGGGTGAAGAATTTTCAAAATAGTGATAGAAGGCGTATGTACGACAACTACGTCATCAGCATCTGGCAACTTGTCATCGCATCACTGCCAGCGCAAGGTATCACTCACCTGTTGGGGTTGTTGTGGGGCTCTGATTCCTGGTCTTGTGTCACTGTTAGATAATGGTCACTCACTCCTGCAAGTTATTACCAGAATTAGAGCAGAAATAGCATAGATAAGGTGAAGATAGTGTTGACTAGTGAGGAGCAGCCTAGCGAGGGGCAGCCTAGTGAGGGTGACGTCAGACACTCCTAGAAGCTGAGACAAGCTAAATTTTACAACCTAATTACTTTCTGTGTTTTATAAGTAGAAGTGATAAGTGCTAGAATCACTGTTGGTAGTTTTAGATATACTGGTATTACTACTGATATTTATTAGCAGTATGAATATTTAGAAGTGGGGGCACACATACACATGCACACACACACACAGTGTATTCTATCATAAGTGAAATCACTTGAGGGACACGGGATGTATGAGCATATACGGTTATAAAGATCACGGGTGAAGAATTTTCAAAATAGTGATAGAAGGCGTATGTACGACGACTACGTCATCAGCATCTGAGATTTAAGGAAGTATTTACAGTAGAGACAGGAAGGACTCTGGGAGGACAGACCAGATGGGGACACCAGCAAGGAATACACCAACAAGTGTTGGACGACATACATACAGATGAGGAGGAGGTGAAGAAACTGCTAAGGGACATCGATACCTCAAAGGCAATGGGACCGGACAACATCTCTCCGTGGGTCCTTAGAGAGGGAGCAGATATGTTGTGCGTGCCACTTACCACAATCTTCAACACATTCCTGGAAACTGGGCAACTACCTGAGGTATGGAAGACGGCAAATGTAGTTCCCATTTTCAAAAAAGGAGACAGAAAAGAGGCACTAAACTATAGACCTGTGTCACTGACGTGTATAGTATGCAAAATTATGGAGAAGATTATCAGGAGGAGAGTGGTGGAGCACCTGGAACAGAACAGGAGTATAAATGCCAACCAGCACGGATTCACGGAAGGCAAATCCTGTGTCACAAACCTTCTGGAGTTTTATGATAAAATAACAGAAGTAAGACAAGAGAGAGAGGGGTGGGTTGATTGCATCTTCTTGGACTGCAAGAAGGCCTTTGACACAGTTCCTCACAAGAGATTAGTGCAGAAAATAGAGCATCAGGCGCATATAACAGGAAGGGCACTGCAATGGATCAGAGAATACCTGACAGGGAGGCAACAACGAGTCATGGTACGTAATGATGTATCACAGTGGGCACCTGTGACGAGCGGGGTCCCACAGGGGTCGGTCCTAGGACCAGTGCTATTTTTGGTATATGTGAACGACATGACGGAAGGGTTAGACTCAGAAGTGTCCCTGTTTGCAGATGATGTGAAGTTAATGAGGAGAATTAAATCTGATGAGGACCAGGCAGGACTTCAAAGAGACCTGGACAGACTGGACACCTGGTCCAGCAAATGGCTTCTCGAATTTAATCCTGCCAAATGCAAAGTCATGAAGATAGGGGAAGGGCACAGAAGACCACAGACAGAGTATAGGCTAGGTGGCCAAAGACTGCAAACCTCACTCAAGGAGAAAGATCTTGGGGTGAGTATAACACCGAGCATGTCTCCGGAAGCACACATCAATCAGATAACTGCTGCAGCATATGGGCGCCTGGCAAACCTGAGAACAGCATTCCGATACCTTAGTAAGGAATCATTCAAGACACTGTACACCGTGTATGTCAGGCCCATACTGGAGTATGCAGCACCTGTTTGGAACCCGCACTTGATAAAGCACGTCAAGAAACTAGAGAAAGTACAAAGGTTTGCGACAAGGTTAGTTCCAGAGCTAAGGGGGAATGTCCTATGAAGAAAGATTAAGGGAAATCGGCCTGACGACACTGGAGGACAGGAGGGTCAGGGGAGACATGATAACGACATATAAAATACTGCGTGGAATAGACAAGGTGGACAAAGACAGGATGTTCCAGGAAGGGGACACAGAAACAAGAGGCCACAATTGGAAGTTGAAGACACAAATGAGTCAGAGAGATAGTAGGAAGTATTTCTTCAGTCATAGAGTTGTAAGGCAGTGGAATAGCCTAGAAAATGACGTAGTGGAGGCAGGAACCATACACAGTTTTAAGACGAGGTTTGATAAAGCTCATGGAGCAGGGAGAGAGAGGGCCTAGTAGCAACCGGTGAAGAGGCGGGGCCAGGAGCTAAGACTCGACCCCTGCAACCACAAATAGGTGAGTACAAATAGGTGAGTACACACACACACATACACAAGATTTCATACCTTCCTGTTAACTGACTTGAAATCCCTCCCTCTCTTTCTCTCCCTTTCTCTCTCAATACCTATCTCTCTACCTCTCTTTACCCAGCTCTCTCTACCTATCTCTCAGTACCTGTTTCTCTACCTCTACCTATCTCTCTCCCTCTATACCTATCTCTCTCACTACCTCTATCTATACCTCTCTCTATCTATACCTCTCTCTACCTATACCTCTCTCTACCTATACCTCTCTCTACCTATACCTCGCTACCTATACCTCTCTCTACCTATCTCTCTCTACCTATATCTCTCACTACCTATCTCTCTACCTATCTCTCCCTTTGCCTATCTCTCTTCCCTCTCCCAACTCTCCGTTCTCCCCTATAACATCTCTTCCCTCTAACACCTTTTCCCTCTAACGTCTCTCCCCCTCTAACATCTCTCCCCCTCTCACTATCTCTCCCCTCTCCCATTTCCCATCTCTCTCTCTCCCCTCTATCTCCCCCTATCCTCTCTCTCCCCTTCTCCCCTGTCTCTCCCCCTCTCTCTCCCCTCTCTTTGCCCCTCTCTCCCCTCTCCTCTCTCTCTCTCTCTCTCTCTCTCTCTCTCTCTCTCTCTCTCTCTCTCTCTCTCCTCTCTCTCTCTCTCTCTCTCTCTCTCTCTCTCTCCTCCCTTTTCCCTTCTCACTCTCCCCCTCTCTCCTCCCTTTTCCCTTCTCACTCTCTCCCTCTCTCCTACCTTTCCCTTCCCTCTCTTTCTCTCTCTCTCTCTTTCTCTTAAAAAAAAATATGGTGGGGACTCGCAGGAACCAGGGATCAGATGAGAATGGTTCTGGTAGGGAGGAGTGGATGGAGGAGCAGTGGAAAAGGATGGAACAAGAGTGGGAGAGAAAATTAGGAGAGCTTTCTGAAAAAATGGAGACAGAGCTTTCTGCGAAATTAGAAGAGAGGTTGGAGAAGGAGAAGAAGAATTGGGAGGCACAAGCCGAAACTGCAATAACCAGGATAAAGGTCCTAGAAGATGATGTAAATAGGCTGAAGCAAGTTACATGGGCATTGACCAGAGAAGACACAGCATATGAAGCTGAGAGGCTGAACAGGAAGGAGGGAGATATGAATTATGCTAAGGCCATATCAACCTGCCAAGAAGGGCCAAGGAGTGAACGGGGAGAGCAGCTGGGTGCAGGCAGAGAGGGGGTTAGGTCAAATGCAAAGGCACAACAATACTACCAAGAGTCACTGGAAAAAACAAGGGAGAAAATGACCATGTACAGACAGGAACCAGAGTCACAGAGGGAGAGGCAATGGGAGGAGGAAAGGGCAAAATCAGTGTTTATCCACGGGTTTCAGGAGAGAGAGGAAAGGACACACACAGAAAGACGGCAGGCAGAAAGAAAGGAGATTGAGAACATCATCAAGGAAATAGGTGAAGAAGACATGCAGGAGATTGTAAATTTTCAGAGAATAGGGGGGTACTACAAGGGGAGAAAACGACCGATCAAGCTGATTCTCAGGACAGAAATAGTACGGAACAGGATCCTCCAAGAGAAACCGCGGTTGAAATACTCGGAAAAGTACATGAGGGTGTTCTTAGACAGAGACAGAACACAAACAGAACGACAGCAGCTGAGGGAGAAGACAAAAAAGCGAAAGGAGCTACGAAAGGAGACAAGGTTGGAACCAGCAGAGGTCAATCAGAGCAGAACAGAGCAGTAAGTGCAAGCACACACAGAACTATCCTCAGAACACCATCCCAACACAAACTACAATCCACACTCACAGCTTCCACCCAACACCCAGCTATAGAATCCCACAGTATGCTACCAGGTCTCCCACCCTCACAGGCCCCCCAAACCACAGTGTTGGAAAGGAAACTGAAGGTATGGTACACAAACGCTCATGGAATAACAAATAAGTGGGAGGAGTGGCACAAAAGAGTCAAAGAGGCATCACCGGACATCATAGCTCTCACAGAAACCAAGCTAACAGGTATGATAACAGATGCCATATTTCCAACGGGATACCAGATCCTGAGGAAAGACAGAGGTAACAGTGGGGGGGGAGGAGTGGCACTGTTGATCAAAAACCAATGGAATTTTGATGAGCTGGAGAGAGGAGACAGCAGAGAAGCAAGCGATTACATAGCGGGAACACTTCACTCTGGAGGTCCCAAGGTGGTAATTGCAGTGATGTATAACCCACCACAGAACAGCAGGAGGCCAAGGCAAGAGTATGACGAGAGCAACAGAGCGATGGTTGACACACTGGCTGCAGTGGCCAGAAGAGCTCATGCATGCAGGGCAAAGCTCCTGATCATGGGCGACTTTAACCACAAGGAGATCGATTGGGAGAACTTGGAGCCACATGGGGGCCAAGACACATGAAGGGCTAAGATGATGGAGGTGGTACTGGAAAACTTCATGCACCAACACGTAAGGGACACTACAAGAGAGAGAGGAGAGGATGAACCAGCAAGACTGGACCTAGTATTCACCTTGAGTAGTGCAGATATTGAGGACATCACATATGAAAGACCCCTTGGGGCCAGCGATCATGTGGTTTTAAGCTTCGAATACACAGTAGAGCTACAAGTGGAGGGGGAAGCAGGAAGGCCAGGACGAATGAAGCCAAACTACAAGAAAGGGGACTACACGGGAATGAGGAACTTCCTGAACGGGGTTCAGTGGGACAGAGAATTGGCAGGGAAGTCAGTTAATGAGATGATGGAATATGTAGCAACAATGTGCAAGGAGGCTGAGGAGAGGTTTATACCCAAGGGTAACAGGACTAATGAAAAAGCCAGGATGAGCCCATGGTTCACCCAAAGGTGCAGGGAGGCAAAAACCAAGTGTGCTAGGGAATGGAAGAAATATAGAAGGCAAAGTACCCAGGAGAATAAGGAGAGCAGTCGTAGAGCCAGAAATGAATATGCACAGATAAGAAGGGAGGCCCAACGACAATATGAAAACGACATAGCAGCGAAAGCCAAATCTGACCCAAAACTGTTATACAGCCACATCAGGAGGAAAACAACAGTCAAGGACCAGGTAATCAGGCTAAGGAAGGAAGGAGGAGAGACAACAAGAAATGACCAAGAAGTAAGTGAGGAACTCAACAAGAGATTTAAAGAAGTGTTCACAGAGGAGACAGAAGGGGCTCCAGAAAGACAGAGAGGTGGGGCACACCACCAAGTGCTGGACACAGTACACACAACCAAGGAAGAAGTGAAGAGGCTTCTGAGTGAGATAGATACCTCAAAGGCAATGGGGCCGGATAACATCTCTCCATGGGTCCTGAGAGAGGGAGCAGAGGAGCTATGTGTACCCCTAACAACAATATTCAATACATCTATCGAAACAGGGAGATTGCCTGAGGCATGGAAGACAGCAAATGTAGTCCCAATCTTTAAAAAAGGAGACAGACATGAAGCACTAAACTACAGACCAGTGTCACTGACATGTATAGTATGCAAAGTCATGGAGAAGATTATCAGGAGAAGATGGTGGAACGTCTAGAAAGGAATGATCTCATCAACAGCAGCCAACATGGTTTCAGGGACGGGAAATCCTGTGTCACAAACCTACTGGAGTTCTATGACATGGTGACAGCAGTAAGACAAGAGAGAGAGGGGTGGGTGGATTGCATTTTCTTGGACTGCAAGAAGGCGTTTGACACAGTTCCACACAAGAGATTAGTGCAAAAACTGGAGGACCAAGCAGGGATAACAGAGAAGGCACTACAATGGATCAGGGAATACTTGTCAGGAAGACAGCAGCGAGTCATGGTACGTGGCGAGGTGTCAGAGTGGGCACCTGTGACCAGCGGGGTCCCACAGGGGTCAGTCCTAGGACCAGTGCTGTTTCTGGTATTTGTGAACGACATGACGGAAGGAATAGACTCCGAAGTGTCCCTGTTTGCAGATGAAGTGAAGTTGATGAGAAGAATTCATTCGATCGAAGACCAGGCAGAACTACAAAGGGATCTGGACAGGCTGCAGACCTGGTCCAGCAATTGGCTCCTGGAGTTCAATCCCACCAAGTGCAAAGTCATGAAGATTGAGGAAGGGCAAAGAAGACCGCAGACGGAGTACAGTCTAGGGAGCCAGAGACTACAAACCTCACTCAAGGAAAAAGATCTATGGGTTGAGTATAACACCAGGCACATCTCCCGAAGCGCACATCAACCAAATAACTGCTGCAGCACATGGGCGCCTGGCAAACCTCAGAACAGCATTCCGACATCTTAATAAGGAATCGTTCAGGACCCTGTACACCGTGTACGTTAGGCCCATATTGGAGTATGCGGCACCAGTTTGGAACCCACACCTAGCCAAGCATGAAAAGAAACTAGAGAAAGTGCAAAGGTTTGCAACAAGACTAGTCCCAGAGCTAAGAGGTATGTCCTACGAGGAGAGGTTAAGAGAAATCAACCTGACGACACTGGAGGACAGGAGAGATAGGGGGGACATGATAACGACTTACAAAATACTGAGAGGAATTGACAAGGTGGACAAAGACAGGATGTTCCAGAGACTGGACACAGCAACAAGGGGACACAGTTGGAAGCTGAAGACACAGATGAATCACAGGGATGTTAGGAAGTATTTCTTCAGCCACAGAGTATTCAGGAAGTGGAACAGTTTGGGAAGAGATGTAGTGGAGGCAGGATCCATACATAGCTTTAAGCAGAGGTACGATAAAGCTCATGGTTCAGGGAGAGTGACCTAATGGCGACCAGTGAAGAGGCGGGGCCAGAAGCTTGGACTCGACCCCTGCAACCTCAACTAGGTGAGTACAACTAGGTGAGTACACACACACACACACACACACACACACACACACACACACACACACACACACACATACACACACACACACACACGCACACACACACACACACACACACACACACACACACACACACACACACACACACACACACACACACACACACACACACACACACACACACACACACACACACACACACACACACACACACACACATACACACACACACACACACGCACACACACACACACACACACACACACACACACACACACACACACACACACACACACACACACACACACACACACACACACACACACACACACACACACACACACACACACACACACACAAACACACACACACACACACACACACACACACACACACACACACACACACACACACACACACACACACACACACACACACACACACACACACACTGCTGTGCTTGTCGAGTGTCATTGTCTGAAACACTGTACCGGATGTTGGTGTTGTTATCATCTATAATGATGCCATCACAACTTGTTATAATGATGCCATCACAACTTGTTATAATGATGCCATCACAACTTGTTATAATGATGCCATCACAACTTGTTATAATGATGCCATCACAACTTGTTATAATGATGCCATCACAACTTGTTATAATGATGCCATCACAACTTGTTATAATGATGCCATCACAACTTGTTATAATGATACCATCACAACTTGTTATAATGATGTCATCACAACTTGTTATAATGATGTCATCACAACTTGTTATAATGATGCCATCACAACTTGTTATAATGATGCCATCACAACTTGTTATAATGATGCCATCACAACTTGTTATAATGATGTCATCACAACTTGCTAATTATATCCTCTTCTTCGGCATGAATTAGACACCATCTTCACCCACTCATTATCACCATTACATTTCTGGGGATTCATCCGCTAACCTGTGAAGTCCACAGAAATTAATTGATTTTAATCTTCCTAGAGTGTGTTGTGTGTCCCACCTTGAAGCTCCGTAGCTCAGTGGTACAACCTTCTGCCTCGCAGCTGAACGACTCGGGGTTTGCACCAAGTACCGTCACTGTAGCTGTTACTTTGAGTAAGTCTTGTAAATGCTTAGATATATGTATGAGTGAGATGTGGCATGAGTTACACTTGGCAAGCAAGAGATAGATGGTCATGCTTAACATGGACTAGCTCCACCTGCCATGCATGGATAAGTAACACTTGCCATGCATGGATGAGTAATAACTGCCATCGAAGGGCCAGTACCACCTGCCATGCATGGACCAGCATCACCTGCCATGCTTGACCAGTACCACCTGCCATGCATGACCAGCAACACCTGCCATGCATGGACCAGCATCACCTGCCATGCATGACCAGCATCACCTGCCATACATGACCAGCATCACCTGCCATGCATGACCAGTTCCACCTGCTATTCAAGGACCAATATCACCTGCCATGCAAGGACCAGTACCACCTGCCTAGCAGTTTAACGGTTCAGGAACAAGGAAGTACATGGGAGAGACAGACAGCAGAATATTTGCAAGTGCATGCTGAGGCTGTCTTCCTAGAAGAACTGTCTACTGCCTCTCTCTCTAAATTACTGATTATGGTGTATTATCTTGGTGTGAGAGAGAAGGATAGTAGACCGGAAGAAGAGTAGTTCAAGTGTTCATCAACAATGTGGGTAGTTCAAGTGTTCAACAACAGTGTGGGTAGTTCAAGTGTTCATCAACATTGTGGGTAGTTCAAGTGTTCATCAGTAGACAATAGGGGTAGTTCAAGTCTTCAACAGCAAACAGTGGGGGTAGTTCAGGTGTTCAAGAGCAGACAGTGGAGTAGTTTAAGTGTTCAACGACAGTGTGGATAGTTCAAGTGTTCATCAACAGACAATAGGGGTAGTTAAAGTCTTCAACAGCAGGCAGTGTAGTAGTTCAAGTGTTCAACAGCAGACAGTAAGGTAGTTCAAGTGTTCAACAGCAGACAGTAAGGTAGTTAAAGTGTTCAACAGCAGACAGTAAGGTAGTTAAAGTGTTCAACAGCAGACAGTAAGGTAGTTCAAGTGTTCAACAGCAGACAGTAAGGTAGTTCAAGTGTTCAACAGCAGACAGTGGGGGTAATTCAAATGATGAACAGCAGACAATGGGGTAGTTCAGGTGTTCAACAGCAGACAGTGTGGGTAGTTCAAGTGTTCATCTGCAGACAATGGCGTAGTTCAGATGTTCAACAGCAGGCAATGGAGGTAGTTCAAGTGTTCAACAACAGACAGTGGGGGTAGTTCAGGTATTCAGCAGAAAGTGGAGTAGTTCAAGTGTTCAACAAAAGGCAGTAGGGTAGTTCAAATGTTCAACAGCAGGCAGGGGGTAGTTGAAGTGTTCAACAGCAAACAGTGGAGTAGTTCAAGTATTCAACAACAGACAGTTGAATAGTTCAAGTGTTCAACAGCAGACATTGGGGTATTTCAAGTGTTCAACACCAGACAGTTGAGTAGTTCAAGTGTTCAACACCAGACAGTTGAGTAGTTCAAATGCTCAACAGCAGACAGTTGAGTAGTTCAAGTGTTCAACAGCAGGCATTGGGGTATTTCAAGTGTTCAACACCAGACAGTTGAGTAGTTCAAGTGTTCAACACCAGACAGTTGAGTAGTTCAAGTGTTCAACAGCAGACAGTTAAGTAGTTCAAATGCTCAACAGCAGACAGTTGAGTAGTTCAAGTGTTCAACAGCAGACATTGGGGTATTTCAAGTGTTCAACACCAGACAGTTGAGTAGTTAAAGTGTTCGATAGCAGACAGTTGAGTAGTTCAAATGTTCAACAGCAGACAGTTGAATAGTTAAAGTGTTCAGCAGCAGGTAGTGGGAGTAGTTCAGGTGTTCATCAAGCAGAAGAACAGTTCAAGTATTCAACAGCAGACAGTGGCGGTAGTTCAGGTGTTTAATAACAGACAGTGGAATAGTTCAAGTGTTCAGCAGCAGAGACAATGGGGGTAATTCAAGTGTTCATCAGCAGACAATGGAGGTAGTTCAAGTGTTCAACAGCAGACAGTGGAACATCTCAAGTGTTCAACAGCAAACAGTTGAGTAGTTTAGGTGTTCAATAGCAGGCAGTGAAGGTAGTTCAAGTGTTCAATAGCAGGCAGTGAAGGTAGTTCAAGTGTTCAATAGCAGGCAGTGAAGGTAGTTCAAGTGTTCAATAGCAGGCAGTGAAGATAGTTCAGGTGTTCAAAAGCAGACAGTGTGGGTAGTTCAAGTGTTCACCAGCAGACAGTGGCGGTAGTTCAGGTGTTTAATAACAGACAGTGGAATAGTTCAAGTGTTCAGCAGCAGAGACAATGGGGGTAATTCAAGTGTTCATCAGCAGACAATGGGGTAGTTCAAGGGTTCAACAGCAGGCAATGGAGGTAGTTCAAATGTTCAACAGCAGACACTGGAGTAGTTCAAGTGTTCAACAGCAGGCAATGGAGGTAGTTCAAGTGTTCAACAGTGGAACATCTCAAGTGTTCAACAGCAAACAGTTGAGTAGTTTAAGTTTTCTACAGCGGGCAGTGAAGGTAGTTCAGGTGTTCAATAGCAGGCAGTGGGGGTAGTTCAGGTGTTCAATAGCAGGCAGTGGGGGTAGCTCAGGTGTTCAATAAGAGGCAGTGAAGGTAGTTCAGGTGTTCAATAACAGGCAGTGAAGGTAGTTCAGGTGTTCAATAGCAGGCAGTGAAGGTAGTTCAGGTGTTCAATAGCAGGCAGTGAAGGTAGTTCAGGTGTTCAATAGCAGGCAGTGAAGGTAGTTCAGTTGTTCAATAGCAGGCAGTGAAGGTAGTTCAAGTGTTCAATAGCAGGCAGTGAAGATAGTTCAAGTGTTCAATAGCAGGCAGTGAAGGTAGTTCAAGTGTTCAATAGCAGGCAGTGAAGATAGTTCAAGTGTTCAGTAGCAGGCAGTGAAGGTAGTTCAAGTGTTCAATAGCAGGCAGTGAAGATAGTTCAAGTGTTCAATAGCAGGCAGTGAAGGTAGTTCAAGTGTTCAATAGCAGGCAGTGAAGATAGTTCAAGTGTTCAGTAGCAGGCAGTGAAGGTAGTTCAGGTGTTCAATAGCAGGCAGTGAAGGTAGTTCAAGTGTTCAATAGCAGGCAGTGAAGGTAGTTCAGGTGTTCAATAGCAGGCAGTGAAGGTAGTTCAGTTGTTCAATAGCAGGCAGTGAAGGTAGTTCAGTTGTTCAATAGCAGGCAGTGAAGGTAGTTCAGGTGTTCAATAGCAGGCAGTGAAGGTAGTTCAGTTGTTCAATAGCAGGCAGTGAAGGTAGTTCAGGTGTTCAATAGCAGGCAGTGAAGGTAGTTCAAGTGTTCAATAGCAGGCAGTGAAGATAGTTCAGTTGTTCAATAGCAGGCAGTGAAGGTAGTTCAGTTGTTCAATAGCAGGCAGTGAAGGTAGTTCAAGTGTTCAATAGCAGGCAGTGAAGATAGTTCAGTTGTTCAATAGCAGGCAGTGAAGGTAGTTAAGTTGTTCAATAGCAGGCAGTGAAGGTAGTTCAAGTGTTCAATAGCAGGCAGTGAAGGTAGTTCAGTTGTTCAATAGCAGGCAGTGAAGGTAGTTCAGTTGTTCAATAGCAGGCAGTGAAGGTAGTTCAGTTGTTCAATAGCAGGCAGTGAAGGTAGTTCAAGTGTTCAATAGCAGGCAGTGAAGGTAGTTCAGTTGTTCAATAGCAGGCAGTGAAGGTAGTTCAAGTGTTCAATAGCAGGCAGTGAAGGTAGTTCAGTTGTTCAATAGCAGGCAGTGAAGGTAGTTCAAGTGTTCAATAGCAGGCAGTGAAGGTAGTTCAAGTGTTCAATAGCAGGCAGTGAAGGTAGTTCAGGTGTTCAATAGCAGGCAGTGAAGGTAGTTCAAGTGTTCAATAGCAGGCAGTGAAGGTAGTTCAAGTGTTCAATAGCAGGCAGTGAAGGTAGTTCAAGTGTTCAATAGCAGGCAGTGAAGGTAGTTCAAGTGTTCAATAGCAGGCAGTGAAGGTAGTTCAAGTGTTCAATAGCAGGCAGTGAAGGTAGTTCAGGTGTTCAATAGCAGGCAGTGAAGGTAGTTCAAGTGTTCAATAGCAGGCAGTGAAGGTAGTTCAAGTGTTCAATAGCAGGCAGTGAATGTAGTTCAAGTGTTCAATAGCAGGCAGTGAAGGTAGTTCAAGTGTTCAATAGCAGGCAGTGAAGGTAGTTCAAGTGTTCAATAGCAGGCAGTGAAGGTAGTTCAGGTGTTCAGTAGCAGGCAGTGGGGGTAGTTCAGGTGTTCAACAGGAGGGAGGATCCGTCCGTTCGCCTCTGCCTTTGAAAGGAAGTTAGTGAGGGTCCGCCTAGCAGTAAATCTTGCTTGGCTCACCACAGTCTCCCGTGTGGTAAGCGATCCCCTCCAACTCCCTCCCAACCTCTCCTCCCCAGCGGTAATTTGGGGTTTCCTGCGTGGGTGTGTGGCCACCGCCAGCCCCGGCCGCCCCTGGCCGCCCCTCCTCCCCTGCTCAGCCTCGTGGGGGGCGGTGAAGGTGGTTTGGTTACCACCAACTCCTCCCTGGTAGACAAAGCCTCTGGTCATCCTTGAGGGGCATGTAATGACCAAGTTACAGTGGTAATAACCAAATTAAGTGGTAATGACCCAATTATGGTGGTAACAGACAAGTTACAGTGGTAATTATCAAGTTACAGTGTTAATAACTAAATTAAGTGGTAATGACCCAATTATGGTGGTAACAGACAAGTTACAGTGGTAATTATCAAGTTACAGTGTTAATAACTAAATTAAGTGGTAATGACCCAATTATGGTGGTAACAGACAAGTTACAGTGGTAATAACCAAATTAAGTGGTAATGACCTAATTATGGTGGTAACAGACAAGTTACAGTGGTAATAACCAAGTTACAGTGGTAATAACCAAGTTACAGTGTTAATGATCTATTTTCAAACCTTTTCCTAGGAAAGGTAGATATGATAATTGTTGATGTCATCAGTGATAAAAAATGTTTGGCATCTCTTGGTCGTTTCTGAAGAAAACGCCTATAAATTATCGGAGTTTTTTTTTTTTATTTTGAATCCAAGTAAATGACACAAATCGTGTAAATAATTCTTCTGACATTGTTTACATTCGGTTAGATTTATGTCAGGTTTTTCATTTTGAGCAAAAATGAAGTTCAGTACTGCAAGGTGAGGTCCTGGACCCTTGACTGCTGCTTCACATCTTCGGACACAGGCCTCGGTCCTCTGACCATGAAAACAGAAACAAAAGACCTGGTATCATCCCTAACGTACGGTGCTCTTATAAGAAAGTTACCTTCATAGAATACACTAAAACAACACTCGTACATCAACTAACTCAGAGGCATTCGTTGAGCAGGTGAAAAATAAATCTTGTTTAGATTATTATAATTATTATTATAATCATGGGGGAGTGCTAAACCCGTAGGATTATACAGCGCCTGTGGGAGGGATGTAAAAACATTCAAGTTCAATTCAGGGAACTGGAGCACAGATCCAGTTCCCTAGATCAAGAGCCCCCACCAGCATCCTGGAACCTCCCTTGAGAGAATCTTCTTTAGAAACCTAGAAATTTATTTACGAGAACAGAGTATACTACAGACTCTGGTCATACACTAGAGAGGAAAAATAATGTAAGGGACCTGGGAGTAGTAATGTCTGAGGATCTCACTTTCAAGGATCACAAAGTGCCACGATCGCACGTGCAAAGAAAATGATAGGATGGATAATGAGAACGTTCAAAACGAGAGATGCCATGCCAATGATGATCCTTTTCAAATCACTTGTTCTCTCTAGTCTTGAATACTGCTGTACATTAACATCTCCATTCAAAGCAGGTGAAATTGCAGATCTAGAGAGTGTACAGAGATCCTTTACTACACGTATAAGTTCTGTCAAGCACCTTAACTACTGGGAACGCTTGGAAGCACTTGACTTGTACTCGTTGGAACGCGGGAGGGAGAGATATATCATAATCTACACTTGGAAAATCCTGAAAGGAATGGTCCCAAATTTGCACACAGAAATCACTCCCTACGAAAGTAAAAGACTGGGCAGGCGATGCGATGGCACACTAAGGGAAAGCACCATAGATGTCCGGGGCCCAAGACTGTTCAACAGCCTCCCATCAAGCATTAGGGGAATCGCCAATAAACCCCTGGCTGCCTAAAGTCCTGGCTACCTAAAGTCAGTTCCGGATCAGCCGGGCTGTCTCGTACGTTGGACTGCGTGCGGCCAACAGTAACAGCCTGGTTGATCAGGCCCTGATCCACCGGGAGGCTTGGTCATGGACCGGGCCACGGGGGCGTTGATCCCCGGAATGACCTCCAGGTAACCTCCTGGTAACCTAATATTACTTTTCTAGGATATTTTTGTCCCTTCAAATCTAAAGTGGAAAGCAATAAATGGCAGTATTATAGGGAATATTCGACCAGGATGAACCTGGAATCAGCGTGACTGTACCTTAAGGAAGACACGAACTAGAACCGATAGGACTGGACAACAAAAAATAATCTGTTGTCTCTACTGCTGAGATAAATGTAGGTGTTCTTACGTAATATGAACAAGTTGATTTCAAATTTGAAGTCGAAACTGAGCTAACATGTCGCGATTTTTAGTTATTGGGAAGCATGCAATTTCAAGAATTGTTTGTCTATAAATTGTGTTCCATTAAAATTTACAGAACAGGTAAAATAATGAGTCATTGAAAATTATTCTGTTTTAAAATAACAGGACATTTAACTATATATCAACGAAAGTACATTTTTTTAAGTATTTGGCTCCACGCTTATGGTTAATAGAGGTGCCGACCAGAAGAAACCAACAGTAGCCCACCATTATGTTGCGACAAACGCTCCTGATAGCGGACCTCCATTATACTGATGCCCTGATGAAACGTTCTGCCATTCTCATCACTAAGACTGGATAGAAAGAAACCCAAGTGTGCATGAAGAAAGTGTATTATACATGTGTTGTTATAGTCTTCCATCATGTTCAGCACGAACACCGCATGATTGCTCGTATACCCTAGATCGGGCTGGACTTTGAAGTGAGCTGAGGTGGAATGAAATGGCTCCTTACAGACAAGTATACAATGACACAGGTAGCAGCTAGTTCCTCAACTTACATCTTTTTTTATAGTTGCTGAGGTAAGATAACTTTTATCCTGTGACTGGTAGAGATCCTGACAGGAGACTGTTGAAAGTAGCGAAGCTTGCTTGACTGTTTAATAAGAAATTCTGCCAAGCATAAAGATATTACGATTAAATTTATAAACACAAGGAGAAATCATAATGGTGACCTATTCACACTTCTACAGGGGCTAATTTTGGGTCCTTTTTTCTTTTGTTTTAAATCTTCATTAACTATGTAATCCAGGGAATAAATAGAGACATAATTTTGCAGACGAAACCTAAAAAAAATCCGACGATCAGATTCTGACGAGGATACAATGAAGTTGCAGGATGCTGTGCTTAAATTAATGTTGTGGTCGGAAAAGTGGCTGACTCATTTCAGTGTGAACACGTTTAAGGTCCTAATTGTGGAAAAGAAAATTATCTCGTTACCAATAAATCTAATACTGTCAGACTTGATCGTATGGAGTACGAAAAGAACTTATCAGTTCTAGCGAGCAGAAACCTGTCTCGTTGGCAGAGCCTCATAAATGTTTGCAAGAAGGCACACACATTCAATGAATTTATCACGTAAAGAAAATACAAAAGTTCCATTTAGATTTCTCGGCCCAGTTTTGGTCTCCATAAATTCATCGGAAAACATACAAAAGAGGAATCTTCCCAGCGAAGATAAGTTAAGAGTCCTGAACCCAAACTCTTGAAAAGAAGAGGAGTAAATATGCTTGATGTGTAACAGTGGAAGATAAGAATAAAGAAGGTGATGGGGACAATTTAACCAAGGTAGATCTCGCAACGGATTCACTTTGGACAAATTCTGATTTAGAAAGGCTAAAGGAAAACACAAGTTTGACCAAAAGTTGTAGACGAGTAGAACAAACTGCCAAGTAGCGTCACTGACGCCAATTATATGTATTGTTTTAGGGGTGAGTTACGCAAAGCTGGAATAGAAATAGTGTGAGTAGAACCTCTTACAAACAAGCTTAATAATGCCGACAGCTAATTGAAACAGATACAAGTATACAAAGTTTGGTGATTTTATTGTGGGTACCTAAAATCACCAAACTTTCCTTGGAGCAGAACTTGTCAAGGAAAGATTATTAAGCTTACTGGAGGTCATGTTTTGTCTCAGCTGATGTTGCTGAGGTAGCTCCTCCTCACACCCAACCAGTTCCACTTGTGTATCTAATGTGTTTTGAAAGTCTATTCGAATTATCTACAACTCATCTCGACTAAGACACGGTCCGATTTTTTTTACGATTATAATAGTGAAGTGCCAGTCCATACACCTCTCCGTCCGTCAGCTCTCCGTCCGTCAGCTCTCGTGCAGCGATAAATCTCTTCTTTCATCTTGCTCAGTTATTACACAGGGTAACTTTCACAATCTGAAAGGTGGTATCCTGTATAACCTGACTTCATAGCCTGGCCTTACCTGTTATATACCACATCCAGAGAATCCAACCCCAAATAGTCAATAAACTTTCCTTTGCCATTTTCCTACATACTCTGAATGACTCTTTTTGTTTAGCTCTTTTGCTATGAAAATATTAATATCTTTGTGAACAACGATGGCAGGTGAAAGAAGGCAGGACCACATGATGCAAGGATGGCAGGTGTAAGGAGGCAGGACAACACGATGCAAGGATGGCATGTGTAGGGAGGCAAGAAAACACGATGCCAGGATGGCAGGTGTAAGGAGGCAGGACCACACGATGCCAGGATGGCAGGTGTAAGGAGGCAGGACAACACGATGCAAGGATGGCAGGTGTAGGGAGGCAGGGCCACACGATGCCAGGATGGCAGGTGTAAGAAGGCAGGACCACATGATGCAAGGATGGCAGGTGTAAGGAGGCAGGACAACACGATGCAAGGATGGCATGTGTAGGGAGGCAGGACAACACGATGCCAGGATGGCAGGTGTAAGAAGGCAGGACAACACGATGCAAGGATGGCAGGTGTAAGGAGGCAGGACAACACGATGCCAGGATGGCAGGTGTAGGGAGGCAGGACAACACGATGCAAGGATGGCATGTGAAGGGAGGCAGGACAACACGATGCCAGGATGGCAGGTGTAAGGAGGCAGGACAACACGATGCAAGGATGGCAGGCGTAAGGAGGCAGGACAACACGATGCCAGGATGGCAGGTGTAAGGAGGCAGGACAACACGATGCAAGGATGGCAGGTGTAAGGAGGCAGGACAACACGATGCAAGGATGGCAGGTGTAGGGAGGCAGGACCACATGATGCCAGGATGGCAGGTGTAAAGAGGCAGGACCACACGATGCCAGGATGGTAGGTGTAAGGAGGCAGGACAACACGATGCAAGGATGGCAGGTGTAGGGAGGCAGGACAACACGATGCAAGGATGGCAGGTGTAGGGAGGCAGGACCACACGATGCAAGGATGGCAGGTGTAGGGAGGCAGGACCACATGATGCAAGGCTGGCAGGTGTAAGGAGGCAGGACAACACGATGCAAGGATGGCAGGTGTAGGGAGGCAGGACCACACGATGCAAGGATGGCAGGTGTAAGGAGGCAGGACAACACGATGCAAGGATGGCAGGTGTAGGGAGGCAGGACCACATGATGCCAGGATGGCAGGTGTAAGGAGGCAGGACCACACGATGCCAGGATGGCAGGTGTAAGGAGGCAGGACAACACGATGCAAGGATGGTAGGTGTAGGGAGGCAGGGCCACACGATGCCAGGATGGCAGGTGTAAGGAGGCAGGACAACACGATGCAAGGATGGCAGGTGTAGGGAGGCAGGACCACATGATGCAAGGATGGCAGGTGTAAGGAGGCAGGACAACACGATGCAAGGATGGCAGGTGTAGGGAGGCAGGACCACACGATGCAATGATGGCAGGTGTAAGGAGGCAGGACAACACGATGCAAGGATGGCAGGTGTAAGGAGGCAGGACCACAAGATGCAAGGATGGCAGGTGTAAGGAGGCAGGACCACACGTTGCAAAGATGGCAAGTGTAAGGAGGAAGGACCACACGTTGCATGGATGGCAAGTGTAAGGAGGCAGGACCACATGATGCAAGGATGGCAGGTGTAAAGAGGCAAGACCACACGTTGCAAGGATGGCAGGTGTAAAGAGGCAGGACCACACGTTGAAAGGGTGGCAGGTGTAAAGAGGCAGGACCACACGTTGCAAAGATGGCAGGTGTAAGGAGGCAGGACCGCACGATGCAAGGATGGCAGGTGTAAAGAGGCAGGACCACACGATGCCAGGATGGCAGGTGTAGGGAAGCAGGACCACACGATGCAAGGATGGCAGGTGTAAAGAGGCAGGACCACACGATGCCAGGATGGCAGGTGTAGGGAAGCAGGACCACACGATGCAAGGAAGGCAAGTGTAAGGAGGCAGGACAACACGATGCAAGGATGGCAAGTGTAAGGAGGCATGACCATACGTTGCAAGGATGGCAAGTGTAAGGAAGTAGGACCACACGTTGCAAGGATGGCAAGTGTAAGGAAGCAGGACCACACGTTGCAAGGATAGCAATTGTAAGGAGGCATGACCATACGTTGCAAGGATGGCAAGTGTAAGGAAGCAGGACCACACGATGCAAGGATAGCAGGTGTAAGGAGGCAGGACCACACGTTGCAAGGATGGCAAGTGTAAGGAGGCAGGACCACACGTTGCAAGGATGGCAAGTGTAAGGAAGCAGGACCACACGTTGCAAGGATGGCAAGTGTAAGGAGGCATGACCACACGTTGCAAGGATGGCAAGTGTAAGGAGGCATGACCACACGTTGCAAGGAGGGCAAGTGTAAGGAGGCAGGACCACACGTTGCATGGATGGCAAGTGTAAGGAGGCATGACCATACGTTGCAAGGATGGCAAGTGTAAGGAGGCATGACCATACGTTGCAAGGATGGCAAGTGTAAGGAGGCATGACCATACGTTGCAAGGATGGCAAGTGTAAGGAAGCAGTACCACACGTTGCAAGGATGGCAAGTGTAAGGAAGCAGGACCACACGTTGCAAGGAGGGCAAGTGTAAGGAAGCAGGACCACACGTTGCAAGGAGGGCAAGTGTAAGGAAGCAGGACCACACGTTGCAAGGATGGCAAGTGTAAGGAGGCAGGACCACACGTTGCAAGGATGGCAAGTGTAAGGAAGCAGGACCACACGTTGCAAAGAGGGCAAGTGTAAGGAAGCAGGACCACACGTTGCAAGGATGGCAAGTGTAAGGAGGCAGGTCCACACATTGCAAGGATAGCAAGTGTAAGGAAGCAGGACCACACGTTGCAAGGATGGCAAGTGTAAGGAAGCAGGACCACACGTTGCAAGGAGGGCAAGTGTAAGGAAGCAGGACCACACGTTGCAAGGATGGCAAGTGTAAGGAAGCAGGACCACACGTTGCAAGGATGGCAAGTCTAAGGAAGCAGGACCACACGTTGCAAGGATGGCAAGTGTAAGGAGGCAGGACCACACGTTGCAAGGATGGCAGGTGTAAGGAGGCAGGACCACACGTTGCAAGGATGGCAGGTGTAAGGAGGCATGACTATACGTTGCAAGGAGGGCAAGTGTAAGGAGGCAGGACCACACGTTGCAAGGATGGCAAGTGTAAGGAGGCATGACTATACGTTGCAAGGAGGGCAAGTGTAAGGAGGCAGGACTATACGTTGCAAGGAGGGCAAGGAGGGCAAGTGTAAGGAGGCAGGACCACAAGTTGCAAGGATGGCAGGTGTAAGGAGGCATGACTATACGTTGCAAGGAGGGCAAGTGTAAGGAGGCATGACTATACGTTGCAAGGAGGGCAAGTGTAAGGAGGCAGGACTATACGTTGCAAGGAGGGCAAGTGTAAGGAGGCAGGACCACAAGTTGCAAGGATGGCAGGTGTAAGGAGGCATGACTATACGTTGCAAGGATGGCAAGTGTAAGGAGGCATGACTATACGTTGCAAGGAGGGTAAGTGTAAGGAGGCAGGACCACACGTTGCAAGGATGGCAAGTGTAAGGAGGCATGACTATACGTTGCAAGGAGGGCAAGTGTAAGGAGGCAGGACCACACGTTGCAAGGATGGCAAGTGTAAGGAGGCATGACTATACGTTGCAAGGAGGGCAAGTGTAAGGAGGCTGGACCACAAGTTGCAAGGATGGCAGGTGTAAGGAGGCAGGACCACAAGTTGCAAGGATGGCAAGTGTAAGGAGGCAGGACCACAAGTTGCAAGGATGGCAAGTGTAAGGAGGCAGGACCACACGTTGCAAGGATGGCATGTGTAAGGAGGCAGGACTATACGTTGCAAGGAGGGCAAGTGTAAGGAGGCAGGACCACACGTTGCAAGGATGGCAGGTGTAAGGAGGCAGGACCACACGTTGCAAGGATGGCAGGTGTAAGGAGGCAGGACCACACGTTGCAAGGATGGCAGGTGTAAGGAGGCAGGACCACACGTTGCAAGGATGGCAGGTGTAAGGAGGCAGGACCACACGATGCAAGGATGGCAGGTGTAAGGAGGCAGGACCACACGTTGCAAGGATGGCAGGTGTAAGGAGGCAGGACCACACGTTGCAAGGATGGCAGGTGTAAGGAGGCAGGACCACACGTTGCAAGGATGGCAGGTGTAAGGAGGCAGGACCACACGTTGCAAGGATGGCAGGTGTAAGGAAGCAGGACCACACGTTGCAAGGATGGCAGGTGTAAGGAAGCAGGACCACACGTTGCAAGGATGGCAGGTGTAAGGAGGCAGGACCACACGTTGCAAGGATGGCATGTGTAAGGAGGCAGGACCTCACGTTGCAAGGATGGCATGTGTAAGGAGGCAGGACCACACGTTGCAAGGATGGCAGGTGTAAGGAGGCAGGACCACACGTTGCACACGGTAAAGGAACTGAACCTGGATTTTTTTATTTGGGATGGTGCGGAATTGGGCTTTTTTTGTTGTTTTCTCTTTCAGATATGAATCTTTGGATTTAATTGATTGCTGCCTACGGCGCCGCATCTCACAGTCACTAAATCTTTGCCGTCAGATTGTCATCTCTGACTGGTGACTGTTGTTCTTCCCGGACTCACACTTCTTTCTTCTTTTTTTTCTTTTTTATCTTTATCTTCTTTTTCTTCTTCCTCTTCTTCTTCTTCTTCTTCTTCTTCTTCTTCTTCTTCTTCTTCTTCTTCTTCTTCTTCTTCTTCTTCTTCTTTTTCTTCAACGTCCAGATATTAGCACCACACCCAGTTGAAGGCCTCCATCTATTACCTTATCAAAACGTTTCTTAACGTGGGATGTGGGGTGGGTAGGTGGGAAATGAGGTGGGTGGGCGGGATGTGTTGTGGGGGTGGGATGTGGGTGGGAAAGTGGGATGTGGGGTTAGTAGGTGGATGTGGGGTGAGCAGGTGGATGTGGGGTTAGTAGGTGGATGTGGGGTGAGCGGGTGGATGTGGGGTTAGTAGGTGGTGTATGGGGTGGAAAGGTGGGATGTGGGGAGGGTGGGTGGGAAGCGGGGTGGGTAGGTGGGATGTGAGATGTGGGGTGGGTGGGATGTGGGTTGGGTAGGTGGTATGTGGGGTGGGTGGGATGTGGGGTGAGTGGGTGGCATGTGGGGTGACTGGGTGGGATGTTGGGTGGGTGGGATGTGCGGTGGGTAGGTGGGATGTGGGGTGGGTGCGTGGGATGTGCGGTGGGTAGGTGGGATGTGGGGTGGGTGCGTGGGATGTGCGGTGGGTAGGTGGGATGTGGGGTGGGTGCGTGGGATGTGCGGTGGGTAGGTGGGATGTGGGGTGGGTGCGTGGGATGTGCGGTGGCTAGGTGGGATGTGGGGTGGGTGCGTGGGATGTGCGGTGGGTAGGTGGGATGTGGGGTGGGTGCGTGGGATGTGCGGTGGGTAGGTGGGATGTGGGGTGGGTGCGTGGGATGTGCGGTGGCTAGGTGGTATGTGGGGTGGGTGCGTGGGATGTGCGGTGGGTAGGTGGGATGTGGGGTGGGTGCGTGGGATGTGCGGTGGCTAGGTGGGATGTGGGGTGGGTGCGTGGGATGTGCGGTGGGTAGGTGGGATGTGGGGTGGGTGCGTGGGATGTGCGGTGGGTAGGTGGGATGTGGGGTGGGTGCGTGGGATGTACACGATGTTGTCTAGATGATGTTGTCTAGAAGATGTTGTTCAGACGATGGTGTCTAGATGATGTTGTCCAGATGATGTTGTCTAGAAGATGTTGTCCAGATGATGTTGTCCAGATGAAGTTGTCTAGATGATGTCCAGGTGATGTTGTCTACAAGATGTCGTCCAGATGATGTTGTCTGAATGATATTGTCCAGATGATGTTGTCCAGATGATGTTGTCCAGATGATGTTGTCTACAAGATGTCGTCCAGATGATGTTGTCTGAATGATATTGTCCAGATGATGTTGTCCAGATGATGTTGTCCAGATGATGTTGTCCAGATGATGCTGTCTAGAAGATGTTGTCCAGGTGATGTTGTCTAGTTGATGTTGTCCAGCTGATGTTGTCCAGATGATGTTATCTAGAAGATGTTGTCCAAATGATGTTGTCCAGATGATGTTGTCCAGATGATGTCGTCCAGATGATGCTGTCTAGAAGATGTTGTCCAGATGATGTTGTCTGGAAGATGTTGTCCAGGTGATGTTGTCTAGAAGAAGTTGTCCAGATGATGTTGTCTGGAAGATGTTGTCCAGATGATGGTGTCTAGAAGATGTTGTCAAGATGATGATGTCAGGATGATGTTGTTTAGATGATGATGGCTAGATGATGTTGTCTAGATGATGTTGTCTAGATGTTGTCCAGATGATGTTGTCTAGATGATGTTGTCCAGATGAAGTTGTCTAGAAGATGTTGTCCAGATGATGTTTTCTGGAAGATGTTGTCAAGATGATGATGTCTAGATGATGTTGTCCAGATGATGTCTAGAAGATGTTGTCCAGATGATGATGTCTAGATGATGTTGTCCAGATGATGTTGTCTAGAAGATGTTGTCCAGATGATGATGTCTAGATGATGTTGTCCAGATGATGTTGTCTAGATGATGTTGTCCAGATGATGGTGTCCAAATGACGTTGTCTAGATGATGTACAGATAATGTTGTCTAGATGATGTTTCCATATGATGTCTACATGATGTTGACCAGACGATGTTGTCTAGAAGATGTTGTCCACATGATGTTGTCTAGATGATGTTGTCTACACGACGTTGTGCAGATGATTTTGTCTAGATGATGTTGTTCAGATGATGTTGTCTAGAAGATGTTGTCCAGATGATGTTTTCTAGATGATGTTGTCCAGATGACGTTGTCTACATGATGTTGTCTAGATGATGTTGTCTAGAAGATGTCGTCAAGAAGATGTTGTCTAGATGATGTCCAGATGATGTTGTCTAGAAGATGTTGTCCAGATGATGTCTAGATGATGTTGTCCAGATGATGTTTCCAGATGATGTTGTCTAGATGATGTTGTTCAGACGATGGTGTCTAAACGATGTTGTCCTGATGATGTTGTCCAGATGAAGTTGTCTAGATGATGTCCAGGTGATGTTGTCTAGAAGATGTCGTCCAGATGATGTTGTCTGAATGATATTGTCCACATGATGTTGTATAGATGAAGTTGTCTACAAGATGTCGTCCAGATGATGTTGTCTGAAAGATATTGTCCAGATGATGTTGTCCAGATGATGTTGTCCAGATGATGTTGTCCAGATGACGTTGTCCAGATGATGTTGTCTAGTTGATGTTGTCCATGTGATGTTGTCCAGATGATGTTGTCAGGTGATGTCGTCAAGATGATGCTGTCTAGAAGATGTTGTCCAGATGATGTTGTCTGGAAGATGTTGTCCAGGTGATGTTGTCTAGAAGAAGCTGCCCAGATGATGTTGTCTGGAAGATGTTGTCAAGATGATGATGTCCAGATGATGTTGTCTAGATGATGATGTCTAGATGATGTTATCTAGATGTTGTTGTCTAGATGTTGTCCAGATGATCTTTTCTAGATGATGTTGTCCAAACGATGTTGTCTAGAAGATGTTGTCCAGATGATGTTGTCCAGATGATGTTGTCTAGAAGATGTTGTCCAGATGATGTTGTCCAGATGATGTTGTCTAGATGATGTTGTCCAGATGATATTGTCCAGAAGATGTTGTCGAGATGATGATGTCTAGATGATGTTGTCCAGATGATGTTGTCTAGAAGATGTTGTCCAGATGATGTTGTCCAGATGATGTTGTCGAGAAGATGTTGTCCAGGTGATGTTGTATAGAAGAAGTTGTCCAGATGATGTTTTCTGGAAGATGTTGTCCAGACGATGTTGTCTAGGTGTTGTCAAGATGATATTGTCTAGATGATGTTGTCCAGATGATGGTGTCCGTATGATGTTGTCCAAATGACGTTGTCTAGATAATGTACAGATAATGTTGTCTAGATGATGTTGTCCATATGATGTCTACATGATGTTGTCCAGATGATGTTGTCTAGAAGATGTTGTCCATATGATGTTGTCTAGATGATGTTGTCTAGATGATGTTGTCTAGACGACGTTGTGCAGATGATGTTGTCTAGATGATGTTGTCCAGATGAAGCTGTCTAGAAGATGTTGTCCAGATGATGTTGTCTAGATGATGTTGTTCAGATGATGTTGTTCAGATGATGTTGCCTAGAGGATGTTGTTCAGATGATGTTGTTCAGATGACGTTGTCTAGATGATGTTGTCCAGATGTTGTCCGGATGATGTTGTCCAGACGATGTTGTCTAGTTGATGTTGTCCAGGTGATGTTGTCTATAGATGGTGTTGTCCAGATGATGTTATCTAGAAGATGTTGTTCAGATGATGTTGTCCAGATGATGTTGTCTAGATGATGTTGTCGTCCAGATGATGTTGTCTGAAAGATATTGTCCAGATGATGTTGTCCAGATGATGTTGTCCAGATGATGTTGTCCAGATGATGTTGTCTAGTTGATGTTGTCCAGGTGTTGTTGTCCAGATGATGTTATCTAGAAGATGTTGTCCAAATGATGTTGTCCAGATGATGTTGTCTAGATGATGTCGTCCAGATGATCCTGTCTAGAAGTTGTTGTCCAGATGATGTTGTCTGGGAGATGTTGTCCAGATGATGTTGTCTAGGTGAAGTTGTCCAGATGATGTTGTCTGAAAGATATTGTCCAGATGATGCAGATGATGTTGTCTAGATGAAGATGAATTGTCAAGAAGATGTTGTCATGATGATGTTCTCCAGATGATGTTGTCCAGATGATGTTGTCCTGATGATGTTGTGCAGATGATGTTGTCCAGATGAAGTTGTCTAGATGATGTCCAGGTGATGTTGTCTAGAAGATGTTGTCCAGATGATGTTGTCTAGATGAAGTTGTCTACAAGATGTCGTCCAGATGATGTTGTCTGAAAGATATTGTCCAGATGATGTTGTCTGGAAGATGTTGTCCAAATGATGCTGTCTGGAAGATGTTGTCCAGATGAAAGTGTCTAGAAGATGTTGTCAAGATGATGTTGTCTAGATGATGATGTCTAGATGATGTTGTCTAGATGATGTTGTCTAGATGTTGTCCAGATGATGTTTTCTAGATGATGTTGTCCAAACGATGTTGCCTAGAAGATGTTGTCCATATGATGTTGTCCAGATGATGTTGTCCAGATGATGTTGTCGAGATGATGATGTCTAGATGATGTTGTCCAGATGATGTTGTCCAGATGATGTTGTCTAGAAGATGTTGTCAAGATGATGATGTCTAGATGATGTTGTCCAGATGAAGTTGTCTAGAAGATGTTGTCCAGATGTTGTCCAGATGATGTTGACGAGAAGATGTTGTCCAGATGATGTTGTTTGGAAGATGTTGTCCAGATGATGATGTCTAGATGATGTTGTCTAGAAGATGTTTCTTGGTGACATTGTCTAGATTTTGTCTCGATGATGTTGTCTAGATGATGATATCTAGATGATGTTATATATATGATGCTGTCTAGAAGATGATGATGTCTAGATGATGTTATATATATGATGTTTCTAGATGATGTTGTCTAGATGATGTTTTCTAGATGATGTTATCTAGATGATGATGTTGTCTAGATGATGATGATGATGTCTAGATTATGATGTTTAGATGATGTTATATGTATGATGTTTCTGGATGATGTTGTCTAGATGATGTTATATATATTAAGTTTCTAGATGATGTTGTCTAAATGATGTTGTCTAGATGATGATGTCTAGATGGTGTTATATGTATGATGTTTCTAGATAATGTTGTCTAGATAATGTTGTCTAGATGATGATGTCTAGATGATGTTATATGTATGATGTCTCTAGATGATGTTGTCTAGATGATGTTGTCTGGATGATGATGTCTAGATGATGTTATATGTATGATGTTTCTAGATGATGTTGTCTAGATGATGTTGTCTAGATGATGATGTTGTCTAGATAATGATGTCGTGTAGATGATGATAATGATGGTGATGTCTAGATGATGATGTTGTCTAGATGATGATGATGATGATGATTCTAGATTATGATGTTGTCGGGAAGTTGATGATGATGTCTAGATGGTGATGTTATCTAGATGATGATGATGATGATGATGATGATGATGATGATGATGATGATGATGATGATGATGATGATGATGATGATTCTAGATTATGATGCTGTCGGGATATTGATGATGATGTCTAGATGGTGATGTTATCTAGATGATGATGTCTAGATGACGATGTCTAGATAATGGTGATGTCTAGAAGATGTTGTCTAGTAGTTTCAGTATATCGTTGCAAATGTTTCTAGAGATGAAGAAGAGGAACAATGTGATTCTTATTTACAAACTAGTTATTAGGAGGGGGGCGAGGTCCCTAGCCTCAGTAGACCTACCTTCCAGCCTAGCCTCAGTAGACCTACCTTCCAGCCTAGCCTCAGTAGACCTACCTTCCAGCCAAGCCTCAGTGGACCTACCTTCCAGCCTAGCCTCAGTAGACCTACCTTCCAGCCAAGCCTCAGTGGACCTACCTTCCAGCCTAGCCTCAGTAGACCTACCTTCCAGCCTAGCCTCAGTAGACCTACCTTCCAGCCTAGCCTCAGTAGACCTACCTTCCAGCCTAGCCTCAGTAGACCTACCTTCCAGCCTAGCCTCAGTAGACCTACCTTCCAGCCAAGCCTCAGTGGACCTACCTTCCAGCCTAGCCTCAGTAGACCTACCTTCCAGCCTAGCCTCAGTAGACCTACCTTCCAGCCTAGCCTCAGTAGACCTACCTTCCAGCCAAGCCTCAGTGGACCTACCTTCCAGCCTAGCCTCAGTAGACCTACCTTCCAGCCTAGCCTCAGTAGACCTACCTTCCAGCCTAGCCTCAGTAGACCTACCTTCCAGCCTAGCCTCAGTAGACCTACCTTCCAGCCTAGCCTCAGTAGACCTACCTTCCAGCCTAGCCTCAGTAGACCTACCTTCCAGCCTAGCCTCAGTAGACCTACCTTCCAGCCTAGCCTCAGTAGACCTACCTTCCAGCCAAGCCTCAGTGGACCTACCTTCAAGTCTAACCTCAGTGGACCTACCTTCCAGCCTAGCCTCAGTAGACCTACCTTCCAGCCTAGCCTCAGTAGACCTACCTTCCAGCCAAGCCTCAGTGGACCTACCTTCCAGCCTAGCCTCAGTAGACCTACCTTCCAGCCTAGCCTCAGTAGACCTACCTTCCAGCCTAGCCTCAGTAGACCTACCTTCCAGCCTAGCCTCAGTAGACCTACCTTCCAGCCTAGCCTCAGTAGACCTACCTTCCAGCCTAGCCTCAGTAGACCTACCTTCCAGCCTAGCCTCAGTAGACCTACCTTCCAGCCTAGCCTCAGTAGACCTACCTTCCAGCCTAGCCTCAGTAGACCTACCTTCCAGCCAAGCCTCAGTGGACCTACCTTCAAGTCTAACCTCAGTGGACCTATCTTCCAGCCTAGCCTCAGTGTACCTACTTTCCAACCTAGCCTCAGTGGATCTACCTTCCAGCCTAGCCTCATTAGACCTACCTTTCCAACCTAGCCTCAGTAGACCTACCTTCCAGCCTATCCTCAGTGTGCCTACCTTCCAGCCAAGCCTCAGTGGACCTACCTTCCAGCCTAGCCTCAGTGGACCTACCTTCCAGCCTAGCCTCAGTGGACCTACCTTCCAGCCTAGCCTCAGTGGACCTACCTTCCAGCCTAGCCTCGTTAGTTTCTTGATTGATTATTATGAAGGCGAATGCAGTCGAGGATACCTTCACAATAAGATAAAATTTGATCACAGAATCTCAGTAGGGAATAGTGACGAGGCGTCCGTGTCTACCGAAGCTACGAACTCTATATTACAATTGTCTTTAAGGTATTGGTTCATAATAGAGATTACTGTATGGTTTACCTGGACTTCAAATGCATAATTCCCGCCCCTTTGTTCACCTGCTACCCAGCCCCTTGACCTTCCCTTCTCCACCCCTTGACACTCTTTTCTCCGCTCTCCCTCCTTCATCCCGACCTACCCCTTCCCTGGTGTCCCTGACAGTCCCTTCTCCCCACACTTTATCGAGACTCGTGCATGACAACACGCCACACGCCAACATTAAGTCTCTTCTCTCACTGTCTCCTCTTTGCCCCTCCTCGCTCCTCCCTCTCCCTTTCCTTCAACCTCACTTCTTCCCTTCCTCGCTCCTCTCCCCTTCATCCTCTCATTTTTCCGTCCTCGCTCCTCTCCTCCCCTCCTTTCTCTTCCTCTTTTTCATCACGATCTCCACCCTCCTCTTCTGGCATAACTCGCACAATATACACAACCGAAGCTAAGTGTATAATAACACAATTAAATTTTTAAGGCTTTGGAAATAATCACGATAAGTATGGAAGAGTGTGGTTTAACCAGAACCAGTGAGAGCATAGTGACCCGTGTGTACTGAATACTGACTACCACCGCCTTAAGCAATTATGTTTCCACCCGGCGGGTGGAAACATTTCGACACGTTTCCTTACACCTGTTGTCCTGTTCACCTAGCAGCAAATAGGTACCTGGGTGTTAGTCGACTGGTGTGGGTCGCATCCTGGGGGACAAGATTAAGGACCCCAATGGAAATAAGTTAGACAGTCCTCGATGACGCACTGACTTTCTTGGGTTATCCTGGGTGGCTAACCCTCCGGGGTTAAAAATCCGAACGAAATCTTATCTTATCTTATCTTATCTTATCTTCTCGCTTACTTTCCAGGGAGTACACTCATGTACACGACTTCAAACGTTCCTAGTTATTAAGGTGCTTGACTGAACATTTCTCAAAACTTTTACATCTCTCGCATCTCTCTCTCACTTCTCACAGCTCTCACATCTCTCACTTCTTTCACATCTTTCACATCTCTCACTTCTAGAAAACAACGATGAACGAGAAAAAAGGATTGTAAATATACTTCATGTGGAAGCACTAGATCTGTAGGGGCTACTCAGAACTTGTGCAAAATGAGGTATTCGGATTCCGTGGGAGAGATAGCTCCAGTTCCCCGGATCAAGAGCCCCGTTGAAAGGCTGTTAGGTGGATCTTGATTCAAGGAATTAAAGCTATGTTTCTCATGGATGGCTGTCAGCGTGAGTGTGGACTCATCAACTCTTGGGTTACCCATCAACTCTTGGGTTACCCATCAACTCTTGGGTCACCCATCAACTCTTGGGTCGCTTATCAACTCTTGGGTCACTCATCAACTCTTGGGTCACCCATCAACTCTTGGGTCGCTTATCAACTCTTGGGTCACTCATCAACTCTTGGGTCACCCATCAACTCTTGGGTCGCTTATCAACTCTTGGGTTACCCATCAACTCTTGGGTCACCCATCAACTCTTGGGTCACCCATTAATTCTTAGGACACTCATCAACTTTTGGATCACTTATCAACTCTTGGGTCACTCATCAACTCTTGGGTCACCCATCAACTCTTGGGTCGCTTATCAACTCTTGGGTCACTCATCAACTCTTGGGTCACCCATCAACTCTTGGGTCGCTTATCAACTCTTGGGTCACTCATCAGCTCTTGGGTCACCCATCAACCAGCGGAGGGATGGGCTAGGTAGGTTCTCCTCGACGGTGAACGTGAGTTACCAACTCATTTGCATTATAGCAACTCATTAGCATATCTCCCTACCTCCTTAATATCCTTTACCCCTCCCCTCCCCTTCCCTTCCCTCTTAATCTTCCCTCCCACCTCTTCGCCCATTTAAGGGTCACCCCTCACCCTTAAATCTTGCGCTTCGCCCCTTAATTCATGACCCCATGGCTTCTCCCCCTCCTCACCCCTTTCATCTCCTCCATCAATCACCCGGTGTTAATGGCCACCACGTGATGGTAACTCCAGCTCTGCTGCAACGAAGTCGTTGTGGCTCCTGGAGTTAGCGAACTCGCATTAGAATTCTTAACGACATCTCCAGAGCCTTGCTGGAGATATCGCCAGTCTGAGCCTCCCAGCTCAGACTGACGGATTTTAATCTTTCGTGTATGCAATAAGTTTATTCAAGCACAGGTATACATAAATGCATAGCAGAATATGTGTAGATTATTTAGAATGACCCAAGATGATATCATGTGTGATGGAATATTGCTAGAAAACGTAACCAGATTTTGTCACCACAATTCACTGCGAGTGTTCCCACAATGTAACTATAATGCAGAGTGTGGTAGCCACACATTCTGGGTGTTCCCACAATGTAACTATAATGCAGAGTGTGGTAGCCACACATTCTGGGTGTTCCCACAATGTAACTATAATGCAGAGTGTGGTAGCCACACATTCTGGGTGTTCCCACAATGTAACTATAATGCAGAGTGTGGTAGCCACACATTCTGGGTGTTCCCACAATGTAACTATAATGCAGAGTGTGGTAGCCACACATTCTGGGTGTTCCCACAATGTAACTATAATGCAGAGTGTGGTAGCCACACATTCTGGGTGTTCCCACAATGTAACTATAATGCAGAGTGTGGTAGCCACACATTCTGGGTGTTCCCACAATGTAACTATAATGCAGAGTGTGGTAGCCACACATTCTGGGTGTTCCCACAATGTAACTATAATGCAGAGTGTGGTAGCCACACATTCTGGGTGTTCCCACAATGTAACTATAATGCAGAGTGTGGTAGCCACACATTCTGGGTGTTCCCACAATGTAACTATAATGCAGAGTGTGGTAGCCACACATTCTGGGTGTTCCCACAATGTAACTATAATGCAGAGTGTGGTAGTCACACACTCCTGGTGTTCCCACAACGTAACTATAATGCAGAGTGTGGTAGTCACACACTCCTGGTGTTCCCACACTGTAACTACTTTACATAACGGGGTAGTAAGGCGCTGCAGGTATATTACAAGTTTGGTACCAAGTAAAATAAAAAATAAAAAAAAAGATCCCAGCGTGGAAGACGCTCTCAGTATCTACAAAAAAAAAAAAAAGTCGTGGCCGAGCAGGGCGTCGCAATTAGTTATATCTCTCCATCGCTACGAAAAAACAGCGGCCGGCGGAATGCTGCATAAAATTATTCTAATCTTTGACAGAGGGACATAAAATGATAGGGCGAGTTTGCATGGTGTATTTTACAGGAAAAACATATAGAGGGGGAAGAATGTAGGAGGAAAATTACTTTTGTTGTGCCTACTGAACTTCAGTCTGCAGCTCCTGTCCTGGACCCCCTTTCCTTCTGGCACTCTGACCTTCGGCGAAGTCCCAGGGGTGTAGGGCTTTTTTATACATTATCTGGGCTGCCTTGGGCACAGGATGTCATAAAAAAAATAAGAAAAATATTAGTTGTTTATTGTCGCTTTCTATGGGTTTTCACTGCTGTCACAGTTTTATTCTCCTCCGTCTCTCTCGTGCTGTATGATTCTCTAATCTTCCAGTTGTTCTTACAAGCCTTAAATAACCACTGATTTGTCCTCCCATTATTAGTATACTTCTTATGAAAATATTACTGTGTATTCCCTCATGACTTCTTCAGTAATCTGCTCAGCTCAGCTCTATGTATGTCAGCGAGAGATGACCCAGGCAGTGTCACCCCACTTGTCCGTCTACCAGCTGCGGCTCCTTCGGTCATCCAGTAACTGCAGTCAATCTGCCTACCTTGTCTCCACATGTAAAATTCTTCTTGTCATCTCGATACTTCAAGAT
>NC_091297.1:36488477-36493477 GCF_038502225.1 Cherax quadricarinatus | reverse complement strand
GAGGCTACCTGCTCAGATGAACCATTTACTACCTCTCTCTAAATTACGGACTATCGTGTATTATCCGCTTCCTTGAGGCCAGGATAGTTACTCACTAGGCATGCTTGTGTGTGTGTGTGTGTGTGTGTGTGTGTGTGTGTGTGTGTGTACCAGACATAGAAATAGCAAGCCTACCACATACATCTAATAATGACTCTCATGGTATAACATAAACACAAAAAATGTGAAACCGTAGATAGACACGAAATGTTTTTCCTTTTTCCGTGTATGAAAAAATGGAAAAAACATTAAAAAATTAAGTAATAAAGAGAAATAAAGAGTCACTATCACCACAGAGTATACTGAAGGTTTTAATAAAAAAAAGCGTGTGGCAGCATTAATAATAATAATAATAATGATAATAGTTGCTACTATTGTTTGTGACATAAAAGGTCTTAACATTCACGTGGGTAAGAGGAGGTTGTGAGAGAAAGAGGAACAATGGGTTACCATACATTCGAGAGGCTGAAAACTAACATTTTGTTTCATTTTACTATAGGTATTTATTGTATTTTTGTTTTGTATTAGTACAAATGTTTATTGTGTTTTTGTTGTGTTTTGGGACAGTTTCTGTTATACTTGGGGTGAATTTGTCATTAAGAAGCAAAAGAGATATATTATACACTCGGTAAAATAATTAAGCTTCCTACGTATTCTTCGGAGGTAAAGATGGAGATCAGGACAGATCCAGGGCTCCTGTAGTCTCCTTTGTACTGAAGAACTGAGGAAGTGGACAAAAGATACGAAAAAAAATGACTTCGTTTTGGTTTTCCAATGATTCGTAAATAACCCAAAAATAAATGACAGTGATGATTGCTTCTTTTGCCCATGTAATGTATAAGGACACAACATCAAGAAAAAAAAAAAAAAGAAAAAAAAAATAGTGAGTTTGTATCCTAACCTTCCATCTGTACTAAGACTTCTTGCTGACGGACCAGATGTACCAGTGTCACTACCACCTTTAAGCTCGGAACGAGAAAGCAATGAAATGGACGACGCAGTTCCACTGTAACAACGTTAACATAGAACCTCAAGCTTTTTTTTTTTTTTTTTATCAGAGAGAGCTGAATGATGTTTTTTAGAGACTTAGGCCTTGTTGAAGATTCTGCTCATATCTTAGGCTACAGGCTTAAATAAAAAAAACGTTATTAGCTCCTGGAACAAGGACAAAGATTTTATTCCAATTCTTACCCCCCCCCAAAAAAAAAAAAAAGTTATTTGTTTTACTGAACAGAAATTATTGGTTTAATGAAAAGTTTAGTGGGAAGTATAATGCTGACGAGTGGACGTCTTATAGCAGTTCTTCTAAATAATGGTAACAGGTATGCTTTTGTTTCTGTGAGTCATTCTGTGTAACTAAAGAAAAGTTATGAAAATCTGGAACTGGTTCTAAATAAGATTAACTACAAGGACTACAGTTGGATGGTTTGTGGGCAATTAATGGTACTTGGTATGTTGTTAGGAAAGCAATTAGAACACACAAACTTTCAGTGTTACTTGTGTGAATAGAACAACAGAGCCGAGAGTCCACGCAGGTCCAAGAAACACTGGCCAAGTAGAAGCAGATTTACACCAGGGACAAGGAATGTAATATAAGACGGTGTGGTTAATCCATAAAAACGTCCCCTTTCCTCCTTTACACATAAAACTTGGTTTAATGAAGCAATTGGTTATAGGTTTACCACGAGATAGAGAAGGTTTTAAACTGTCGTGCAAGAGCTCTCCAGGATTGTCGGATGGCAGACTCGAAGAAGAGATATTTGTTAGGCCAGATATAAAATAATTTCTTTATGATGTGAAATCTGGAAAACACTCTGCTTGATGCTGAAAAAAAAGAGAAATGGATTACCTGGAGTTTACCTGGAGAGAGTTTCGGGGGTCAATGCCCCCGCGGCCCGGTCTGTGACCAGGCCTCCTGGTGGATCAGCGCCTGATCAACCAGGCTGTTGCTGCTGGCTGCACGCAAACCAACGTACGAGCCACAGCCCGGCTGATCAGGAACTGACTTTAGGTGCTTGTCCAGTGCCAGCTTGAAGACTGCCAGGGGTCTGTTGGTAATCCCCCTTATGTGTGCTGGGAGGCAGTTGAACAGTCTCGGGCCCCTGACACTTATTGTATGGTCTCTTAACGTGCTAGTGACACCCCTGCTTTTCATTGGGGGGATGGTGCATCGTCTGCCAAGTCTTTTGCTTTCGTAGTGAGTGATTTTCGTGTGCAAGTTCGGTACTAGTCCCTCTAGGATTTTCCAGGTGTATATAATCATGTATCTCTCCCTCCTGCGTTCCAGGGAATACAGGTTTAGAAACCTCAAGCGCTCCCAGTAATTGAGATGTTTTATCTCCGTTATGCGCGCCGTGAAAGTTCTCTGTACATTTTCTAGGTCGGCAATTTCACCTGCCTTGAAAGGTGCTGTTAGAGTGCAGCAATATTCCAGCCTAGATAGAACAAGTGACCTGAAGAGTGTCATCATGGGCTTGCCTTCATAGATGCCATAAAAACGCTCATGGGTAACCACGATCATAACCGCTAAGATATCGCGATGCTGCAAAAGTATATTTCCTGGAAGTTCATTTGGACTACTTTCCAGAAACCCTTTGAACTTCGAGTGAAGAGCAAGGTGAAAGTTTTCATTGGGATATAAATGAGACTGAGAGAAAGTACCAAGATAAACGAAGTGTCGTCTTAATGGCCGACTACTGCTGGATGCTGCACACAAACAACATAAACAAATATATCAGTGGAAGAAATTATTATTAAAGATTAGTCGGTATTCTTCCGGCCCGGGCCTTTTCCAAGTGGTGGCCCGGCCTTGGCTCCCTCTTTAGGGAGTGTCTGAGACCTAAGTCTCCCATGGGAGGAGGCACAAGTACCTCCTCATCTTTGGGACCAACTGTCCCCAGGCCTAGCCACAAGCTAGGCCTCTCTGGTCTGCCGTCCCCGCCCCAAGGGGGCAAATGGGAATGACAGTCTTATGAGCTAAAGGCTCGGGCTCAGGCACCTACCCTACCCTAGAGGGGCTGGGCATGGTATCGATCAGTGGAAGAAAAGTGAGCTCAGCTTTAAAGGGAAAAGAAAAGATGTAACATGGAGTCATCAGTTTATTAATGGTAAAATTTATGAATATATTAAATAATACTGGGATGAATTTCAATAATTATTCCTCTTTTTTTTTTTTTTTTTAAATTTTGTTGATAACGAACTATTTCGTGTAAACACTTCAAGTACACGTCTACATCACGTTGTGACGAACCTTAACGTGACAGAGAGGAAAATGATGTTAAGTTTGGAAGCAACAACACTGATGTTTGTAAAGTAACTCAAACTGAAACAACTTCTACAATATTTTGTAGTTATATGAGTATTATTATTATTATTATTATTATTATTATTATTATTATTATTATTATTATTATTATTATTATTATTATTATTATTATAATTAAAACTTCTTCGTCTAATAATAATAATAATTATTATTATTATTTCTGTTGATGTTGTTGCTGTTATTATTATTATTAGTAGTAGTAGTACGTATATATGTATTTATACGCTTATACAGAGAGCATTAAACCCGCTGGGGTGATACAACACCTGGGGAATGGAAGGTAATGAGGCTTGTAACGTAGAAGTGACTTAACTCCAGTTCTTTGGATCAAAAGCCCTTCACCACTGTCAAGGTACATCGTTCAAAAAGATAGAAAAACTGGGTAATGAGACAAGCATTATCTCTCTCTCTCTCTCTTTCCCTTTCTCTCTCTCTCTCTCTCTCTCTCTCTCTCTCTCTCTCTCTCTCTCTCTCTCTCTCTCTCTCACTCAGTACTTGTCATAAACTTTCATTGCTTAATATTGTCTCTTATTACCTATAATTATCTCATTATCCCTCACTATCTCATTATCTCTCACTGTCTCATTATCTCTCACTGTCTCATTATCTCTCACTGTCTCATTATCTCTCAATGTCTTATTATGAACCATTCTTTCTCATTGTATCTCATTATGTAATAATCTCGTATTACCTAGCATTATTACCTAGCATTATTTCTCTGTTTACTCTCCCGCCCCCTCCCCCACTCCCTACCCCTCCACCTCTCCCTCCCCCTTCCCCTCCCCACTCCCTCCCCCCTCTCCCTCCCCCTTCCCCTCCCCTCCCCCTCCCCCCTCCCCCTCCCCCTCTCCCTCCCTCTCTCCTTCCCCCTCCCCCCTCTCCCTCCCCTCCCCCTCCCCCTCCCCCTCTCCCTCCCCCTCTCCCTCCCCCTCCCCCTCTCCCTCTCCCTCTCCCTCTCCCTATTCCTCTTCCTCTCCCTCTCTCAGTCTCCCTCTATTTCTGTCCCTCTCTTCTCTCTCCCTCTTTCTCACTCTCAGTTTTCCTTACCCTCTCCTTCACACCCTTCCATCCCATCTTCCACACTCCCTTTCTTATCCTTCACTCCTCTTCCTACCCTCCTCACATCCCACTCTCCTCTCTTCCCACACCCCCTCTTCTCTCTTCCCACACCCCTCTCTTCTCTTTTCCCACACCCCCCTCTTCTCTCTTCCCACACCCCTCTCTTCTCTCTTCCCACACCCCCCTCTTCTCTCTTCCCACACCCCCCTCTTCTCTCTTCCCACACCCCCTCTTCTCTCTTCCCACACACCCCTCTTCTCTTTTCCCACACTCCCCTCTTCTCTCTTCCCACACCCCCCTCTTCTCTTTTCCCACACCCCCTCTTCTCTCTTCCCACACCCCCCTCTTCTCTCTTCCCACACCCTCCTCTTCTCTCTTCCCACACCCCCTCTTTTCTCTTCCCACACCCCCTCTTCTCTCTTCCCACACCCCCCTCTTCTCTTTTCCCACACCCCCCCTCCTCTCTCTTCCCACACCCCCCTCTTCTCTCTTCCCACACCCTCCTCTTCTCTCTTCCCACACCCCCTCAAGGATCTTACCAGTGATTGACAGGAGTGACACTGGTCTGTAGTTGCTG
>NC_091297.1:36335977-36483477 GCF_038502225.1 Cherax quadricarinatus | reverse complement strand
GTTTTTGCAACAATCTCTTGTGTGGAACTGTGTCAAACGCCTTTGTTTGTGTGTGTGTGTACTCACCTAGTTGTACTCACCTAGTTGAGGTTGCGGGGGTCGAGTCCGAGCTCCTGGCCCCGCCTCTTCACTGATCGCTACTAGGTCACTCTCCCTGAGCCGTGAGCTTTATCATACCTCTGCTTAAAGCTATGTATGGATCCTGCCTCCACTACATCGCTTCCCAAACTATTCCACTTACTGACTACTCTGTGGCTGAAGAAATACTTCCTAACATCCCTGTGATTCATCTGTGTCTTCAGCTTCCAACTGTGTCCCCTTGTTACTGTGTCCAATCTCTGGAACATCCTGTCTTTGTCCACCTTGTCAATTCCTCTCAGTATTTTGTATGTCGTTATCATGTCCCCCCTATCTCTCCTGTCCTCCAGTGTCGTCAGGTTGATTTCCCTTAACCTCTCCTCGTAGGACATACCTCTTAGCTCTGGGACTAGTCTTGTTGCAAACCTTTGCACTTTCTCTAGTTTCTTTACGTGCTTGGCTAGGTGTGGGTTCCAAACTGGTGCCGCATACTCCAATATGGGCCTAACGTACACGGTGTACAGGGTCCTGAACGATTCCTTATTAAGATGTCGGAATGCTGTTCTGAGGTTTGCTAGGCGCCCATATGCTGCAGCAGTTATTTGGTTGATGTGCGCTTCAGGAGATGTGCCTGGTGTTATACTCACCCCAAGATCTTTTTCCTTGAGTGAGGTTTGTAATCTCTGACCCCCTTGACTGTACTCCGTCTGCGGCCTTCTTTGCCCTTCTCCAATCTTCATGACTTTGCACTTGGTGGGATTGAACTCCAGGAGCCAATTGCTGGACCAGGTCTGCAGCCTGTCCAGATCCCTTTGTAGTTCTGCCTGGTCTTCGATCGAGTGTATTCTTCTCATCATGTGTGTGTGTGTTTGTGTGTGTGTGTGTGTGTGTGTGTGTGTGTGTGTGTTTGTGTGTGTGTGTGTGTGTGTGTGTGTGTGTGTGTGTGTGTGTGTGTGTGTGTGTGTGTGTGTGTGTGTGTGTGTGTGTGTGTGTGTGTGTGTTTGTGTTTGCGTGTGTCTGTGTGTGTTTGTGTGTGTGTGTGTGTGTGTGTGTGTGTGTGTGTGTGTGTGTGTGTGTGTGTGTGTGTGTGTTTGTGTGTGTGTGTTTGTGTGTGTGTGTGTGTGTGTGTGTGTGTGTGTGTGTGTGTGTGTGTGTGTTTGTGTGTGTGTGTTTGTGTGTGTGTGTGTGTGTGTGTGTGTGTGTGTGTGTGTGTGTGTGTGTGTGTGTGTGTTCGTGTGTGTGTGTGTTTGTGTGTGTGTGTGTGTGTGTGTGTGTGTGTGTGTCTAAAGTGTTCGTCTTCTACAAGTCAGCAACATGAACACTTCCCACCCTCACACTGTCAGGGTTAATAGAGTCATCAGCCCAGATGCTCGTCTGGTCGTGTATGTGTTCCAGAGCACTGCTTTAAATAATACAGAGTTGTATTGGTATTAATACCTGGGCTTCCACCTTACAAACCGAGTTGTTTGGTTTACCATACAAGTTGCTCTCAAACTGGTGGAAACTACCACCACACACAGTTTAATTGTGACAGACTCTCTGTCCTCATTACTTGCTCAAAATAGCTGAGACCAGGATGTTGCATGCTGATGTAAGAAGCTAGGCATACACAAATTATTAAAAGACTACAGTTAAACATTTGTGAATCCACTTTCACAAACATTCTGTTTGTGAAAGGGGATTCGCAAACATTCTGCTTTTCAAACATAAGTTTACGAAACATTGTCAGAAAGGAACTAGCAAACGAGCTTGAAGAAAGTCGAACAATGTAGACAGGAACTAGCAGATCCATAAAGCATCGTAATGAAATGTGTCAAGTCAAATATATCTATGAAGAAAGTAGCAAGGTTGCCAGATGTCGTTACTGCTAGACTAAGGCTATCGCTGTCTCTCTCCCCTCAAGGGAGGTTCCTTGACTCTGGTAAAGGGCTCTTTATCTAGGTAGTTGGATCTATGCTATAGTTCCCTGGACTGAGGCTGAATGCTTTCCATTCCCCCACCCCTACAGTCGCTGTATAATCCTACGGGTTTAGCGCTTCCCATGATTATAATCATAATATATGTATCTCTGGCAGTACTGGTGTTACTGCTAAACTAAGGCCAGGCTATAAGTATCTAGCAGTACTGTTGTTACTGCTAGACTACGGCCAGGCTATAAGTATCTAGCAGTACTGATGTTACTGCTAGACTACGGCCAGGCTATAAGTATCTAGCAGTACTGATGTTACTGCTAAACTAAGGCCAGGCTATAAGTATCTAGCAGTACTGTTGTTACTGCTAGACTACGGCCAGGCTATAAGTATCTAGCAGTACTGATGTTACTGCTAGACTACGGCCAGGCTATAAGTATCTAGCAGTACTGATGTTACTGCTAAACTAAGGCCAGGCTATAAGTATCTAGCAGTACTGTTGTTACTGTTAGACTACGGCCAGGCTATAAGTATCTAGCAGTACTGATGTTACTGCTAGACTACGGCCAGGCTATAAGTATCTAGCAGTACTGATGTTACTGCTAAACTAAGGCCAGGCTATAAGTATCTAGCAGTACTGTTGTTACTGTTAGACTACGGCCAGGCTATAAGTATCTAGCAGTACTGATGTTACTGCTAGACTACGGCCAGGCTATAAGTATCTAGCAGTACTGTTGTTACTGCTAAACTAAGGCCAGGCTATAAGTATCTAGCAGTACTGTTGTTACTGCTAGACTACGGCTATCTCTGGCAATACGGTTTGCATGGAGATATCAGTGGCATAAAATGCAAAGTGTGTGGACAGAGACAGGGCCATACACTGGATCATTATATCTTAGAGTGTCCAAACCTTCCAGAGACACGTCCATGCAAACCTTACAACAGATATAGCGAAACACCTCATTGTTAATGACAAGATATCTGAAATTTTGAAGTTGTATCCACAGTATCGATTAGATGAACGAAATATCTTTATAGAGAAGATTGTAGCCCAGTTATGGTCAATGATTTAAATGGTAAACTGTATCAAGTATTTTTTGAGATTGTATTCCACAGTGAACTGTGTTTAACAACCGTATGAAATACAGATCTTCCACGACTTCCGGCTTATGTGACTTACGTCTATTTGCATAAACGACCGAAAAAATACACAATAAAAAATTTAAAAAATATATATACATAAATACAAAAATTACCCTTGGTCATAGGTCCGCCAGCGCTGGCCTAGGCCTAACCTAGGCTACATTCCATACAGCATTTTTATTTGTGAAGCCTATGGATGATACCTACAAATAAGGAACATCAGTTTATGAGTAATGAAATTTAAGTTAATAAAGCAAGTTAATAAAATAAAATGAGTTAATCATGACAGAAATTCATTAGGTTATATGAGTGTTGTACAGGTACACGATGTCTTGCTAACATAATTCCCACATCCGTCCATGCAGAGATCCGACCAGTCGGTTGGAACGTAACTGGAATGTAAGTCGGGGACGAACTGTAAATGTAGCATACGAAAAGGCTGATGTATCCTTCTGGTGATGTAACAATGTTCAATGATGTCTGATAAATACGCATTGTGACCTCCGTAGTCCTGTTTTTTTTTTTTTTTTTTTTTTTTTTTGGCTGCAGCCCACAGGTTGAGCTGCGACGCTACAGTAACCGAGCCACTCAGCCGCTACAACTTAAACAAAAAAAGGCACCTGAGCTTGAGTGAGCGACTGGAAAAGGAAGATCAGTGGGGTGACGGGTCAGTAACCCGCAAGGTGAGTGGGGTGACGGGTCAGTAACCCGCAAGGTGAGTGGGGTGACGGGTCAGTAACCCGCAAGGTGAGTGGGGTGACGGGTCAGTAACCCGCAAGGTGAGTGGGGTGACGGGTCAGTAACCCGCAAGGTGAGTGGGGTGACGGGTCAGTAACCCGCAAGGTGAGTGGGGTGACGGGTCAGTAACCCACAAGGTGAGTGGGGTGACGGGTCAGTAACCAGCAAGGTGAGTGGGATGACGAGTCAATAACCCGCAAGGTGAGTGGGGTGACGGGTCAGTAACCCGCAAGGTGAGTGGGGTGACGGGTCAGTAACCCACAAGGTGAGTGGGGTGACGAGTCAGTAACCAACAAGGTAAGTGGGGTGAGGGTCAGTAACTAACAAGGTGAGTGGGGTGACGAGTCAGTAACCAACAAGGTGAGTGGAGTGACGAGTCAGTAACCAACAAGGTGAGTGGGGTGACGAGTCAGTAACCAACAAGGTGAGTGGGGTGACGAGTCAGTAACCAACAAGGTGAGTGGAGTGACGAGTCAGTAACCAACAAGGTGAGTGGGGTGACGAGTCAGTAACCAACAAGTTGAGTGGGGTGACGGGTCAGTAACCCACAAGATGAGTGGGGTGACGAGTCAGTAACCAACAAGGTGAGTGGGGTGAGGGGCCAGTAACCCACAAGATGAGTGGGGTGACGGGTCAGTAACCCACAAAGTGAGTGGGGTGACGAGTCAGTAACCAACAAGGTGAGTGGGGTGACGGGTCAGTAACCCACAAGGTGAGTGTGGTGACGGGTCAGTAACCAACAAGGTGAGTTGGGTGACGAGCCAGTAACCTACAAGGTGAGTGAAATGACGGGTCAGTAACCAACAAGGTGAGTGGGGTGACGGGTCAGTAACCAACAATGTGAGTGGGGTGACAGGTCAGTAACTAACAAGATGAGTGGGGTGACGGGTCAGTAACCCACAAGGTGAGTGTGGTGACGGGTCAGTAACCAACAAGGTGAGTTGGGTGACGGGTCAGTAACCTACATGGTGAGTGGGGTGACGGGTAAGTAACCAACAAGGTGAGTGGGGTGACGGGTCAGTAACCAACAAGGTGAGTGGGGTGACGGGTAAGTAACCAACAAGGTGAGTGGGGTGTCGAGCCAGTAACCTACAAGGTGAGTGGAATGACGGGTCAGTAACCAACAAGGTGAGTGGGGTGACGGGTCAGTAACCAACAAAGTGAGTGGGGTGACGGGTCAGTAACCAAGAAGGTGAGTGGGATGACGGTTCAGTAACCCACAAGGTGAGTGGGGTGACGGGTCAGTAACCAACAAAGTGAGTGGGGTGACGGGTCAGTAACCCGCAATGTGAGTGGGGTGACAGGTCAGTAACCCACAAGGTGAGTGGGGTGACGGGTCAGTAACCAACAAGGTAAGTGGGGTGACGGGTCAGTAACTAAAAAGGTGAGTGGGGTGACGGGTCAGTAACCAACAAGGTAAGTGGGGTGACGGGTCAATAACAAACAAGGTGAGTGGGGTGACGGGTCAGTAACTAACAAGGTGAGTGGGGTGACGGGTCAGTAACCAACAAGGTGAGTGGGGTGACGGGTCAGTAACCCACAAGGTGAGTGGGGTGACGAGTCAGTAACCAACAAGGTAAGTGGGTGAGGGTCAGTAACTAACAAGGTGAGTGGGGTGACGGGTCAGTAACTAACAAGGTGAGTGGGGTGACGGGCCAGTAACTAACAAGGTGAGTAGGGTGACGGGTCAGTAGCTAACAAGGTGAGTGGGGTGACGGGTCAGTAACCAACAAGGTGAGTGGGGTGATGGGTCAGTAACTAACAAGGTGAGTGAAGTGACGGGTCAGTAACCCACAAGGTGAGTGGGGCGATGGGTCAGTAACTAACAAGGTGAGTGGGGTGACGGGTCAGTAACCAACAAGGTGAGTGGGTGATGTGTCAGTAACTAACAAGGTGAGTGGGGTGACGAGTCAGTAACTAACAGGGTGAGTGGGGTGACGGGTCAGTAACCAACAGGGTGAGTGGGGTGACGAGTCAGTAACCAACAGGGTGAGTGGCGTGACGGGTCAGTAACTAACAGGGTGAGTATGGTGACGGGTCAGTAACCAACAAGGTGAGTGGGGTGACGGGTCAGTAACCAACAAGGTGAGTGGGGTGACGGGTCAGTAACTAACAGGGTGAGTGTGGTGACGGGTCAGTAACTAACAGGGTGAGTGGGGTGACGGGTCAGTAACCAACAGGGTGAGTGGGGTGACGGGTCAGTAACCCACAAGGTGAGTGGGGTGACGGGTCAGTAACCCACAAGGTGAGTGGGGTGACGAGTCAGTAACCAACAAGGTAAGTGGGTGAGGGTCAGTAACTAACAAGGTGAGTGGGGTGACGGGTCAGTAACTAACAAGGTAAGTGGGGTGACGGGTCAGTAACTAACAAGGTGAGTGGGGTGACGGGCCAGTAACTAACAAGGTGAGTAGGGTGATGGGTCAGTAACTAACAAGGTGAGTGGGGTGACGGGTCAGTAACCAACAAGGTGAGTGGGGTGATGGGTCAGTAACTAACAAGGTGAGTGAAGTGACGGGTCAGTAACCCACAAGGTGAGTGGGGCGATGGGTCAGTAACTAACAAGGTGAGTGGGGTGATGGGTCAGTAACCAACAAGGTGAGTGGGTGATGTGTCAGTAACTAACAAGGTGAGTGGGGTGACGGGTCAGTAACTAACAGGGTGAGTGGGGTGACGAGTCAGTAACCAACAGGGTGAGTGGGGTGACGGGTCAGTAACCAACAGGGTGAGTGGGGTGACGGGTCAGTAACTAACAGGGTGAGCATGGTGACGGGTCAGTAACCAACAAGGTGAGTGGGGTGACGGGTCAGTAACCAACAAGGTGAGTGGGGTGACGGGTCAGTAACCAACAAGGTGAGTGAGGTGACGGGTCAGTAACCAACAAGGTGAGTGGGGTGACGGGTCAGTAACTAACAGGGTGAGTGGGGTGACGGGTCAGTAACTAACAGGGTGAGTGGGGTGACGGGTCAGTAACCAACAGGGTGAGTGGGGTGACGGGTCAGTAACTAACAGGGTGAGTGGGGTGACGGGTCAGTAACCAACAGGGTGAGTGGGGTGACGGGTCAGTAACCAACAGGGTGAGTGGGGTGACGGGTCAGTAACTAACAGGGTGAGTGGGGTGACGGGTCAGTAACCAACAGGGTGAGTGGGGTGACGGGTCAGTAACTAACAGGGTGAGTTGGGTGACGGGTCAGTAACTAACAGGGTGAGTTGGGTGACGGGTCAGTAACTAACAGGGTGAGTGGGGTGACGGGTCAGTAACTAACAGGGTGAGTGGGGTGACGGGTCAGTAACTAACAGGGTGAGTGGGGTGACGGGTCAGTAACTAACAGGGTGAGTGGGGTGACGGGTCAGTAACTAACAGGGTGAGTGGGGTGACGGGTCAGTAACTAACAGGGTGAGTGGGGTGACGGGTCAGTAACTAACAGGGTGAGTGGGGTGACGGGTCAGTAACTAACAGGGTGAGTGGGGTGACGGGTCAGTAACTAACAGGGTGAGTGGGGTGATGGGTCAGTAACCAACAGGGTGAGTGGGGTGACGGGTCAGTAACTAACAGGGTGAGTGGGGTGACGGGTCAGTAACTAACAGGGTGAGTGGGGTGACGGGTCAGTAACTAACAGGGTGAGTGGGGTGACGGGTCAGTAAGTAACAGGGTGAGTGGGGTGACGAGTCAGTAAACAACAAGGTGAATGGGGCAAGAAACAAGAGCGACACTTACAGTTGACACGATACCTACAGGCTTGTCAAAGCACCTGCAGTCTTGACACAACACCTGTAGTTTTGACACAACATCTGCAGTCTTGCCAAAACATCTGCAGTCTTGACACCACAACTGCATTCTTGACACCACCTCTGCAGTCTTGATACCACACGTGCAGTTTTGACACAACACCTTCAGTCTAGACACCACACATGCAGTCTTGACACCACACCTGCAGTCTTTTCGCAACAAACCTGCAGTCTTAACACCACACATGCAGTTTTCACCTAACACTTGTAGTCTTGACACAATATCTGCAGTCTTGACACCACACCTGCAGTCGTGACATCACATCTGCGGCTTTGACACAACACCTACAGTCTTGACACAACAACTGAAGCCTTGTCAGAACACCTCCAGTTTTGTCAAAATACCAGCAGTCTTAGCACTCCACCTGCAGACTTGGAACAACACCTGCAGCTTTGGGACCACATCTGACAAAAAAATACTGGAAAAGTTATCCGAACAGCGAGGAAGGCTTTGCAACCGGCTCAAACAACTGATAACTGTATCAGCTAACAGGCTAAGATACTCCTCCAGTGATATGCTAGGCGTTATGCTTACCCTAAAGCCCCTTTCTAATTTCTGATGCTTTTATCCTCTTTCTCTCTCTCTCTCTGTTTCTGTCTGTCCCTCTCTCTCTCTCTCTCTCTCGTGCTTAGTCTTTGTTATCTTCACACAGCACAGAATAGGACGGTGAGACATGATTTAATTATCCTAAACCTGTGCCTCCATGTTTTCCCAGGTGTTTCACTACTCTCGTAGTATTTTCTGTCACATCTTAGAGTGTCGACGCTGAGGTCGGCCACGTGTACTTCAGTGATGTCTTCGTTTCCTCGTATACTGCAACAGTAATTATATTTTCTCCAACGTTATGAAATATCCTCTGTCTGAATGATGTGTGTGTGTGTGTGTGTGTGTGTGTGTGTGTGTGTGTGTGTGTGTGTGTGTGTGTGTGTGTGTGTGTGTGTGTGTGTGTGTGTATGTGCGTGCGTGTGTGTGTGTGTGTGTGTATGTGTGTGTGTGTGTGTGTGTGTGTGTGTGTGTGTGTGTGTGTGTGTGTGTGTATGTGTGTGTGTGTGTGTGTGTGTGTGTGTGTGTGTGTGCTCACCTATTTGTACTCACCTATTTGTGGTTGCAGGGGTCGAGTCATAGCTCCTGGCCCCGCCTCTTCACTGATTGCTACTGGGTCCTCTCTCTCCCTGCTCCATGAGCTTTATCATACCTCGCCTTAAAACTATGTATGGTTCCCGCCTCCACTACGTCACTTTCTAGGCTATTCCACGGCCTGACTACTCTATGACTGAAGAAATACTTCCTAACATCCCTTCGATTCATCTGAGTCTTCAACTTCCAATTGTGACCTCTTGTGTCTGTGTCCCATCTCTGGAACATCCTGTCTTTGTCCACCTTGTCTATTCCGCGCAGTATTTTATATGTCGTTATCATGTCTCCCCTGACCCTCCTGGCCTCCAGTGTCGTCAGGCCGATTTCCCTCAACCTTTCTTCGTAGGACAATCCCCGTAGCTCTGGGACTAGTCTAGTTGCAAACCTTTGCACTTTCTCTAATTTCTTGACGTGCTTGACTAGGTGTGGATTCCAAACTGGTGCTGCATACTCCAGTATGGGCCTGACGTAAATGGTATACAGTGTCTTGAACGACTCCTTACTGAGGTATCGGAACGCTATCCGTAGGTTTGCCAGGCGCCCGTATGCTGCAGCAGTTATCTGATTTATGTGCGCCTCAGGAGATATGCTCGGTGTTATACTCACCCCCAGATCTTTTTCCTTGAGTGAGGTTTGCAGTCTTTGGCCATCTAAACTATATTGTGTCTGCGGTCTTCTTTGCCCTTCCCCAATCTTTATGACTTTGCATTTGGCAGGGTTAAACTCAAGGAGCCAGTTGCTGGACCAGGCTTGTAGCCTGTCCAGGTCTCTTTGTAGTCCTGCCTGATCCTCATCCGATTTGATTCTTCTCATTAACTTCACATCATCTGCAAACAAGGACACTTCTGAGTCTATCCCTTCCGTTATGTCGTTCACATATACCAAGAACAGCACAGGTCCTAGGACTGACCCCTGTGGAACCCCGCTTGTCACAAGCGCCCACTCTGACACCTCGTCACGTACCATGACTCGTTGTTGCCTCCCTGTCAGGTATTCTCTGATCCATTGCAGTGCCTTTCCTGTTATGTGTGCCTGATCTTCTAGCTTTTTCAGTAACCTCTTGTGAGGAACTGTGTCGAAGGCCTTTTTGCAGTCCAAAAAAATGCAGTCGATCCACCCCTCTCTCTCTTGTCTTACTTCTGTCACCTTGTCATAAAACTCTAGTAGGTTTGTGACACAGGATTTTCCTTCCCTGAAACCATGCTGGTTGTCAATTATACACTTGTTTCTTTCCAGGTGCTCCACCACTCTCCTCCTGATGATCTTCTTCATGACCTTGCATACTATACACGTTAGTGATACAGGTCTGTAGTTTGTGTGTGTGTGTGTGTGTGTGTGTGTGTGTGTGTACTCACCTATTTGTAGCTGCAGGGGCCAATTCACAGCTACTGGCCTCTCCTCTTCGCTGGTCGCTACTAGGTCCAATTTCTCTCCCTGCTCCATGAGCACTATCGTTTCTTTTCTTAAAGCTATGTACGGATCCTGCCTTCACTACATCACTTTCCAGACTATTCAACTTCCTGACAATTGTGTGACTGAAGAAATACTTCCTAACATCCCTGTGACTCATCTGAGTTTTCAACTTCCAGTTGTGACCCCTTGTTTCTGTGTCCCATCTCTGAAACTTTCTTACCTTATCCACCTTGTCAATTCCTCTCAGTACTTTATATGTAGTTATCATGTCCTCCCCATCCCTACTGCTTTTCAGGGCCGTCAGGTTGGTTTCCCTTAACCTCTTCTCGTATAGCATGCCACTTAGCTCCGGGACTAGTCTTGTTGCAATCCTTTGCTCCTTTCTCTAATTTCTCGACTGGTTTGACTAGGTGTTGGCTCCATACTAGTGATGCATACTCCAATATGGGCCTAACGTACAGTGTAGTGTCTTGATTGATTCCTTGCTTAGATGTCTAAATGCTATTCTTAGGTTTGCCAGGCGCCCATACGCTGCAGCAGTATAGGCACTTCAGAAGATGTGTCCGGTATGATGTTCACCTCAAGATCCATTTTTTTTTTTGAGTGAGTGTTGCAGGCTTTGACCTCATAGGCTATGTACTCCGTCTTTTGTCCTTCCCCAAACTTCATGACTTTGCATCTGCTGGGGTTAAACTCCAGGAGCCATTTATCGGACCAGGTGTGCAGCCTGCGTTAATTTCCTTGTAGGCTTTACCTGATCCTCGTCCTCTTGTATTCTCCGCATTAGCTTCACATCGTCTGCAGACAAGGATTTCTCTGAATCTATCCCTTCTTTCATGCCATTCACACGTACTAGAAACGGCACTGGCCTTAGGACTGACCCTTGTGAAACCCCACTCGACAAATGAACCCACTCTGACACCGCTTCAGGTACCAGCAAACGTTTTTCCTTCTGTCAGGTATTCCCTGATCCATTGCAGTATTTTCCATGTTATTCCTTCCTGCTCCTCTAGATTTTCAACTAGTCTCTTGTGTGGTACTGTATCGAAAACCTTACAGTCCAAGAAGATGCAGTCTACCCATCTCTTTCTCTCCTGTCTTACTTTTGTTACCTTACCCTAGAACTCCAGTAGATTTGTGATGCAGGATTTCCCTTCCCTGAAGCCGTGCTGGTTGTCATGTATGAACCCTTTCCTTCCCAGGTGCTCCACCACTCTTCTGATAATCTTCTCCATTACTTTACATACTACGGTATATATGTCAGCGACACATGTCTGCAGTTTAGTGCTGCTTGTCTGTCTCCTTTCTTGAAAACTGGGACTACGTTTGCTGTCTTCCACACCACAGGTAGTTGCCCTGTTTCCATAGCTTTATTGAAGATTGTTGTTAGTGGCACACTAATTGCATCTGTTTCCTTTCTCAGGACCCACGGAGATAAGTTATCTGGGCCAACTGCATTTGAAATATTTAGTTCATCTAGCAGTTTCCTCACCTCTTCCTCGATTGTGTACAGTGTGTCCAGCACTTGTTGGTGCACCCTACTCCCTCGGTTTGCTGGAAACCTTTCTGCCTCCACTGTGAAAGCCTCCCTGAATCTTGAGCTGAGATTTTCACATACTTCCTGGTCACTCCTTGTGAGCTTCCCTCCTTCCTTCCTACCTCAGCCTGATTACCTGGTCTTTGACTGTTGTTTTCCTTCTGATGTGGCTGTATAACAACTTTAGATTAGATTTGGATTTTGATGCTGTGTCATGCTGGGTCTCTCTCCTTATCCATGCATGTTTATTTCTGGCTATTCAGCTAAACTCCCTGTTTTCCCCAGTCCTTTGCCTTCTATACATTTTCCCATGTTCTAGCACACTTGGCTTTGGCCTCTCCACATTTCCGGATAAACCATGGGCTCACCCTGGTCTTCGCGTTGTTTTTGTTGCTCCTTGGCACGAACTTCTCTACTGCCTCCCTGCACTTTGCAGTCACATGTTGCATCATTTAATTTACTGTCTTTCCCTCTAGCTCTCTTACTCACTGCACCTCATGCTGGAATTGCCTCATACGTGTGTAGTCCTCTCTTTTGAAGTTTGGTTTCTCCAGTCCTCCTCGTGCTGCCTCTCTTTTTATTGTTAAATCTACTATGTATTCGAAATTCAGAACCATGTGATCGGAAGTGCCGAGGGATGTTTCGTGTTCGATTTTCCCTATATCTGAATTGTTCAAGTTGAATACGAGGCCCAGCATTGCTGGTTCATCGTTTCCTCTCTCTCTCTCTCTAGATGTATCCCTAACATGTTGGTAAAAGGAGCCTTCCAGCATGTACAAGAAGCTTTTCTCCACGTCTCTGGTCCCCCTTTAGTTTCAGATTTTTCCCACTCTATCTCCTTGTGGTTGAAATCCCCATGATGAGAAACATTGCCCTGCTTGTGTGTGTGTGTGTGTGTGTACTCACATATATGTGGTTGCAAGGGCCTCTTCATAGCTCCTGGCCCCACTTCTTCACTGGCCGCTACTGGATTAACTCTCTCCCGGCTTCAAGAGCCTTATCGTACCTCTTCGTAAAACTACTTCACTCTCCAGATTGTTCCAATTCCTGACAACCGTACGGTTGAAGAAATACTCTGTAGCATCCCTATGAATCATCTGAACTTGCAGCTTCTAGTTGTGCCCTCTGATTCTTGTATCCCATCTTTGAAACATTCTGTCTCTGTTCACTGTGTCAATTCCTCTCAGTATTCCGTACGTCATTATATTATATCCCCGTCCCTCATGTCCTCCAGTGTCGTCAGATTTTCGCTTAACCTCTCCTCATAGGACTTACCCTTACATACCTCCGGGACTAGTTTGTACTTTCTCCATTTTCTTGGCGTGATTGACCAGGTGTGGATGCCATACTGGTGCTGCATTCTCCAATATGGGCTTGACGTACACTGTATACAGTGTCGTGAATTATTCCTTACTTAGACGTAGAAACGCTATTTTTAAGTTTGCTAGGCGCTCATATGCTGCAGCAGTTACTTGGCTGATGTACGCCTCAGGAGATGTATTCGATGTGATAATCACTTCAAGATCTTTCTCCCTGAGTAAGGTTTAAAGCCTTTGACCCCATAGCCTATACTCTGTCTGCGGTCTTTGTCCTTCTCCAAGGTTCATAACTTTGCACTTCTTGGGGTTCAACTCCAGGAGCCATTTATCCGATCAGGCATGTATCACCCTTTGTAGTTTTTCCTGATTCCCCCGTCCGCTTGTATTATCCTCGTTAGTTTCACGTCGTTTGCGAGCAGGGATACTTTTGACTATCCAGTTTATGTCACTCACGTATACAAGAAACAACACTGGACCTAGGACAGACCCTTGTGGAGCCCCACTCATCGTTTCCTTCCTATCAGGTATTCCTTGATCCATTTAGTGTGTTTCCGGCTATTCCTGCCTGCTTCTCCTGTTATCTCTTGTGCGACATTGTGTCAGAAGCCTTCTTATAGTCCAAGAAAATGCAATTTATCCATCACTCTCTTCGTCCTGTCTTATTTCTTTTAACTTGTTACAGAACTCTAAAAGCTTTGTGACAGGATTTTTCCATCCTTGAAGCCATGGTGGTTCTCATGTACGAACCAACTCCTCTCTCTCTCTTGATAATCTTCTCCGTGTCTTTACATACTATACACGTCAGTGACACTGGCCTGAATTTAATGCTACCTGTCTCTCTCTTTTCTAAAAAATTGGGACTACATTTGCTGTCTTCCACATCTTTGACAGCTGTCCTGTTTCGAGAGATTTGCTTAAGGTTGTTGCCAGCAACAGATAGTGCCTCTGTTCCCTCTCTCAGGAATCACAACCTTCGAGGTATCTAGCTCATATAGCAGTTTGTTCACCTCCTCGTTTGTATATATTGTTGAAGATTGAGCCACTTACGCAACATATAGGAATCTTTATTAAGGAAACGTTTCGCCACTCAGTTGCTTCTTCAGTCCAATACAAAGCAGAGAGGGGTAAGGAGAGGTTGAGTTTGAGGTAATCAGTCCCTCAGCCTGGAATCGATGTGTTCAGTACATGACTTGTCGGTTTTCAAACCATTTATCGCATGTATGTAAAGTGTCCAACACTTCCTGGTATGCCCTACCGCCTCGGTTTGCTGGAAGTCTTTCTGTCTCCTCTGAGAACACCTCCCTAAATCTTTTGAGAGAGAGAAAGAGAGAGAGAGGGAGAGAGAGAGAGAGAGAGAGAGAGAGAGAGAGAGAGAGAGAGAGAGAGAGAGAGAGAGAGAGAGAGAGAGAGAGAGAGAGAGGGAGAGAGAGAGAGAGAGAGAGAGAGAGAGAGAGAGAGAGAGAGAGAGAGAGAGAGAGAGTCTTCATGAATACATCCATAGAAGCCTCACGACACTTACCATATCCCACGTTAGTATACAGCGCTGTCAGCTACACAGTATTTATACATTTTTTTATATGAAAAAAAAAAAAAGAGCTTGAGTCGACCGGTAAAAAAACACCAATCAGGAGACATTATTCAGCGGGTGGGAGGAGTTTTTACCGCGAGAGGAGCTGTGATTGGCCGAATTACCACTGTGATCTTCGGAAATAAATGTAATCATAATGGAACGATTAATTTCACTCCTCTGGTGTAGATAATCTAAGTGCTTATTTAAATACTGCCCTCCAAATTAATTTCCTAAAAAATTAGCTGATGCACGTAAACACGTTTGATGAGACTGACAGAGACAGACACAGACAGAATAAAGCAGATTTCCCGACTGAGTGGCAGACGGAAGGCAGCAGATTTACCGACAGGGAGGCAGACAAAAGAAAGCAGATTTAAAACGGAGTGGCAGACAGAAGACTAGATTTAACTACAGGGAGACAGACAGATAAAAACAGATTTACCGAGTAACAGACAGAATTTAGCAGATTCACCGACAGGGTGGTAGACAGATATTAAGAAACAAAAGGAATGAGGGAGAATAAAAACACTTTCACTCCTCTTTCTCTTGGCTTCGTAAAATGCTGTATAAAAAAAGGGTCGCCAGTGTATGCTTGTACTCTGAAGGTGAGAGTACGAAGACATCTGAGTCCTGGGAAGGTTGTGCTTCACGGACTCTGAAGGTGAGAGTACGAAGACATCTGAGTCCTGGGAAGGTTGTGCTTCACGGACTCTGAAGGTGAGAGTACGAAGACATTTGAGTCCTGGGAAGGTTGTGCTTCACGGACTCTGAAGGTGAGAGTACGAAGACATCTGAGTCCTGGGAAGGTTGTGCTTCACGGACTCTGAAGGTGAGAGTACGAAGACATCTGAGTCCTGGGAAGGTTGTGCTTCACGGACTCTGAAGGTGAGAGTACGAAGACATTTGAGTCCTGGGAAGGTTGTGCTTCACGGACTCTGAAGGTGAGAGTACGAAGACATCTGAGTCCTGGGAAGGTTGTGCTTCACGGACTCTGAAGGTGAGAGTACGAAGACATCTGAGTCCTGGGAAGGTTGTGCTTCACGGACTCTGAAGGTGAGAGTACGAAGACATCTGAGTCCTGGGAAGGTTGTGCTTCACGGACTCTGAAGGTGAGAGTACGAAGACATCTGAGTCCTGGGAAGGTTGTGCTTCACGGACTCTGAAGGTGAGAGTACGAAGACATCTGAGTCCTGGGAAGGTTGTGCTTCACGGACTCTGAAGGTGAGAGTACGAAGACATTTGAGTCCTGGGAAGGTTGTGCTTCACGGACTCTGAAGGTGAGAGTACGAAGACATCTGAGTCCTGGGAAGGTTGTGCTTCACGGACTCTGAAGGTGAGAGTACGAAGACATCTGAGTCCTGGGAAGGTTGTGCTTCACGGACTCTGAAGGTGAGAGTACGAAGACATCTGAGTCCTGGGAAGGTTGTGCTTCACGGACTCTGAAGGTGAGAGTACGAAGACATCTGAGTCCTGGGAAGGTTGTGCTTCACGGACTCTGAAGGTGAGAGTACGAAGACATCTGAGTCCTGGGAAGGTTGTGCTTCACGGACTCTGAAGGTGAGAGTACGAAGACATCTGAGTCCTGGGAAGGTTGTGCTTCACGGACTCTGAAGGAGAGAGTACGAAGACATCTGAGTCCTGGGAGGTTGTGCTTCACGGACTCTGAAGGTGAGAGTACGAAGACATCTGAGTCCTGGGGCAGTTACAGCATTCACAGCAGTCACAGGAGTTACAGCAGTTACAGCAGTCACAGCAGTCACAGCAGTTACAGCAGTCATAGCAGTTATAGCAATTACAGCAATTACAGCAGTCACAGCAGTCACAGCAGTTACAGCAGTCACAGCAGTCACAGCAGTTACAGCAGTTACAGCAGTTACAGCAGTTACAACAGTCACAGCAGTCACAGCAGTTACAGCAGTCACAGCAGTTACAGCAGTCACAGCAGTCACAGCAGTTACAGCAGTCACAGCAGTCATAGCAGTTACAGCAGTCACAGCAGTCATAGCAGTTACAGCAGTTACAGCAGTTACAGCAGTTACAGCAGTTACAGCAGTCACAACAGTCACAGCAGTCATAGCAGTTACAGCAGTTACAGCAGTTACAGCAGTCACAGCAGTTACAACAGTCACAACAGTCACAGCAGTTACAGCAGTCACAGCAGTTACAGCAGTTACAGCAGTCACAACAGTTACAGCAGTCACAGCAGATACAGCAGTTACAGCAGTCACAGCAGTCACAGCAGTCACAGCAGTCACAGCAGTTACAGCAATCACAGAAGTTACAGCAGTTACAGCAGTCACAGCAGTTACAGCAGTTACAGCAGTCACAGCAGTTACAGCAGTTGCAGCAGTTACAGCAGTCACAGCAGTTACAGCAGTTACAGCAGTCACAGCAGTCACAGCAGTCACAGCAGTTACAGCAATCACAGCAGTTACAGCATGCACAGCAGTTATAGCAGTTACAGCAGTCACAGCAGTTACAGCAGTTACAGCAATCACAGCAGTTACAGCAGTTACAGCAGTTACAGCAGTCACAGCAGTTACAGCAGTTACAGCAGTCACATCAGTTACAGCAATCACAGCAGTTACAGCAGTTACAGCAGTTACAGCAGTTACAGCAATCACAGCAGTTACAGCAGTTACAGCAGTTACAGCAGTTACAGCAGTTACAGCAGTCACAGCAGTTACAGCAGTTACAGCAGTCACAGCAGTTACAGTAGTTACAGCAGTCACAACAGTTACAGCAGTTACAGCAGTTACAGCAGTCACAGCAGTTACAGCAGCCACAGCAGTTACAGCAGTCACAGCAGTTACAGCAGTTACAGCAGCCACAGCAGTTACAGCAGCCACAGCAGTTACAGCAGTCACAGCAGTTACAGCAGTTACAGCAGTCACAGCAGTTACAGCAGTTACAGCAGTTACAGCAGTTACAGCAGTCACAGCATTTACAGCAGTTGCAGTAGTCACAGCAGTTACTGCAGTTACAACACTTGCAGCAGTCACAGCGGTTGCAGCAGTCACAGCAGTCACAGCAGTTACAGCAGTTATAGCAGTTGCAGCAGTCACAGCAGATACAGCAGTTACAGCAGTCACATATGTTACAGCAGTCATAGGAGTTACAGCAGTCATAGGAGCTACAGCAGTCACAGCAGTTACAGCAGTTACAGCAGTCACATATGTTACAGCAGTTACAGCAGTTACAGCAGTTACAGCAATCACAGCAGTTACAGCAGTTACAGCAGTTACAGCAGTTACAGCAGTCACAGCAGTTACAGCAGTTACAGCAGTCACAGCAGTTACAGCAATCACAGCAGTTACAGCAGTTACAGCAGTCACAGCAGTTACAGTAGTTACAGCAGTCACAACAGTTACAGCAGTTACAGCAGTTACAGCAGTCACAGCAGTTACAGCAGCCACAGCAGTTACAGCAGTCACAGCAGTTACAGCAGTTACAGCAGCCACAGCAGTTACAGCAGCCACAGCAGTTACAGCAGTCACAGCAGTTACAGCAGTTACAGCAGTCACAGCAGTTACAGCAGTTACAGCAGTTACAGCAGTTACAGCAGTCACAGCATTTACAGCAGTTGCAGTAGTCACAGCAGTTACTGCAGTTACAACACTTGCAGCAGTCACAGCGGTTGCAGCAGTCACAGCAGTCACAGCAGTTACAGCAGTTATAGCAGTTGCAGCAGTCACAGCAGATACAGCAGTTACAGCAGTCACATATGTTACAGCAGTCATAGGAGTTACAGCAGTCATAGGAGCTACAGCAGTCACAGCAGTTACAGCAGTCACAGCAGTCACAGCAGTCACAGCAGTCACAGCAGTCACAACAGTCACAGCAGTCACAGCAGTTACAGCAGTCACAGCAGTCACAGCAGTCACAGCAGTCACAGCAGTTACAGCAGTCACAGCAGTCACAGCAGTCACAGCAGTCACAGCAGTCACAGCAGTCACAGCAGTCACAGCAGTCACAGCAGTCACAGCAGTCACAGCAGTCACAGCAGTCACAGTAGTAGGAATGGTTTGCTAATCTTAATTAAGTAACGGTAAATAACACAAGACAGGTCAAGCCTTCGCTGGCAGTCCAGCAGTAACACACACCTGTGACACTCCTGTGGCACACCTGTGTCACACCGGTGGCACACTTGTGACACACCGGTGACACCTGTGACAGACGTGTGATATACGTGTGCCTCACCTGTGACACACCGGTGACACCTGTGACAGACGTGCGATATACGTGTGCCACACCTGTGATATAGGTGTGGCACACCTGTGACACATCTCTGACACACGTGTGATATACGTGTGACACACCTGTGACACACCTATGGCATACCTATGACACACCTGCGGCTGGTTTCCAGGGTTCTTCTGCCATTACAGACTTGCAGGAGGCCAGACTTCCTTGTTTATCAAAGACTGTATCCTGGTACGTCCAGCAGACGAGGATTTATCCACTCACAGAAACATGGGAAACCTTTATAAAAAAAGGATGGAATCCTGTAGTGTAGAGTGCCTGCACTCTCAAGGATTGTACAAGATGTCACGGGACTCAGAGTGTCATTTGCAATGTGATGTCCGAGCTATTAAATGAGTGATGGTGAATGTGCTTTCTTCTCTGAGTTACACTACCTTGCTAGAAAACGACCGATTCAGCCCCCCCCTCAAAAAAAAAAAATTATCTTCTGGATTTTTATTAACCAGAAGTGTATTAGATAAAACATACTCCCTAAATTTCGCTTACAAGAACAATCATCTTCCGGCAGATGGCTGCATCAGTGACAACTTGAACCAGAAGTAACACAGCAAAAAGTTGTCAGTATTGGGGCGTCAGTTGATAGAGAAAAATCTGTCAGTGGATGTGAAAGAAAGGGAAAAAGTACCAGAGAAATTTTACTTGGTACCAAAGTACCAACACTTGTGTATGAGTGTGAGGACGAGATGTCGTGTCTTAGATGTGTGTGTTGTGAACAAGAAGTGAAATGTTGAGAACAAGAAGTGAAATGTTGAGAACAAGAAGTGAAATGTTGAGAACAAGAAGTGAAATGTTGAGAACAAGAAGTGAAATGTTGAGAACAAGAAGTGAAATGTTGAGAACAAGAAGTGAAATGTTGAGAACAACAAGTGAAATGTTGAGAACAAGAAGTGAAATGTTGAGAACAAGAAGTGAAATGTTGAGAACAAGAAGTGAAATGTTGAGAACAAGAAGTGAAATGTTGAGAACAACAAGTGAAATGTTGAGAACAAGAAGTGAAATGTTGAGAACAAGAAGTGAAATGTTGAGAACAAGAAGTGAAATGGATTATTGAGAGAGAGCAAAGGAGGCGTTAGTGAGAACGTTTGGTCATTTGAAGGCTAGGAATAGGATGGATGGACCAGGAGGGTGTGTAAATCTGAGATGGATAACAAGAACATCAGAGACCATCCCAGGAATGGCTGAAGGGAGACCTTGAAAGAGGTTTAGAGTATTAAAGGCTTGAGCACCTAGCAAGCATGCGTTGTGGGTGGGTGGGTGGGTACAAGTGAGTACAGGTGGGTGAGTACAAGTAGGTGAGTACAGGTACTCACCTAGTTGAGGTTGCGGGGGTCGAGTCCGAGCTCCTGGCCCCGCCTCTTCACTGATCGCTACTAGGTCACTCTCCCTGAGCCGTGAGCTTTATCATACCTCTGCTTAAAGCTATGTATGGATCCTGCCTCCACTACATCGCTTCCCAAACTATTCCACTTACTGACTACTCTGTGGCTGAAGAAATACTTCCTAACATCCCTGTGATTCATCTGTGTCTTCAGCTTCCAACTGTGTCCCCTTGTTACTGTGTCCAATCTCTGGAACATCCTGTCTTTGTCCACCTTGTCAATTCCTCTCAGTATTTTGTATGTCGTTATCATGTCCCCCCTATCTCTCCTGTCCTCCAGTGTCGTCAGGTTGATTTCCCTTAACCTCTCCTCGTAGGACATACCTCTTAGCTCTGGGACTAGTCTTGTTGCAAACCTTTGCGCTTTCTCTAGTTTCTTCACGTGCTTGGCTAGGTGTGGGTGGGTGAGTACAGGTGAGTGAGGATAGGTGGGTGAGTACAGGTGGGTGAGTGCAGGTGGGTGAGTACAGGTTAGTGAGTACAGATGGGTGAGGACAGGTGAAAGAACACAGGTGGGTGGGTACAGGTGGGTGAGTACATTTGGGTGAATACAGGTGGGTGAGTACAGGTGGGTGAGTGTAGGTGGGTGAGTGCAGGTGGGTGAATACAGGTGGGTGAGTACAAGTGGGTTAGTGCAGGTGGGTGAGTACAGGTGGGTGAGTGCAAGTGAGTGAGTACAAGTGGGGGAATACATGTGGGTGAGTACAGGTGGGTGAGTACAGCTGGGAGAGTACAGGTGGGTGGATACAGGTTGGTGAGTACAAGTGGGTGAGTACAGGTGGGTGAGTACAGGTGGGTGAATACAGGTGGGTGAGTACAGGTGAATGAGTGCAGGTGGGTGAATACAAGTGGGTGAGTACATGTGGGTGAATACAGGTGGGTGGGTTCAGGTGGGTGAGTACAGGTGGGTGAGTGCAGGTGGGTGAGTACAGGTGGGTGAGTACAGGTGGGTGAGTGCAGGTGGGTGAGTGCAGGTGGGTGAGTACAGGTGGGTGAGTAAAGATGGGTTATTGCAGGTAGGTGAATACAGATGGGTGAGTACAGGTGGGTTAGTGCAGGTGGGTGAGTACAAGTGGGTGAGTACAGGTGGGTGAATACAGGTGGGCGAATACAGGTGGGTGAGTACAGGTGGGTGAGTAAAGGTGCGTGAATACAGGTGGGTGAATACAAGTGTGTGAGTGCAGATGGGTGAGGACAGGTGAGTGAATACAGGTGGGTGAGTACAGGTGGGTGAATACAGGTGGGTTAATACAGGTGGGTGAATACAAGTGTGTGAGTACAGATGGGTGAGTACAGGTGGGTGAGTAAAGGTGGGTGAGTACAGGTGGGTGAGTACAGGTGGGTGAGTACAGGTGAGTGAGTACAGGTGGGTGAGTACAGGTGGGTGAGTACAGGTGGGTGAGTACAGGTGGGTGGGTACAGGTGGATGAGTAGAGGTGGGTGAGTGCAGGTGGGTGAGTACAGGTTGGTGAGTACAGATGGGTGAGAACAGGTGAATGAACACAGGTGGGTGAGTACAGGTGGGTGAGTACAGGTGGATGGGTGCAGGTGGGTGAGTACAAGTGGGTGAGTGCAGGTGAGTGAGTACAGGTTAGTGAGGAGAGATGGGTGAGGACAGGCGGGTGAGTACAGGTGGGTGAGGACAGGTGGGTAAGTACAGGTGGGAGAGTACAGGTGGGTGAGTGCAAGTGGGTGAGTACAGGTTAGTGAGTACAGATGGGTGAGGACAGGTGGGTGAATACAGGTGGGTGAGTACAGGTGGGTGAGTACAGGTGGGTGAATACAAGTGTGTGAGTAAAGATGGGTGAGTGCAGGTGGGTGAGTACAGGTGGGTGAGTACAGGTGGGTGAGTACAGGTGGGTGAGTACAGGTGAGCGAGTACAGGTGGGTGAGTACAGGTGGGTGAGTACAGGTGGATGAGTACAGGTGGGTGGGTACAGGTGGATGAGTAGAGGTGGGTGAGTACAGGTGGGTGGGTACAGGTGCGTGAGTACGGATGGGTGAAAACAAGTGAGTACAGGTGGGTGAGTGCAGGTGAGTGAATGCAGGTGGGTGAGCACAGGTGGGTGGGTACAGGTGGGTGAGTACAGGTGGGTGAGTACAGGTGGGCGAGGACAGGTGGGTGAGTGCAGGTGGATGAGTACAGGTTAGTGAGTACAGATGGGTGAGAACAGGTGAATGAACACAGGTGGGTGAGTACAGGTGGGTGAGTACAGGTGGATGGGTGCAGGTGGGTGAGTACAAGTGGGCGAGTGCAGGTGAGTGAGTACAGGTTAGTGAGGAGAGATGGGTGAGGACAGGTGGGTGAGTACAGGTGGGTGAGGACAGGTGGGTGAGTACAGGTGGGTGAGTGCAGGTGGGTGAGTACAGGTTAGTGAGTACAGATGGGTGAGGACAGGTGAATGAACACAGGTGGGTGAGTACAGGTGGGTGAATACAGGTGGATGAGTGCTGGTCGGCAAATACAGGTGGGTGAGTACATTTGGGTGAATACAGGTGGGTGAGTACAGGTGGGTGAGTGCAGGTCTGTGAGTGCAGGTGGGTGAATACGGGTGGGTGAGTACAGGTGGGTTATTGCAGGTGGGTGAGTGCAGGTGGGCGAGTACAGGTGAGTGAGTACAGGTGGGGGGAATACATGTGGGTGAGTACAGGTGGGTGAGCACAGCTGGGAGAGTACAGGTGGGTGGGTACAGGTGGGTGAGTACAGGTGGGCGAGTACAGGTGGGTGAGTACAGGTGGGTGAGTACAGGTGGGTGAGTACAGGTGAATGAGTGCTGGTGGGTGAATACAAGTGGGTGAGTACATGTGGGTGAATACAGGTGGGTGAGTTCAGGTGGGTGAGTACAGGTGGGTGAGTACAGGTGGGCGAGTACAGGTGGGTGAGTGCAGGTGGATGAGTACAGGTTAGTGAGTGCAGATGGGTGAGAACAGGTGAATGAACACAGGTGGGTGAGTACAGGTGGGTGAGTACAGGTGGATGGGTGCAGGTGGGTGAGTACAAGTGGGCGAGTGCAGGTGAGTGAGTACAGGTTAGTGAGGAGAGATGGATGAGGACAGGTGGGTGAGTACAGGTGGGTGAGGACAGGTGGGTGAGTACAGGTGGGTGAGTGCAGGTGGGTGAGTACAGGTTAGTGAGTACAGATGGGTGAGGACAGGTGAATGAACACATGTGGGTGAGTACAGGTGGGTGAATACAGGTGGATGAGTGCTGGTCGGCAAATACATGTGGGTGAGTACATTTGGGTGAATACAGCTGGGTGAGTACAGGTGGGTGAGTGTAGGTCTGTGAGTGCAGGTGGGTGAATACGGGTGGGTGAGTACAGGTGGGTTAGTGCAGGTGGGTGAGTGCAGGTGGGCGAGTACAAGTGAGTGAGTACAGGTGGGGGAATACATATGGATGAGTACAGGTTAGTGAGCACAGCTGGGAGAGTACAGGTGGGTGGGTACAGGTGGGTGAGTACAGGTGGGCGAGTACAGGTGGGTGAGTACAGGTGGGCGAGTACAGGTGGGTGAGTACAGGTGAATGAGTGCAGGTGGGTGAATACAAGTGGGTGAGTACATGTGGGTGAATACAGGTGGGTGAGTTCAGGTGGGTGAGTACAGGTGGGTGAGTACAGGTGGGTTAGTGCAGGTGGGTGAGTGCAGGTGGGCGAGTACAGGTGAGTGAGTACAGGTGGGGGGAATACATGTGGGTGAGTACAGGTGGGTGAGCACAGCTGGGAGAGTACAGGTGGGTGGGTACAGGTGGGTGAGTACAGGTGGGCGAGTACAGGTGGGTGAGTACAGGTGGGTGAGTACAGGTGGGTAAGTACAGGCGAATGAGTGCAGGTGGGTGAATACAAGTGGGTGAGTACATGTGGGTGAATACAGGTGGGTGAGTTCAGGTGGGTGAGTACAGGTGGGTGAGTACAGGTGGGTGAGTAAAGGTGGGTGAGTGCAGGTGGGTGAGTACAGGCGGGTTAGTGCAGGTGGGTGAGTACAGGTGGGTGAGTACAGGTGAGTGAGTACAGGTGAGTGAGTACAGGTGGGTGAGTACAGGTGGGTGAGCACAGGTGGGTGAGTACAGGTGGGTGAATACAGGTGAGTGAGTACAGGTGAGTGAGTACAGGTGGGTGAGTACAGGTGAGTGAGTACAGGTGGGTGAGTACAGGTGGGTGAGTACAGGTGAGTGAGTACACTGAGGGTCGTGTGACCATTACACTTCAGTATTAACACACTCCTGGGAGAGGGTCTCGCTGCTGCTCCTCGGTGGAAACCCAACAGGAAAGAGAACACAATTTCCACTTTAAATATTGTACCTTCTCCTCAAGATGCTGGCACTGATAGTCGTCTGAAACATGACATTGATGTGTGTGTGTATGTGTACACTCTATCATCACTACTACCACCCCACTCCACCTCCATCACTACCACCACTACTACCACTACTACCCACCACCACCACCACTCACGTTTCTTCCTCTGTTCTCGGGGTCGGTACTAATTTTTTTAACAAATATATATAATCATTTTTTTCCATTTCCTGTTATGAACAAAATTGAAATTAATGAAGCTTGTGTGCAGAGCTGACATTCTCCACATGACGAAACAATTATACTAATACTAAGATATTTTGTGTATAGAAATATTCAGAAGGTTAATATCTATATGTCCAAGAAAATACTTCAAATGTATTACTGAAATAATGACAGAAATGTGTTTGTAACACTTAGGTTAACACCTGTATTGTTTAACACCTATATTGTTTAGCACCTAGGTTGTTTATCACCTATATTGTTTAGCACCTAGGTTAACACCTATATTGTTCAGCACCTAGGCTGTTTAACACCTATATTGTTCAGCACCTAGGTTATCACCTATATTGTTCAGCACCTAGGTTGTTTAACACCTATATTGTTTAGCACGTAGGTTTTTATCCCCTATATTGTTCAGCACCTAGATTGTTTATCACCTATATTGTTCAGCGCCTAGGTTTTTATCACCTATATTGTTCAGCACCTAGGCTTTTATCACCTATATTGTTCAGCACCTAGGCTGTTTAACACCTATATTGTTCAGCACCTAGGCTGTTTAACACCTATATTGTTCAGCACCTAGGCTGTTTAACACCTATATTTTTCAGCATCTAGGCTGTTTAACACCTATATTGTTCAGCACCTAGGCTGTTTAACACCTATATTGTTCAGCACCTAGGCTGTTTAACACCTATATTGTTCAGCATCTAGGCTGTTTAACACCTATATTGTTCAGCACCTAGGCTGTTTAACACCTATATTGTTCAGCACCTAGGCTGTTTAACACCTATATTGTTCAGCACCTAGGTTGTTTATCACCTATATTGTTCAGCACCTAGGTTGTTTATCACCTATATTGTTCAGCACCTAGGTTGTTTATCACCTATATTGTTCAGCACCTAGGTTGTTTATCACCTATATTGTTCAGCACCTAGGCTGTTTATCATTTATCTTTTTCATATTGGTGGTCTAACACAGTCTTTTTTTAAAAATTAGGTTCTTAACACACAGGTTCCTGACGTTAACATAGGCTTTTAACACACAGGTTCTTGACGTTAACATAGGCTCTTAACACACAGGTTCTTAATGCACAGGTACTTAACACACAGATTCTTGACGATAACATTGATTCTTAACACACAGGTTCTTAATACACAGGTGCCTAACACACAGGTTCTTGATGTTAACATAGGTTCTTAACACACAGCTTCTTAACTCACAGGTTCTTAACACACAGCTTCTTAACTCACAGGTTCTTAACTTACTGGTTCTTAACACACAGGTTCTTAACATACAGGTTCTTAACACACATGTTCTTGATGTTAACATAGGTTCTTAGCACACAGGCTCTTAACAATAACATTGGTTCTTAACTATTACGGAGTACTGTAAAAAAAAAACAATATTTATATAAAATAATACTCCATATATCATGTCATTTTCCGTGTAGTGTACGGAAAGCGAACGCGTTTTATTCCTGTCAGTCAGGCAGTGGCCAGGAGACAGGAGCAGATAAGAGGCGTGTTTAGTTCAGTACCAGACTGGTGGTCACGGGGTGTTGTTATCATGTTTGGGCGGTAGTTTGAGTAGGTAATTATGGTAAGTTTTCTAGTGTATTCTATTTTGTGTATTTTCTATTGCTCTCATGTTTATTTGTAAAGCCCTAGTATGCAGGGACCTGAGTTTTGAAGAGCATTTACCGCTTCCACTGTAGGCTATGTAGCCTGCAGAAAGGGGTGTCATGAAGCATCCCTGTTCATACATTTATTTTGTTTAACTCATTAGTAGCAGTGTGCTAGTGAGTTAATGTGAACTGGAGTGTGATGGGTTTTTTTTTGGAGTAAATTATAAATTGTATATAAGTTATTACTATTATTAAATGCATTTTTATATAGGTGAGTTTTTGTGTCCCTCCTTATACAACGTTAATTATTTACACTCATGCTTAATTTATATGAGTACATGCTGGCCCAAGGTTTGCTCTGTATTTCAGAGTAATTTTATAACCCCTAGACAGCAGTGTGAGCAGCCTTTAGGAGCCAGGATCATTTTATTTAAGTTACGACGTCAAAATCGTAATATTCACACATAGGTTCTTAATACACAGCTTCTTAACACAGGTTCTTAACGATTACATAGGTTGTTAACACAGGCTATTTTTGATTGGAGAAAATACATCACCGTGAAGAAGTTAGCAGCATGAACTAATAGAGCCATAACTACTAAATAAAATAAAATCACGTGACGGGGTTCGTTCTACCTCTCACCATCAGTACTGTTGGTGAGAGGTAGACAGGTTCCGCAGATCTATGGTAGACCTGTCAGTTCGCTATCGAAGAGAACCGGGCTTGATTTATGAGTTGGTCGAGTCATATGAACAAGTGTCAGTTCACCTGTTAACCCTGTTGACATAGCAATAAACAGATGCCTGGGCGTTCACCTACTGGTGTGGATGGCATACTGGGAGATGGGGTGCTAGTAGGTGGATGGCATCCTGGGAGATGGGGTGCTAGTACGTGGATGGCATCCTGGGAGATAGGGTGATAGTACGTGGATGGCATCCTGGGAGATAGGGTGATAGTACGTGGATGGCATCCTGGGAGGGTTTGTGTACTCTACCTTAGACAGGGCTGGGATAACAGCTCGAAGCGTGTAAACAAAAGAAAAGTTGTGTCCTTTCTGTTAAGGAACCTTCTGGTTCAGAATACTGCTTGCTAAGAACCTTTGATAGTGTGGACGCTGAGAGATGAACGTGCGTTGGAACCTTTGATAGTGTGGACGCTGACAGATGATCGTGCGTTGGAACCTTTGACAGTGTGGACGCTGAGAGATGAACGTGCATTGGAACCTTTGATAGTGTGGACGCTGAGAGATGAACGTGCGTTGGAACCTTTGATAGTGTGGACGCTGAGAGATGATCGTGCGTTGGAACCTTTGATAGTGTGGACGCTGACAGATGATCGTGCGTTGGAACCTTTGACAGTGTGGACGCTGAGAGATGAACGTGCATTGGAACCTTTGATAGTGTGGACGCTGAGAGATGAACGTGCGTTTGAACCTTTGATAGTGTGGACGCTGAGAGATGAACGTGTGAGGGAACCTTTGATAGAGTAGACGCATCAGCCTCATTATTGCAAGAACCAGCATCAACCTCATTACTGCAAGAACCAGCATCAACCTCATTACTGCAAGAACCAGCATCAACCTCATTACTGCAAGAACCAGCATCAACCTCATTACTGCAAGAACCAGCATCAACCTCATTACTGCAAGAACCAGCATCAACCTCATTACTGCAAGAACCAGCATCAACCTCATTACTGCAAGAACTAGCATCAACCTCATTACTGCAAGAACCAGCGTCAACCTCATTATTGTAAAAAACAGCATCAACCTCATTACTGCAAGAACCAGCATCAGCCTAATTACTGCAAGAACCAGCATCAACTTAATTAGTGCAAGAACCTGCGCCAACCTCATTACTGCAAGAACCAGCATCAACCTCATTACTGCAAGAACCAGCATCAACCTCATTACTGCAAGAACCAGCATCAACCTCATTACTGCAAGAACCAGCATCAACTTAATTAGTGCAAGAACCTGCGCCAACCTCATTACTGCAAGAACCAGCATCAACCTTCTTACTGCAAGAACCAGCATCAACCTCATTACTGCAAGAACCAGCATCAACCTCATTACTGCAAGAACCAGCATCAACCTCATTACTGCAAGAACCAGCGCGAACCTCATTACTGCAAGAACCAGCATCACTCTCATTAGTGCAAGAACCAGCATCAACTTTATTACTGCAAGAACCAGCATCAACCTCATTAGTGCTAGAACCAGCATCAACCTCATTGCTGAAAGAACCAGCGTCAACCTAATTACTGCAAGAACAAGCGCCAACCTCATTACTGCAAGAATCAGCATCAACCTCATTACTGCAAGAACCAGCGTCTACCTCATTACTGCAAAAACCAGCATCAACCTCATTACTGCAAGAACCAGCATCAACCTCATTACTGCAAGACCCAGCGCCAACCCCCATTACTGAAAGAACCAGCATCAACCTCATTGCTGCAAGAATCTGCGTCAACCGCATTACTGCAAAAACCAGCATCAACCTCATTACTGCAAGAACCAGCATCAACCTAATTACTGCAAGAACCAGCATCAACCTCATTACTGCAAGAACCAGCATCAACCTAATTACTGCAAGAACCAGCGCCAACCTCATTACTGCAAGAACCAGCATCAACCTAATTAGTGAAAGAACCAGCGCCAACCTCATTACTGCAAGAACTAGCATCAACCTCATTACTGCAAGAACCAGCATCAACCTCATTACTGCAAGAACTAGCATCAACCTCATTACTGCAAGAACCAGCATCAACCTCATTCCTGCAAGAACCAGCATCATCCTCATTACTGCAAGAACTAGCATCAACCTCATTACTGCAAGAACCAGCATCAACCTCATTACTGCAAGAACTAGCATCAACCTCATTACTGCAAGAACCAGCATCAACCTCATTACTGCAAGAATCAGCGCCAACCTCATTACTGCAAGAACCAGTGCCAACCGATTAGCACTCTCTCTCTCTCTCTCTCTCTCTCTCTCTCTCTCTCTCTCTCTCTCTCTCTCTCTCTCTCTCTCTCTCTCTCTCTCTCTCTCTTACACAGAGTTTGACAAAGTTAGGATAAGAATCACTACCTTTATTGACAAGCTGTTTACAGGTTAAGGATTCCTAACTTTATTGGTAAGCTAAAAGCTGTTACCTACATCAGCTCATTTGAAAGCATTTTTATTGTTATGAGACATACAAGTAGGGAACAGGATGAAATTGGAGCCATCTGTGGGCCAGCATTTTCATTTGATCAACTGACTTCATCTCGTTGACATCATTATGCTGTACGAATGTGTTCCATACTCGAGTCATCCTGTGGATAAATGATCTCAGATGAAGTGATGTTTTCTCTCTCTATATATATACACACACACACACACACACACACACACACACACACACACACACACACACACACACACACACACACACATATATATATATATATATATATATATATATATATATATATATATATATATATATATATATATATGTCGTGCCGAATATGTAAAACTGGTCAATTAGCAAGAACTCATTTAAAATTAAGTCCTTTCTAAAATTTTCTCTTATACGTTTAAAGATATATTTTTTTCATTAATGTTAATGTAAAAATTTTTAATTTTGCACCAAAAGAATCTTAGAAAACTTACCTAACCTTATTATAACAAGAGCAATTTATTTTAGCCTAACCCAACTAAATATATTTTAGATTTGTTTACAATAATTTAATACTAAACAAACACATTGAAATATATTTTTTTTCGTTAGGTTCAGAATGATTTTGGCGAAATTATTGCATACACAAATTTTCGCTTGTCCTATATGGCAAGATGAGCGTTGCTATTTAAGCCAAGATCGCAAGTTCTGCCTATTCGACGCGACATATATATATATATATATATATATATATATATAGAGAGAGAGAGAGAGAGAGAGAGAGAGAGAGAGAGAGAGAGAGAGAGAGAGAGAGAGAGAGAGAGAGAGAGAGAGAGAGAGAGAGAGAGAGAGAGAGAGAGAGAGAGAGAGAGAGAAACAAGCTTTTATGCCACAAGACGGGCAGAAAGCAGCAACTTCACTCTGGCTGTACCCTTCTCCAGAACATCACTTCATCTGAGATCATTTATCCCCAGGATGACTCGAGTCTGGAACATTATTCATATATACAAATCAGATTCAGAGATGTCTCAGTGTAAGTGATGTAAACATTCTAAACAGATTTTTTCAACTCTGTGGTTTGTTATTATTATTATTATTATTATTATTATTATTATTATTATTATTATTATTATTATTATTATTATTATTTTATTTTTATTGTTTCAATTATAATTATTATTTTTATTTTTCTTATTGTTATTATTATCATTATTATCATTATTAATATAATTATTATTATTAGTAGTAGTAGTAGTAGTAGTAGTATTAGAAGTAGTAGTAGTAGTACTAGTAGTAGTAGTAGTAGTAGTCGTAGCAATAGTAGTAGTAGTAGTAGTAGTAGTAGTAGTAGTAAAATAATGATTGGGAAGTCATCTTTTGTATTTTAATAATGAAAAAGATGCTGGTAAGATGACTTCATGTGTCCTGGATATTTCAAATGGCTTCCATTTCTGTCATGAAGCATTGGTTAGCCACTGATAATCCGTCGCCTTCCCACGTCCCTCTCTGTTACTGGAGAGAAGGTGAAGTGGACAGTATTTATGGTTACATAAAGCTTGCATTTATTTTGGGTCAGAATCTGTGATTTGTCTTTCACGTCCTGCTTAACTTCATCAAATGTACTGACTTCACTCAGACTCTCACGTGAAATCTCCACTACAATGTGCATTGTGTTAAGGCGAAAGTTCCTCCTAGTCAGCGTCTTTGACACACCAGGTATTACTACCCAGGAACAATAAGGCCTGTTATCCTGGGTGTAAAGGGGAGCAAGAAGCAGACCAAACACAGCTGAATGACTTTCAATCATATATTCCTTCACCAAGTGCTATTATAAGTATTTACAAGTATGTACACTTCATACAGTTGGAAATATATGTATACAATACGGTAAATCAAGAAACAAAGACACAGCCTGGAGACAGAATGGACAACCGTGTTCAACCAGCTCTAGAATGGAAATGACAAGGGTGGAAACTTGAGTGGTGACCATGTCACCTCCACAATTGCCAGACCCACTTTCTCATTGGCTGAAACTAGATACAGATCTGACGATGGGGCCCCGTCGTTCGACCCTTAGCACCTGGTTCGCTGGTTGGGGAGGTAGTCTTTTAATGAGGGTGTGTACATGCGCCCAATAAAGGTTACATACTCTTTGCATGCCACACCAGGTAACTTCCTCCAGTCCACTGCCGGCCATTAGGACCCCCTGAAGCATCATCATAGATGACGAGTAAATGCATTCCTCCAAGGTGGCAGATTTTGAAGTCTTCACGGAAAAGTTCTGGGTAAGCAAACTGTACAGTGAGACCCACACGACGATACACGTGTAGCTCTGCTGTTTATGAAGTTGCTGCTTGACCAACTATCTTCACCAGTCTCGTGGTTTCCAGAACAGGCTTTAGTTCCTTCGTGTCGTCATGCGGGCAATCTTCATGTTGACACCACCAAGCCCTGGTGTAGATGACTTGTGGTAACACTCTTCAAGAAGTCAAAAGCATTTATTTAATTTTGGTCTTTCCACTGAGGTTCGTTGTTGTGCCGAGACGCCTTTAAAGGAGGAACGTATTTTTTCACCATTCCGGATTTTTTTTTTCCAAGGATGGAGGGGGCTTTGTTAGTATAATATTTGGATATAAGGTGGAACAGAGTCCTCTGCATCTTCTTTCTGGTCCTTTAATTGTGACGCCGTCTTGACTGCCATCCATTTGTAAGGATGTTTGCATCATGAATAAGACCAAGGATTAAGTGGATTTTAACCATTTGGATGAAGAAATATTTGTTTCAGAGTTGTATGGAATGGCTTACACTGGCCAGGTCACTGATGAATGGATACTATTTGACTGCTGTTACTATTTTCAAACAAAAGACAAATTGAGACTCTTTAATTTCTTCCTCCGCTTATTTTTTTTTTTTAAAGTATTAGAATGTCAAATCTTTAGATAAATAAAAAAAGTAAAACAAGTCATCCACAAACCCAAAATTATTTGTCGTCGTGGAGCATATTGTCTAGAAGAACAAGAGACAAGATGCACCACAACAGTTTCTGGGTGGGAGCGTGGGATGAGACTGTTAAGGTCACAGTCAACACCGCTGATGCAACCAAATTACCGAAATGCTCTTTGCAAAATAATCCTCTTCAAAGTCTTATGGTTGAGTGGTAAGAGCACGCCGCCTGCTACATGTACGAAACCACGCCGCCTGCTACATGTACGAAACCACGCCGCCTGCTACATGTACGAAACCACGCCGCCTGCTACATGTACGAAACCACGCCGCCTGCTACATGTACGAAACCACGCCGCCTGCTACATGTACGAAACCACGCCGCCTGCTACATGTACGAAACCACGCCGCCTGCTACATGCACGGAACCACGCCGCCTGCTACATGCACGGAACCACGCCGCCTGCTACATGCACGGAACCACGCCGCCTGCTACTTGCACGGAACCACGCCGCCTGCTACATGCACGGAACCACGCCGCCTGCTACATGCACGGAACCACGCCGCCTGCTACTTGCACGGAACCACGCCGCCTGCTACTTGCACGGAAACACGCCGCCTGCTACAGGCACGGAACCACGCCTCCTGCTACATGCACGGAAAAACGCCGCCTGCTACATGCATGGAACCACGCCACCTGCTACATGCACGTAACCACGGCCCCTGCTACATGCACGGAACCACGCCGCCTGCTACATGCACGGAACCACGCCGCCTGCTACATGCACGGAACCACGCCGCCTGCTACATGTACGGAACCACGCCGCCTGCTACATGTACGGAACCACACCGCCTGCTACATGCACGGAACCACGCCGCCTGTTACATGCACGGAACCACGCCGCCTGCTACATGTACGGAACCACGCCGCCTGCTACATGCACGGAACCACACCGCCTGCTACATGCACGGAACCACGCCAACTGCTACATGCACGGAACCACGCCGCCTGCTACATGCACGGAACCACGCCGCCTGCTACATGCACGGAACCACGCCGCCTGCTACATGCACGGAACCACGCCGCCTGCTACATGCATGGAACCACGCCACCTGCTACATGCACGGAACCACGCCGCCTGCTACATGCACGGAACCACGCCGCCTGCTACATGCACGGAACCAAGCCGCCTGCTACATGCACGGAACCACGCCGCCTGCTACATGCGCAGAACCACGCCGCCTGCTACATGCATGGAACCATGCCGCCTGCTACATGCACGGAACCACGCCGCCTGCTACATGCACGGAACCACGCCGCCTGCTACATGCACGGAACCACGCCGCCTGCTACATGCACGGAACCACGCCGCCTGCTACATGCATGAAACCACGCCACCTGCTACATGCACGGAACCACGCCGCCTGCTACATGCACGGAACCACGCCGCCTGCTACATGCACGGAACCACGCCGCCTGCTACATGCACGGAACCACGCCGCCTGCTACATGCACGGAACCACGCCGTCTGCTACATGCACGGAACCACGCCGCCTGCTACATGCACGGAACCACGCCGCCTGCTACATGCGCAGAACCACGCCGCCTGCTACATGCATGGAACCATGCCGCCTGCTACATGCACGGAACCACGCCGCCTGCTACATGCACGGAACCACGCCGCCTGCTACATGCACGGAACCACGCCGCCTGCTACATGCACGGAACCACGCCGCCTGCTACATGCATGAAACCACGCCACCTGCTACATGCACGGAACCACGCCGCCTGCTACATGCACGGAACCACGCCGCCTGCTACATGCACGGAACCACGCCGCATGCTACATGCACGGAACCACGCCTCCTGCTACATGTACGGAACCACGCCGCCTGCTACATGCACGGAACCACGCCGCCTGCTACATGTACGGAACCACGCCGCCTGCTACATGCACGGAACCACGTCACCTGCTACATGCACGGAACCATGTACGGAACCACGCCGCCTGCTACATGCACGGAACCACGCCGCCTGCTACATGCACGGAACCACGCCGCCTGCTACATGCACGGAACCACGCCGCCTGCTACATGCACAGAACCACGCCGCCTGCTACATGCACGGAACCACGCCGCCTGCTACATGCACGGAACCACGCCGCCTGCTACATGCTACATGTACGGAACCACGCCGCCTGCTACATGCATACATGCTACATACGGAACCACGCCGCCTGCTACATGTACGGAACCACGCCGCCTGCTACATGTACGGAACCACGCCGCCTGCTACATGCACGGAACCACGCCGCCAGCTACATGTACGGAACCACGCCGCCTGCTACATGCACGGAACCACGCCGCCTGCTACATGCACGGAACAACGCCGCCTGCTACATGCACGGAACCACGTCGCCTGCTACATGCACGGAACCACGCCGCCTGCTACATGCACGGAACCACGCCGCCTGCTACATGCACGGAACCACGCCGCCTGCTACATGCACGGAACCACGCCGCCTGCTACATGCACGGAACCACGTCGCCTGCTACATGCACGGAACCACGCCGCCTGCTACATGCACGGAACCACGCCGCCTGGTACATGCACGGAACCACGCCGCCTGCTACATGCACGGAACCACGCCGCCTGCTACATGCACGGAACCACGCCGCCTGCTACATGCACGGAACCACGCCGCCTGCTACATGCACGGAACCACGCCGCCTGCTACATGCACGGAACCACGCCTCCTGCTACATGCACGGAACCACGCCGCCTGCTACATGTACGGAACCACGCCGCCTGCTACATGCACGGAACCACGCCGCCTGCTACATGCACGGAACCACGCCGCCTGCTACATGCACGGAACCACGCCGCCTGCTACATGCACGGAACCACGCCTCCTGCTACATGCACGGAACCACGCCGCCTGCTACATGTACGGAACCACGCCGCCTGCTACATGCACGGAACCACGCCGCCTGCTACATGCACGGAACCACGCCGCCTGCTACATGCACGGAACCACGCCGCCTGCTACATGCACGGAACCACGCCGCCTGCTACATGCACGGAACCACGCCGCCTGCTACATGTACGGAACCACGCCGCCTGCTACATGCACGGAACCACGCCGCCTGCTACATGCACGGAACCACGCCGCCTGCTACATGCACGGAACCACGCCGCCTGCTACATGCACGGAACCACGCCGCCTGCTACATGCACGGAACCACGCCGCCTGCTACATGCACGGAACCACGCCGCCTGCTACATGCACGGAACCACGCCGTCTGCTACATGCACGGAACCACGCCGCCTGCTACATGCACGGAACCACGCCGCCTGCTACATGCACGGAATCACGCCTCCTGCTACATGCACGGAACCACGCCGCCTGCTACATGCACGGAACCACGCCGCCTGCTACATGCACGGAATCACGCCTCCTGCTACATGCACGGAACCACGCCGCCTGCTACATGTACGGAACCACGCCGCCTGCTACATGCACGGAACCACGCCGCCTGCTACATGCACGGAACCACGCCGCCTGCTACATGCACGGAACCACGCCGCCTGCTACATGCACGGAACCACGCCGCCTGCTACATGCACGGAACCACGCCGCCTGCTACATGTACGGAACCACGCCGCCTGCTACATGTACGGAACCACGCCGCCTGCTACATGCACGGAACCACGCCGCCTGCTACATGCACGGAACCACGCCGCCTGCTACATGCACGGAACCACGCCGCCTGCTACATGCACGGAACCACGCCGCCTGCTACATGCACGGAACCACGCCGCCTGCTACATGTACGGAACCACGCCGCCTGCTACATGCACGGAACCACGCCGCCTGCTACATGCACGGAACCACGCCGCCTGCTACATGCACGGAACCACGCCGCCTGCTACATGCACGGAACCACGCCGCCTGCTACATGCACGGAACCACGCCGCCTGCTACATGCACGGAACCACGCCGCCTGCTACATGCACGGAACCACGCCGCCTGCTACATGCACGGAACCACGCCGCCTGCTACATGCACGGAACCACGCCGCCTGCTACATGCACGGAACCACGCCTCCTGCTACATGCACGGAACCACGCCGCCTGCTACATGTACGGAACCACGCCGCCTGCTACATGCACGGAACCACGCCGCCTGCTACATGCACGGAACCACGCCGCCTGCTACATGCACGGAACCACGCCGCCTGCTACATGCACGGAACCACGCCGCCTGCTACATGCACGGAACCACGCCGCCTGCTACATGTACGGAACCACGCCGCCTGCTACATGCACGGAACCACGCCGCCTGCTACATGCACGGAACCACGCCGCCTGCTACATGCACGGAACCACGCCGCCTGCTACATGCACGGAACCACGCCGCCTGCTTGACAGTCGTCCATTACAGCTCATCCTTCGTTTTGACTTATTCAAGTTTTTTCAATAATTATTTTTATTAGTATTCGTAGACTATTATATCCGTGTACAACTTTGGTTCCTACCTTCCTGGCCGTGTACACCTGTGGTTCCTACCTTCCTGGCCGTGTACACCTGTGGTTCCTACCTTCCTGGCCGTGTACACCTGTGGTTCCTACCTTCCTGGCCGTGTACACCTGTGGTTCCTACCTTCCTGGCCGTGTACACCTGTGGTTCCTACCTTCCTGGCCGTGTACACCTGTGGTTCCTACCTTCCTGGCCGTGTACACCTGTGGTTCCTACCTTCCTGGCCGTGTACACCTGTGGTTCCTACCTTCCTGGCCGTGTACACCTGTGGTTCCTACCTTCCTGGCCGTGTACACCTGTGGTTCCTACCTTCCTGGCCGTGTACACCTGTGGTTCCTACCTTCCTGGCCGTGTACACCTGTGGTTCCTACCTTCCTGGCCGTGTACACCTGTGGTTCCTACCTTCCTGGCCGTGTACACCTGTGGTTCCTACCTTCCTGGCCGTGTACACCTGTGGTTCCTACCTTCCTGGCCGTGTACACCTGTGGTTCCTACCTTCCTGGCCGTGTACACCTGTGGTTCCTACCTTCCTGGCCGTGTACACCTGTGGTTCCTACCTTCCTGGCCGTGTACACCTGTGGTTCCTACCTTCCTGGCCGTGTACACCTGTGGTTCCTACCTTCCTGGCCGTGTACACCTGTGGTTCCTACCTTCCTGGCCGTGTACACCTGTGGTTCCTACCTTCCTGGCCGTGTACACCTGTGGTTCCTACCTTCCTGGCCGTGTACACCTGTGGTTCCTACCTTCCTGGCCGTGTACACCTGTGGTTCCTACCTTCCTGGCCGTGTACACCTGTGGTTCCTACCTTCCTGGCCGTGTACACCTGTGGTTCCTACCTTCCTGGCCGTGTACACCTGTGGTTCCTACCTTCCTGGCCGTGTACACCTGTGGTTCCTACCTTCCTGGCCGTGTACACCTGTGGTTCCTACCTTCCTGGCCGTGTACACCTGTGGTTCTTACCTTCCTGGCCGTGTACACTGTGGTTCCTACCTTCCTGGCCGTGTACACCTGTGGTTCCTACCTTCCTGGCCGTGTACACCTGTGGTTCTTACCTTCCTGGCCGTGTACACTGTGGTTCCTACCTTCCTGGCCGTGTACACCTGTGGTTCCTACCTTCCTGGCCGTGTACACCTGTGGTTCCTACCTTCCTGGCCGTGTATATCTGTGGTTCCTACCTTCCTCGCCGTGTACACCTGTGGTTCCTACTTTCCCGGCCGTGTACACCTGTGGTTCCTACCCTCCCGGCCGTGTACACCAGTGGTTTCTACCTTCCTGGCCGTGTACACTTGTGGTTCCTACCTTCCTGGCCGTGTACACCTGTGGTTCCTACCTTCCTGCCCGTGTACACCTGTGGTTCCTACCTTCCTGGCCGTGTACACCTGTGGTTCCTACTTTCCCGGCCGTGTACACCTGTGGTTCCTACCCTCCCGGCCGTGTACACCAGTGGTTTCTACCTTCCTGGCCGTGTACACCTGTGGTTCCTACCTTCCTGGCCGTGTACACCTGTGGTTCCTACCTTCCTGGCCGTGTACACCTGTGGTTCCTACTTTCCCGGCCGTGTACACCTGTGGTTCCTATCCTCCCGGCCGTGTACACCAGTGGTTTCTACCTTCCTGGTCGTGTACAACTGTGGTTCCTACCTTCCTGGCCGTGTACAGCTGTGGTTCCTAACTTCCTGGCCGTGTACACCTGTGGTTCCTACCTTCCTGGCCGTGTACACCTGTGGTTCCTACTTTCCCGGCCGTGTACACCTGTGATTCCTACCCTCCCGGCCGTGTACACCAGTGGTTTCTACCTTCCTGGCCGTGTACACCTGTGGTTCCTACCTTCCTGGCCGTGTACACCTGTGGTTCCTACCTTCCTGGCCGTGTACACCTGTGGTTCCTACCTTCCTCCCCGTGTACACCTGTGGTTCCTACCTTCCTGGCGGTGTACACCTGTGGTTCCTACTTTCCCGGCCGTGTACACCTGTGGTTCCTACCCTCCCGGCCGTGTACACCAGTGGTTTCTACCTTCCTGGCCGTGTACATCTGTGGTTCCTACCTTCCTCCCCGTGTACACCTGTGGTTCCTACCTTCCTGGCCGTGTACACCTGTGGTTCCTACCTTCCTGGCCGTGTACACCTGTGGTTCCTACCTTCCTGGCCGTGTACACCTGTGGTTCCTACCTTCCTGGCCGTGTACACCTGTGGTTCCTACCTTCCTGGCCGTGTACACCTGTGGTTCCTACCTTCCTGGCCGTGTACACCTGTGGTTCCTACCTTCCTGGCCGTGTACACCTGTGGTTCCTACCTTCCTGGCCGTGTACACCTGTGGTTCCTACCTTCCTGGCCGTGTACACCTGTGGTTCCTACCTTCCTGGCCGTGTACACCTGTGGTTCTTACCTTCCTGGCCGTGTACACTGTGGTTCCTACCTTCCTGGCCGTGTACACCTGTGGTTCCTACCTTCCTGGCCGTGTACACCTGTGGTTCTTACCTTCCTGGCCGTGTACACTGTGGTTCCTACCTTCCTGGCCGTGTACACCTGTGGTTCCTACCTTCCTGGCCGTGTACACCTGTGGTTCCTACCTTCCTGGCCGTGTATATCTGTGGTTCCTACCTTCCTCGCCGTGTACACCTGTGGTTCCTACTTTCCCGGCCGTGTACACCTGTGGTTCCTACCCTCCCGGCCGTGTACACCAGTGGTTTCTACCTTCCTGGCCGTGTACACTTGTGGTTCCTACCTTCCTGGCCGTGTACACCTGTGGTTCCTACCTTCCTGCCCGTGTACACCTGTGGTTCCTACCTTCCTGGCCGTGTACACCTGTGGTTCCTACTTTCCCGGCCGTGTACACCTGTGGTTCCTACCCTCCCGGCCGTGTACACCAGTGGTTTCTACCTTCCTGGCCGTGTACACCTGTGGTTCCTACCTTCCTGGCCGTGTACACCTGTGGTTCCTACCTTCCTGGCCGTGTACACCTGTGGTTCCTACTTTCCCGGCCGTGTACACCTGTGGTTCCTATCCTCCCGGCCGTGTACACCAGTGGTTTCTACCTTCCTGGTCGTGTACAACTGTGGTTCCTACCTTCCTGGCCGTGTACAGCTGTGGTTCCTAACTTCCTGGCCGTGTACACCTGTGGTTCCTACCTTCCTGGCCGTGTACACCTGTGGTTCCTACTTTCCCGGCCGTGTACACCTGTGATTCCTACCCTCCCGGCCGTGTACACCAGTGGTTTCTACCTTCCTGGCCGTGTACACCTGTGGTTCCTACCTTCCTGGCCGTGTACACCTGTGGTTCCTACCTTCCTGGCCGTGTACACCTGTGGTTCCTACCTTCCTCCCCGTGTACACCTGTGGTTCCTACCTTCCTGGCGGTGTACACCTGTGGTTCCTACTTTCCCGGCCGTGTACACCTGTGGTTCCTACCCTCCCGGCCGTGTACACCAGTGGTTTCTACCTTCCTGGCCGTGTACATCTGTGGTTCCTACCTTCCTCCCCGTGTACACCTGTGGTTCCTACCTTCCTGGCCGTGTACACCTGTGGTTCCTACTTTCCCGGCCGTGTACACCTGTGGTTCCTACCCTCCCGGCCGTGTACACCAGTGGTTTCTACCTTCCTGGCCGTGTACTCCTGTGGTTCCTACCTTCCTGGCCGTGTACACATGTGGTTCCTACCTTCCTGGCCGTGTACACCTGTGGTTCCTACCTTCCTGGCCGTGTACACCTGTGGTTCCTACCTTCCTGGCCGTGTACACCTGTGGTTCCTACCCTCCCGGCCGTGTACACCTGTGGTTCCTACTTTCCCGGCCGTGTACACCTGTGGTTCCTACTTTCCCGGCCGTGTACACCTGTGGTTCCTACTTTCCCGGCCGTGTACACCTGTGTTTCCTACCTTCCTGGCCGTGTACACCTGTGGTTCCTACTTTCCCGGCCGTGTACACCTGTGGTTCCTACCCTCCCGGCCGTGTACACAGTGGTTTCTACCTTGCCGACCGTGTACACCTGTGGTTCCTACTTTCCCGGCCGTGTACACCTGTGGTTCCTACTTTCCCGGCCGTGTACACCTGTGGTTCCTATCTTCCTGGCCGTGTACACCTGTGGTTCCTACTTTCCCGGCCGTGTACACCTGTGGTTCCTACCTTCCTGGCCGTGTACACCTGTGGTTCCTACTTTCCCGGCCGTGTACACCAGTGGTTTCTACCTTCCCGACCGTGTACACCTGTGGTTCCTACTTTCCCGGCCGTGTACACCTGTGGTTCCTACTTTCTCGGCCGTGTACACCTGTGTTTCCTACCTTCCTGGCCGTGTACACCTGTGGTTCCTACTTTCCTGGCCGTGTACACCTGTGGTTCCTACCCTCCCGGCCGTGTACACCAGTGGTTTCTACCTTCCCGACCGTGTACACCTGTGGTTCCTACTTTCCCGGCCGTGTACACCTGTGGTTCCTACTTTCCCGGCCGTGTACACCTGTTGTTCCTACCTTCCTGGCCGTGTACACCTGTGGTTTCTACTTTCCCGGCCGTGTACACCTGTGGTTCCTACCCTTCCGGCCGTGTACGCCAGTGGTTTCTACCTTTCCGACCGTGTACACCTGTGGTTCCTACTTTCCCGGTCGTGTACACTTGTGATTCCTACTTCTCGGCCGTGTACACCTGTGGTTCCTAACTTCCTGGCCGTGTACACCTGTGGTTCCTGCCTTCCTGGCCGTGTACACCTGTGGTTCCTGCCTTCCTGGCCGTGGATACCTGTGGTCCCTGCCTTATTGGCCTTGTACACTTGTGGTCTTTGCATTCCTGGCCTTGTACACCTATGGTTCCTAACTTTCTGGCTGTGTACACCTGTGGTTCCTGCCTTCCTGGCCTTGTATACCTGTGGTTCCTGCTTTCCTGGCCTTATACACCTGTGGTTCCTGTCTTCCTGGCCGTGTACACCTGTGGTCCCTGATTTCCTGGCAGTGTACAGCTGTGGTTGCTGCCTTCTTGGTCATGTACGCCTGTGGTCTTTGCTCTCCTATCAACATAAATCTGTGGTCTCTGCCTTCCTCTCCGTGTACACGTGTGGTTCCTGCCATATTTTCACCTGTGGTTCTTGCCTTCTCAGCCGTTCATTCCTGTGGATTTACTTTCCCGGCCGTGTACACCTGTGGTCCCAACCTTCCCGGCCGTGTACACGTGTGGTCCCTACCTTCACGGCCGTGTACACTTGTGGTCCCTACCTTCTCGGTCGTGTACACGGGTGGTCCCTGCCATCCTCGCCGTGTACACATGTGGTCCCTACCTTCCTGGCCGTGTACACGCGTGGCCTCTACCATGTACACAGTCGGGCGACAAATTATGATGTGAGTTTTTTCGATACCGCCGAGAAGTGAGGAGACTGTTGTTGTTACCATGACCCAGATAGCATCTTTCAGTGACGCATTGAAATACGCAAGCATACACACTCCTATATATATATATATATATATATATATATATATATATATATATATATATATATATATATATATATATATATATATATGATGCAAGGAGGGAAGAGTATATGGAGAAAAAGAGAGAGGTTAAGAGAGTGGTGAAGCAATGTAAAAAGAGAGCAAATGAGAGAGTGGGTGAGATGTTATCAACAAATTTTGTTGAAAATAAGAAAAAGTTTTGGAGTGAGATTAACAAGTTAAGGAAGCCTAGAGAACAAATGGATTTGTCAGTTAAAAATAGGAGAGGAGAGTTATTAAATGGAGAGTTAGAGGTATTACCTGGAGAGTTTACCTGGAGAGAGTTCCGGGGGTCAACGCCCCCGCGGCCCGGTCTGTGACCAGGCCTCCTTAGGTCAGTGTCCCAGGATGCGACCCACACCAGTCGACTAACACCCAAGTACCCATTTTACTGATGGGGAACATAGACAACAGGTGGAAAGAAACACGTCCAATGTTTCTACTCTGGCTGGGAATCGAACCCAGGCCCTCACCGTGTGAAGCGAGAGCGTTAATTAACCACCAGGCCACCAGAGCCCATTCCTACTTTCCCGGCCGTGTACACCTGTGGTTCCTACCCTCCCGGCCGTGTACACCAGTGGTTTCTACCCTCCCGGCCGTGTACACCAGTGGTTTCTACCCTCCCGGCCGTGTACACCAGTGGTTTCTACCTTCCTGGCCGTGTACACCTGTGGTTCCTACCTTCCTGGCCGGGAATATTTTGAGGAATTGTTAAATGTTGATGAAGATAGGGAAGCTGTGATTTCGTGTATAGGGCAAGGAGGAATAACATCTTGTAGGAGCGAGGAAGAGCAGTTGTGAGTGTGGGGGAAGTTCGTGAGGCAGTAGGTAAAATGAAAGGGGGTAAGGCAGCCGGGATTGATGGGATAAAGATAGAAATGTTAAAAGCAGGTGGGGATATAGTTTTGGAGTGGTTGGTGCAATTATTTAATAAATGTATGGAAGAGGGTAAGGTACCTAGGGATTGGCAGAGAGCATGCATAGTTCCTTTGTATAAAGGCAAAGGGGACAAAAGAGAGTGCAAAAATTATAGGGGTGTAAGTCTGTTGAGTATACCTGGTAAAGTGCATGGTAGAGTTATTATTGAAAGAATTAAAAGTAAGACGGAGAATAGGATAGCAGATGAACAAGGAGGCTTTAGGAAAGGTAGGGGGTGTGAGGACCAGGTGTTTACAGTGAAACATATAAGTGAACAGTATTTAGATAAGGCTAAAGAGGTCTTTGTGGCATTTGTGGATTTGGAAAAGGCGTATGACAGGGTGGATAGGGGGGCAATGTGGCAGATGTTGCAGGTGTATGGTGTAGGAGGTAGGTTACTGAAAGCAGTGAAGAGTTTTTACGAGGATAGTGAGGCTCAAGTTAGAGTACATAGGAAAGAGGGAAATTATTTCCCAGTAAAAGTATGCCTTAGACAAGGATGTGTGATGTCACCGTGGTTGTTTAATATATTTATAGATGGGGTTGTAAGAGAAGTAAATGCGAGGGTCTTGGCAAGAGGCGTGGAGTTAAAAGATAAAGAATCACACATAAAGTGGGAGTTGTCACAGTTGCTCTTTGCTGATGACACTGTGCTCTTGGGAGATTCTGAAGAGAAGTTGCAGAGATTGGTGGATGAATTTGGTAGGGTGTGCAAAAGAAGAAAATTAAAAGTGAATACAGGAAAGAGTAAGGTTATGAGGATAACAAAAATATTAGGTGATGAAAGATTGGATATCAGATTGGAGGGAGAGAGTATGGAGGAGGTGAATGTATTCAGATATTTGGGAGTGGACGTGTCAGCGGATGGGTCTATGAAAGATGAGGTGAATCATAGAACGGATGAGGGGAAAAGGGTGAGTGGTGCACTTAGGAGTCTGTGGAGACAAAGAACTTTGTCCTTGGAGGCAAAGAGGGGAATGTATGAGAGTATAGTTTTACCAACGCTCTTATATGGGTGTGAAGCATGGATGATGAATGTTGCAGCGAGGAGAAGGCTGGAGGCAGTGGAGATGTCATGTCTGAGGGCAATGTGTGGTGTGAATATAATGCAGAGAATTCGTAGTTTGGAAGTTAGGAGGAGGTGCAGGATTACCAAAACTGTTGTCCAGAGGGCTAAGGAAGGGTTGTTGAGGTGGTTCGGACATGTAGAGAGAATGGAGCGAAACAGAATGACTTCAAGAGTGTATCAGTCTGTAGTGGAAGGAAGGCGGGGTAGGGGTCAGCCTAGGAAAGGTTGGAGGGAGGGGGTAAAGGAGGTTTGTGTGCGAGGGGCTTGGACTTCCAGCGGGCGTGCGTGAGCGTGTTTGATAGGAGTGAATGGAGACGAATGGTTTTTAATACTTGACGTGCTGTTGGAGTGTGAGCAAAGTAATATTTATGAAGGGGTTCAGGGAAACCGGCAGGCCGGACTTGAGTCCTGGAGATGGGAAGTACAGTGCCTGCACTCTGAAGGAGGGGTGTTAATGTTGCAGTTTAAAAACTGTAGTGTAAAGCACCCTTCTGGCAAGACAGTGATGGAGTGAATGATGGTGAAAGTTTTTCTTTTTCGGGCCACCCTGCCTTGGTGGGAATCGGCCAGTGTGATAATAAAAATAAATAAACATATATATATATATATATATATATATATATATATATATATATATATATATATATATATATATATATATATATATATATATATATATATATATATATATATATATAAATATATATATATATATATATATATAAATATATATATATATATATATATATATATATATATATATATATATATATATATATATATATATATATATATATATGTATGTATGTATATATATTTTTAACAAGTCGGCCGTCTCCCACCGAGGCAGGGTGACCCAAAAAGAAAGATAATCCCCAAAAAAGAAAATACTTACTTTCATCATCATTCAACACTTCCACCTCACTCACACATAATCACTGTTTTAACAGAGGTGCTCAGAATACAACAGTTTAGAAGCATATATGTATAAAAATACACAACATATCCCTCCAAACTGCCAGTATCCCAAACCCCTCCTTTAGAGTGCAGGCAGTGTACTTCCCATTTCCAGGACTCAAATCCGGCTATATCAAAATAACCGGTTTCCCTGAATCCCTTCACTAAATATTACCCTGCTCACACTCCAACAGCTCGTCAGGTCCCAAATACCATTCGTCTCTATTCACTCCTAACACGCTCACGCACGCTTGCTGGAAGTCCGAGCCCCTCGCCCACAAAACCTCCTTTACCCCCTCCCTCCAACCTTTTCGAGGATGACCCCTACCCCGCCTTCCTTTCCCTACAGATTTATACACTCTCCATGTCATTCTACTTTCATTCATTCTCTCTAAATGACCAAACCACCTCAACAACCCCTGTTCAGCCCTCTGACTAATACTTTTATTAACTCAACACCTTTTCCTAATTTCTACACTCCGAATTTTCTGCATATTTGCACCACACATTTCCTTCAGACAGGACATCTCCACTGCCTCCAACCGCCTCCTCGCTGCAGCATTTACAACCCAAACTTCACACCCATATAAGAGTGTTGGTACTACTGCACTTTCATACATTCCCTTCTTTGCCTCCATAGATAATGTTTTTTGTCTCCACATATACCTCAATGCACAACTCACCTTTTTTCCTTTAAAAATTCTACAGTTAACCTTATCCTTTATAAATCCATCCGCTGACACGTCAACTCCCAAATATCTGAAAATATTCACTTCTTCCATACTCCTCCTCCCCAATTTGATATCCAATTTTTCTTTATCTAAATCATTTGATACCCTCATCATCTATGTTCGCTTTCAACTTTCTACCTTTACACACACTCCCAAACTCGTCCACTAACCTTTGTAATTTAGAATCTCCCATAAGCACAGTATCATCAGCAAAAAGTAATTGTGTTAATTCCCATTTTGTATTTGATTCCCCATAATTTAATCCCACCCCTCTCCCGAACACCCTAGCATTTACTTCTTTTACAACCCCATCAATGAATATATTAAACAACCATGGTGACATTACACATCCCTGTCTAAGACCTACTTTCACCAGGAAGTATTCTCCCTCTCTCCTACACACCCTAACCTGAGCCTCACTATCCTCATAAAAACTCTTTACAGCATTTAGTAACTTACCACCTATTCCATATACTTGCAACATCTGCCACATTGCTCCTCTATCCACTTTATCATATGCCTTTTCTAAATCCATAAATGCAATAAAAACTTCCCTACCTTTATCTAAATACTGTTCACATATATGCTTCAATGTAAACACTTGATCTACACATCCCCTACCCACTCTGAAACCTCCCTGCTCATCCACAATCCTACATTCTGCCTTACCTCTAATTCTTTCAATAATAACGCTACAGTACACTTTTCCTGGTATACTCAGTGAACTTATTCCTCTATAATTTTTACAATCTCTTTTGTCACCCTTCCCTTTATATAAAGGGACTATACATGCTCTCTGCCAATCCCTAGGTACCTTCCCCTCTTTCATACATTTATTAAACAAAAATACCAACCATTCCAACACTACATCCCCCCCCTGCTTTTAATATTTCTGTTATGATCCCGTCAGTTCCAGCTGCTTTACCCTCTTTCATTCTACGTAATTCATCACGCACCTCCCCCACACTCACATCCTGCTCTTCTTCACTCCTAAAAGATGTCATACCTATCTGGCCAGTGCATGAAATTACCGCCTCCCTTTCTTCGTCGACATTTAAAAGTTCCTCAAAATATTCCCGCCATCTACCCAATACCTCCATCTCCCCATCTTCTAACTCCCCTACTCTGTTTTTAACTGACAAATCCATTCGTTCCCTAGGCATTCTTAACTTGTTTATTTCACTCCTAAATTTTTCTTATTTTCATTAAAATTTCTTGACAGTGCCTCTCCCACTCTATCATCTGCTCTCCTTTAGCACTCTCTCACCACTCTCTTCACCTTTCTTTTACTCTCCATATACTCTACTCTTCTTACAACACTATTGCTTTGTAAAAACCTCTCATAAGCTACCTTTTTCTCTCTTATCACAACCTTTACTTCATCATTCCACCAATCACTCCTCTTTCCTCTTGCACCCACCCTCCTATAACCACAATTATTCACTTAAAGCCAGGACATCCAGCTTCTTCTCATTCATAACATCCACAATCATCTCTTTCTTATCATTCGCACAACATCAACATCCCAATTTGACAATTTTCTTCTTCCTATTCTTTTTAGTAATTATTACAGGAAAAGGGGTTACGAGCCCATTGTTCCCGGCATACATATATATATATATATATATATATATATATATATATATATATATATATATATATATATATATATATATATGTATATATATATAATATATATATATATATATGTGTGTGTGTGTATGTGTGTATGTGTGTGTGTGTGTGTCGTGTCTGTCTGTCTGTCTGTCTGTCTGTCTGTCTGTGCTCTGTCTCTGTCTCTGTCTCGTCTCTCTCTCTCTCTCTCTCCTCTCTCTCTCTCTCTCTCTCTCTCTCTCTCTCTCTCTCTCTCTCTCTCTCTCTCTCTGTCTCTCTCTCTCTCTCTCTCCTCTCTCTCTCTCTCTCCTCTCTCTCTCTCCACTCTCTCTCTCTCTCTCTCTCTCTCTCTCTCTCTCTCTCTCTCCCGCGCTTCATTAAGTTAAAGATTAATATCTTACTCAGTTATTAACTACCAGGAATTTAATTACGCTTCATTATCAGTGTTCTTACTGACTCCCAGCCCTCCCCTCCCACCCAGCACTGCCCTCCCACCCAGCCCTCCCCTCCCACCCAGCCCTCCCCTCCCACCCAGCCCTCCCGTCCCACCCAGCCCTCCCCTCCCACCCATCCCTCCCCTCCCACCCAGCCCTCCCCTCCCACCCAGCCCTCCCCTCACAGCCCTCCTCCCACCCAGCCCTCCCCTCTCACCCAGCCCACCCCTCCTCCCACCCAACCTCCGTCCCATCCCCAGCCCTCCCCACCCACAGCCTCACCTCCCACCCAGCCCTCCCCTCCCACCCAGCCCTCCCCGCCCACCAGCCCTCCCTCCCACCCAGCCTCCCTCACCCAGCCCTCCGTCCACCCAGCCCTCCCACCCACAGCCCTCCCTCACCCAGCCCTCCCATCCCACCAGCCCTCCTCCCACCCAGCCTCCCCACCCACCCAGCCCTCCTCCCACCAGCCCTCCCACCCTCCCACCAGCCCTCCCTCCCAACCAGCCCTCCCCACCCACCAGCCCTCCCCTCCCACCCAGCCCCTCCCCCTGCGCACCCAGCCCTCCCTCCCCACCAGCCCTCCCCTCCCACCCAGCCCCTCCCTCCCACCAGCCCTCCCCTGCCCACCCAGCCCTCCCCTCCCACCCAGCCCTCCCCTCCCACCCAGCCCTCCCTGCCCACCCAGCCCTCCCCTCCACCCAGCCCTCCCTCCCACCCTCCCAGCCCTCCCCACCCACCCAGCCCTCCCCACCCACCCAACCCTCCCTGCCCAACCAGCCTCTCCTCCCACCCACCCAGCCCTCCCCGGCTACCCAGCCCCTCCCTCCCACCCAGCCATCCCCTCCCACCCAGCCCTCCTCCCACCCAGCCCTCCCCTCCCACCCAGCCCTCCCCACCCACCCAGCCCTCCTCCCACCCAGCCCTCCCCTCCCACCCAGCCCCTCCCCTGCCCACCCAGCCCTCCCCACCCACCCAGCCCTCAACGCCCACCCAGCCCTCCCCCTCCCACCCAGCCCTCCCCTCCCACCCAGCCCTCCCCTCCCACCCAGCCCTCCCCTCCCACCCAGCCCCTCCCTCCCACCCAGCCCTCCCTCCCTCCCTCACAGCCCTCCCCTCCCACCCAGCCCTCCCACCCACCCAGCCCTCCCCACCCCACCCACAGCCCTCCCTCCCACCCAGCCCTCCCCTCCCACCCAGCCCTCCCTCCCACCCAGCCCTCCCCACCCACCCAGCCCTCCCTCCTCCCATCCCACCCAGCACCCCCACCCACCCACCCAGCCCCTCCCCTCCCACCCAGCCCTTCCTTCGCACCCAGCCCTCCCTTCGCACCCATCCATCCCTCAACCCCAACCCAGTCTCCCCACCCACGAAGCCCTCCCGGCCAACCCAGCACTTCCCTTCCACCCAGACCTCCCCACCTACAGAGCCTCACCTAACACCAGGTCTTCCTAACACCCAGCCCTCCCCTCCCACCCATCCTCTTCTCCCACCCAGCCTTCCCCACCCACCGACCATGCTCTCCCCTCCCATCCAGCTCTCCCTCTCCATGCAGCCCTTCCCATCAATCCAGCCTATCCCTTCCACCTAGCCCTCTCCTTCTACCCGGCCTTTCCCTTACTTTCAGCACTCCTCTTGTATTCAGCTCTTCCCTTCCATTCAGCCCTCTCCGTCCACCCATCACTTCCCTTTCATTCAGGGTTCCCTTTCCAAGCAGCCCTCCCCTTCCATCCAGCCCTCCCCTACCTCTTCACCCTTCCCCTCTATTCTAACTTCCTATCCTCCGTTTTTCCTCTTTCAAAGAGACTCAGACATGACAGTCACAGATGATAGAATCAGACATGACAGTCACAGTTCCTAGAGTCAGACATGACAGTCACAGATGATAGAATCAGACATGATAGTCACAGTTCCTAGAGTCAGACATGACAGCCACAGTTGCTAGAATCAGACATGACAGTCACAGTTCCTAGAGTCAGACATGACAGTCACACTTCCTAGAATCAGACATGACAGTCACAGTTCCTAGAGTCAGACATGACAGCCACAGTTGCTAGAGTCAGATATGACAGTCACAGTTGCTAGAGTCAGACATGACAGTCACAGTTGCTAGAGTCAGACATGACAGTCACAGTTGCTAGAGTCAGACATGACAGTCACAGTTCATAGAGTCAGACATGACAGTCACAGTTGCTAGAGTCAGACATGACAGTCAGTTGATAGAGTCAGACATGACAGTCACAGTTGCTAGAGTCAGACATGACAGTCACAGTTGCTAGAGTCAGACATGACAGTCACAGTTGCTAGAGTCAGGCATGACAGTCACAGTAGCTAGAGTCAGACATACCAGTCGCAGTTGCTAGAGTCAGAGATGACAGTCACAGTTGATAGAGTCAGAGATGACAGTCACAGTTGATAGAGTCAGACATGACAGTCACAAATGCTAGAGTCAGACATACCAGTCGCAGTTGCTAGAGTCAGACATGACAGTCACAGTTGATAGAGTCAGACATGACAGTCACAAATGCTAGAGTCAGACATACCAGTCGCAGTTGCTAGAGTCAGACATGACAGTCACAGTTGATAGTCAGACATGACAGTCACAGTTGCTAGAGTCAGACATGACAGTCACAGTTTCTCGAGCCAGACATGATAGTCATTTATTTATATGTATGTATATATATATATATATATATATATATATATATATATATATATATATATATATATATATATATATATATATATATATATATATATATATATATATATATATATATATATATACATATTTAATATATAGGGAGATAACACCTCTAGAACTGTCCTGGGGACCCTCATCCTCAGAGAAAAGAATAAACTTGTTTCAGGGAAAACTCAAGGTTCTCCCTGAAGCTGTCTGAGAATTTTCTCCTACCACCCCTATATTTTATATATATTTTATTTAAAGACAAAATACATTGACAAAACATTCACAAAAATACAATAGAATGTAAAACAACATAGGTAACTCAGAGCTACATCTCGAATACTTCGTCCAGCTCCCCGGCGGTGGGCCGCGTGCCCAGAATTCTGCAGGCATTTCCTCTCTGGATCGCAACACAGGAAGCTGGTCGCCCTGTGGTCCTTGGTTTCTATGATGAGCTTTTCACCCAGCTCTATTAGGAACTTTAGAGCACACTTGCCCCATGCTCCAAGGGTCTCCGACCCTATTGGGATGAAGTTATAGCAAGGAGGAAGGTCTTCGTATATGCGGATCTTCTAGCTCTCCCTGTGGCTGGCAGTTCCACCCGCTTCCACTACGGAGTATGGCAAGTAGGAGTCTGTCAATGTGGCGGCACATGTGTAGTCCCAGGCAACCTGCTTTCCGTCCTTCCAAGGTAGCATAGTGGCTCCATCAGGACGTTTTTGACTTCCGTCAGACCTCTGCACTTGGAGTTCCCGTTGAGCTTGGCAACGGGCTGTGGCGAGGCTTCTCTTTATGATGTCATTGACCTCCTCATGCCTGGCATACTTCCCTTCTGCTGTGTGACACACGAGACCATGAAGTCCGAATTGATCAGCTGTCGCCCTGCCGCAAATACACCTATGTTCGGTGAGGATGGGGGCGGCTAGGCGAAGAGCAACACCAATCCGAATGGCCTGTGGATATATATATATATATATATATATATATATATATATATATATATATATATATATATATATATATATATATATATATATATATATATATATATATATATATATATATATATATATATATATATATATATATATATATATATATATATATATATATATATATATTACCCTCGTGTTAGCAGCGGCTGCTGGTTATGAGTGTTGGTAGTGTGTGCTGGTAGTGGGTGCTGGTAGTGGGTGCTGGGAGTAGGTGCTGGTACTGGGTGCTGGTAGTGGGTGCTGGTACTGGGTGCTGCTAGTGGGTGCTGGTAGTGGGAGCAGGTAGTGAGTTCTGGTAGTGGGTGCTGGTAGTGGGTGCTGGTAGTGGGTGCTGGTAGTGGGTGTTGGTAGTGGGTGCTGGTAGTGGGTGCTGGTAGTGGGTGCTGGTAGTGAGTGCTGGTAGTGGGTGCTGGTAGTGGGTGCTGGTAGTGGGTGCTGGTAGTGGGTGCTGGTTGTGGGTGTTGGTAGTGGGTGCTGGTAGTGGGTGCTGGTAGTGGGTGCTGGTAGTGGGTGCTGGTAGTGGGTGCTGGTAGTGGGTGCTGGTAGTCGGTGCTGGTAGTGGGAGCTGGTAGTGGGTGCTGGTAGTGGGTGCTGGTAGTGGGTGCTGGTAGTGGGTGCTGGTAGTGGGTGCTGGTAGTGGGTGCTGGTAGTGGGTGCTGCTAGTGGGTACTGCTAGTGGGTGCTGCTAGTGGGTGCTGGTAGTGAGTGCTGGTAGTGGGTGCTGGTAGTGGGTGCTGGTAGTGGGTGCTGGTAGTGGGTGCTGGTAGTGGGTGCTGGTAGTGGGTGCTGGTAGTGGGTGCTGGTAGTGGGTGCTCGTAGTGGGTGCTGGTAGTGGGTGCTGGTAGTGGGTGCTGGAAGTGGGTGCTGGTAGTGGGTGCTGGTAGTGGGTGCTGGTAGTGGGTGCTGGTAGTGGGTGTTAGTAGTGGGTGCTGGTAGTGGGTGCTGGTAGTGGGTGCTGGTAGTGGGTGCTGGTAGTGGGTGCTGGTAGTGGGTGCTGGAAGTGGGTGCGGGTAGAGGGTGCTGGTACTGGGTTTTATTCCAGCCACGGTGGTGTGGCTGGAATGAAACTCACAACACCATGACTGGAACAAAACTCACACCACCGTCGCTGGAACATAACTCACACCACCATGGGTGGAACAAAACTCACACCACCGTGGCTGGAATAAAACGCACACCACCGTCGCTGGAAAAAAACTCATACCATCGTGGCTGGAACAACACTCACACCACCGTGGCTGGAACAAAACTCACACCACCATGGCTGGAACAAAATTCACACCACCGTTGCTGGAACAAAACTCACACCACCATGACTGGAATAAAACTCACACCACCGTCGCTGGAACATAACTCACACCACCATGGGTGGAACAAAACTCACACCACCGTGGCTGGAACAAAACTCACACCACCGTCGCTGGAACAAAACTCACACCATAGTGGCTGGAACAAAACTCACACCACCGTGGCTGGAACAAAACTCACACCACCGTGGCTGGAACAAAACTCACACCACCATGCCTGGAACAAAACTCATACCACCGTCGCTGGAACAAAACTCACAACACCGTGGCTGGAACAAACCTCACACCTCCGTGGCTGGAACAAAACTCACACCACTGTGGCTGGAACAAAACTCACACCACCGTGGCTGGAACAAAACTCACACCACCGTGGCTGGAACAAAACTCACACCACCGTGGCTGGAAGAAAACTCACACCACAGTGGCTGGAATAAAACTCACACCACCGTGGATGGAACAAAACTCACACCACAGTGGCTGGAAGAAAACTCACACAACAGTGGCTGGAATAAAACTCACACCACCGTGGCTGGAACAAAACTCACAACACCGTGGCTGGAACAAAACTCACACCACCGTTGCTGGAACAAAACACACACCACCGTGGCTGGAACAAAACACACACCACCGTGGTTGGAACAAAACTCACACCACCGTGGCAGGAACAAAACTCACACCACCGTGGCTGGAACAAAACTCGCACCATCGTAGCAGGAACAAAACTCACACCACCGTAGCTGGAACAAAACTCACACCACCGTGGCCGGAACAAAACTCACACCACCGTCGCTGGAACAAAACTCACACCACCATGACTGGAACAAAACTCACACTACCGTCGCTGGAACATAACTCCCACCACCATGGGTGGAACAAAACTCACACCACCGTGGTTGGAACAAAACTCACACCACCGTCGCTGGAACAAAACTCACACCATAGTGGCTGGAACAAAACTCACACCACCGTGGCTGGAACAAAACTCACACCACCGTGGCTGGAACAGAACTCACACCACCGTGCCTGGAACAAAACTCATACAACCGTCGCTGGAACAAAACTCACAACACAGTGGCTGGAACAAACCTCACACCTCCGTGGCTGGAACAAAACTCACACCACTGTGGCTGGAACAAAACTCACACTACCGTGGCTGGAACAAAACTCACACCACCGTGGCTGGAACAAAACTCACACCACCGTGGCTGGAAGAAAACTCACACCACAGTGGCAGAAATAAAACTCACACCACCGTGGCTGGAAGAAAACTCACACCACAGTGGCTGGAAGAAAACTCACAACACCGTGGCTGGAACAAAACTCACACCACCGTTGCTGGAACAAAACTCACAAGACCGTGGCTGGAACAAAACACACACCAACGTGGTTGGAACAAAACTCACACCACCGTGGCAGGAACAAAACTCACACCACCGTGGCTGGAACAAAACTCGCACCATCGTAGCTGGAACAAAACTCACACCACCGTAGCTGAAACAAAACTCACACCACCGTGGCTGGAACAAAACTCACACCACCGTGGCTGGAATAAAACTCACAACAAGATGACTGGAACAAAACTCACACCACCGTCGCTGGAACAAAACTCACACCACCGTGACTGGAATAAAACTCACAACACCATGACTGGAACAAAACTCACACCACCGTCGCTGGAACAAAACTCACACCACCGTGGCTAGAACAAAACTCGCACCATCGTAGCTGGAACAAAACTCACACCACATTAGCTGGAACAAAACTCACACCACCGTGGCTGGAACAAAACTCACACCACCGTGGCTGGAATAAAACTCACAACACCATGACTGGAACAAAACTCACACCACCGTCGCTGGAACATAACTCACACCACCATGGGTGGAACAAAACTCACACCACCGTGGCTGGAATAAAACTCACACCACCGTCGCTGGAAAAAAAACTCACACCATCGTGGCTGGAACAAAACTCACACCACCGTGGCTGGAACAAAACTCACACCACCGTGCCTGGAACAAAACTCATACCACCGTCGCTGGAACAAAACTCACACCACAATGACTGGAACAAAACTCACACCATAGTCGCTGGAACATAACTCACACCACCATGGGTGGAACAAAACTCACACCACCGTGGCTGGAACAAAACTCACACCACCGTGGCTGGAACAAAACTCACACCACCGTGCCTGGAACAAAACTCATACCACCGTCGCTGGAACAAAACTCACAACACCGTGGCTGGAACAAACCTCACACCTCCGTGGCTGGAACAAAACTCACACCACTGTGGCTGGAACAAAACTCACACCACCGTTGCTGGAACAAAACTCACACCACCGTGGCTGGAACAAAACTCACACCACCGTGGCTGGAAGAAAACTCACACCACAGTGGCTGGAATAAAACTCATACCACCGTGGCTGGAACAAAACTCACAACACCGTGGCTGGAACAAAACTCACACCACCGTTGCTGGAACAAAACTCACACCACCGTGGCTGGAACAAAACACACACCACCGTGGTTGGAACAAAACTCCCACCACCGTGGCAGGAACAAAACTCACACCACCGTGGCTGGAACAAAACTCCCACCATCGTAGCTGGAACAAAACTCACACCACCGTAGCTGGAACAAAACTCACACCACCGTGGCTGTAACAAAACTCACACCACTGTCGCTGGAACAAAACTCACTCCACCGTCGCTGGAACAAAATTCACACCACCGTCGCTGGAACAAAACTCTCACCACCGTGGCTGGAACAAAACTCACACCACCCTGGCTGGACCAAAACTCACACCACCGTGGCTGGAACAAAACTCACACCACCGTGGCTGGAACAAAACTCACACCACGATCGCTGGAACAAAACTCACTCCACCGTAGCTGGAACAAAACTCACACCACCGTGGCTGGAGCAAAACTCACACCACCACGGCAGGAACAAAACTCACACCACCGTCGCAGGAACAAAAGTCACACCACCGTCGCTGGAACAAAACTCACTCCACCGTGGCTGGAACAAAACTCACACAACCGTCGCAGGAACAAAACTCACACCACCGTGGCTGGAACAAAACTCATACCACCGTCGCTGGAACAAAACACACCACCGTGGATGGAATAAAACTCACACCACCGTGGCTGGAACAAAACTCACAACACAGTGGCTGGAACAAAGCACACACCACCGTGGCTGGAACACAGCACACACCACCGTGGCTGGAACAAAACTCACACCACCGTGGCTGGAACAAAACTCACACCACCGTGGCTGGAACAAAACTCACACCACCGCGGGTGGAACAAAACTCCCACCACCGTGGCTGGAACAAAACTCACAGCAAGGTCGCTGGAACAAAACTCACACCACCGTCGCTGGAACAAAACTCACACCACCGTCGATGGAACAAAACTCACACCACCGTGGCAGGAATAAAACTCACACCACCGTGGCTGGAACAAAACTCACACCACCGTGGGTGGAACAAAACTCACACTACGGTCGCTGGAACAAAACTCACGAAACCGTCGCTGGAACAAAACTCACACCACCGTCGCTGGAACAACACTCACACCACCGTGGCTGGAACAAAACACACACCACCGTGGCTGAACAAAACTCACACCACCGTGGTTGAAACGTAACTCACACCACCGTGGCTGGAACAAAACTCACACCATCGTGGCTGGAACAAAACTCACACCACCGTGGCTGGAACAAAACTCACAACACCGTGGCTGGAACAAAACTCACACCACCGTCGCTGGAACAAAACTCACAACACCGTGGCTGGAACAAAACACACACTCCACAGTTGCTGGAACAAAACTCACACCACCGTGGCTGGAACAAAACTCACACCACCGTGGCTGGAACAAAACTCATACCACCGTGGCTGGAACAAAACTCACACTACTGTCGCTGGAACAAAACTCACGAAACCGTCGCTGGAACAAAACTCACTCCACCGTCGATGGAACAAAACTCACTCCCAAGTGGCTGGAACAAAACTCACACCACCGAGGCTGGACTAAAACTCACACCACCGTGGCTGGAACAAAATTCACACCACCGTCGCTGGAACAAAACTCACACCACCGTCGCTGGAACATAACTCACACCACCGTGGGTGGAACAAAACTCACCACCGTGGCTGGAACAAAACTCACACCATCGTGGCTGGAACAAAACTCACACCACCGTGGCTGGAACAAAACTCACACCACCGTGGCTGGAACAAAACTCATACCACCGTGTGCTGGAACAAAACTCACAACACCGTGGCTGGAACAAAACTCACACCACCGTGGCTGGAACAAAACTCACACCACTGTGGCTGGAACAAAACTCACACCACCAAGGCTGGAACAAAACTCACACCACCGTGGCTGGAACAAAACTCACACCACAGTGGCTGGAATAAAACTCTCACCACCGTCGCTGGAACAAAACTCACAACACCGTGGCTGGAACAAAACTCACACCACCGTGGCTGGAACAAAACTCACACCACCGTGGCTGGAACAAAACTCACAACACCGTGGCTGGAACAAAACTCACACCACTGTGGCTGGAACAAAACTCACACCACCGTCGCTGTAACAAAACTCACACCACCGTGGCGGGAACACAACTCACACCACCGTCGCTGGAACAAAACTCACAGCAACGTCGCTGGAACAAAACTCACTACACCGTCGCTGGAACAAAACTCACACCACCGTGGCTGGAACAAAACTCACTCCACCGTCGCTGGAGCAAAACTCTCACCACCGTGGCTGGAACAAAACTAACACCACCGTGGCTGGAACAAAACTCACACCACCGTAGCTGGAACAAAACTCACACCACCGTTCCTGGAAGAAAACTCACACCACCATATCTGGAACAAAACTCACACCACCGTCGCCGGAACAAAACTCACAGCACCGTCGTTGGAACAAAACTCACACCACCATGACTGGAACAAAACTCACACCACCGTCGCAGGAACAAAAATCACACCACCGTCGATGGAACAAAACTCACACCACCGTGGCTGGAACAAAACTCACACCAACGTGGCAGGAACAAAACTCACACCACCGTGGCTGGAACAAAACTCGCACCATCGTAGCTGGAACAAAACTCACACCACCGTAGCTGAAACAAAACTCACACCACCGTGGCTGGAACAAAACTCACACCACCGTGGCTGGAATAAAACTCACAACAACATGACTGGAACAAAACTCACACCACCGTCGCTGGAACAAAACTCACACCACCGTGGCTGGAATAAAACTCACAACACCATGACTGGAACAAAACTCACACCACCGTCGCTGGAACAAAACTCACACCACCGTGGCTAGAACAAAACTCGCACCATCGTAGCTGGAACAAAACTCACACCACCGTAGCTGGAACAAAACTCACACCACCGTGGCTGGAACAAAACTCACACCACCGTGGCTGGAATAAAACTCACAACACCATGACTGGAAGAAAACTCACACCACCGTCGCTGGAACATAACTCACACCACCATGGGTGGAACAAAACTCACACCACCGTGGCTGGAATAAAACTCACACCACCGTCGCTGGAAAAAAAACTCACACCATCGTGGCTGGAACAAAACTCACACCACCGTGGCTGGAACAAAACTCACACCACCGTGCCTGGAACAAAACTCATACCACCGTCGCTGGAACAAAACTCACACCACCGTCGCTGGAACAAAACTCACAACACCGTGGCTGGAACAAACCTCACACCTCCGTGGCTGGAACAAAACTCACACCACTGTGGCTGGAACAAAACTCACACCACCGTTGCTGGAACAAAACTCACACCACCGTGGCTGGAACAAAACTCACACCACCGTGGCTGGAAGAAAACTCACACCACAGTGGCTGGAATAAAACTCATACCACCGTGGCTGGAACAAAACTCACAACACCGTGGCTGGAACAAAACTCACACCACCGTTGCTGGAACAAAACTCACACCACCGTGGCTGGAACAAAACACACACCACCGTGGTTGGAACGAAACTCCCACCACCGTGGCAGGAACAAAACTCACACCACCGTGGCTGGAACAAAACTCCCACCATCGTAGCTGGAACAAAACTCACACCACCGTAGCTGGAACAAAACTCACACCACCGTGGCTGTAACAAAACTCACACCACTGTCGCTGGAACAAAACTCACTCCACCGTCTCTGGAACAAAATTCACACCACCGTCGCTGGAACAAAACTCTCACCACCGTGGCTGGAACAAAACTCACACCACCCTGGCTGGACCAAAACTCACACCACCGTGGCTGGAACAAAACTCACACCACCGTGGCTGGAACAAAACTCACACCACGATCGCTGGAACAAAACTCACTCCACCGTAGCTGGAACAAAACTCACACCACCGTGGCTGGAGCAAAACTCACACCACCACGGCTGGAACAAAACTCACACCACCGTCGCAGGAACAAAAGTCACACCACCGTCGCTGGAACAAAACTCACTCCACCGTGGCTGGAACAAAACTCACACAACCGTCGCAGGAACAAAACTCACACCACCGTGGCTGGAACAAAACTCATACCACCGTCGCTGGAACAAAACACACCACCGTGGATGGAATAAAACTCACACCACCGTGGCTGGAACAAAACTCACAACACAGTGGCTGGAACAAAACTCACACCACGATCGCTGGAACAAAACTCACTCCACCGTCGCTGGAACAAAACTCACACCACCGTGGCTGGAGCAAAACTCACACCACCACGGCTGGAACAAAACTCACACCACCGTCGCAGGAACAAAAGTCACACCACCGTCGCTGGAACAAAACTCACTCCACAGTGGCTGGAACAAAACTCACACAACCGTCGCAGGAACAAAACTCACACCACCGTGGCTGGAACAAAACTCATACCACCGTCGCTGGAACAAAACACACCACCGTGGATGGAATAAAACTCACACCACCGTGGCTGGAACAAAACTCACACCACCGTGGCTGGAACAAAACTCACACCACGATCGCTGGAACAAAACTCACTCCACCGTAGCTGGAACAAAACTCACACCACCGTGGCTGGAGCAAAACTCACACCACCACGGCTGGAACAAAACTCACACCACCGTCGCAGGAACAAAAGTCACACCACCGTCGCTGGAACAAAACTCACTCCACCGTGGCTGGAACAAAACTCACACAACCGTCGCAGGAACAAAACTCACACCACCGTGGCTGGAACAAAACTCATACCACCGTCGCTGGAACAAAACACACCACCGTGGATGGAATAAAACTCACACCACCGTGGCTGGAACAAAACTCACAACACAGTGGCTGGAACAAAACTCACACCACCGTCGTTGGAACAAAACTCACACCACCGTGGCTGGAACAAAACTCACACCACCGTGGCTGGAACAAAACTCACACCACCGTGGCTGGAACAAAACTCACACCACCGCGGGTGGAACAAAACTCCCACCACCGTGGCTGGAACAAAACTCACAGCAAGGTCGCTGGAACAAAACTCACACCACCGTCGCTGGAACAAAACTCACACCACCGTCGATGGAACAAAACTCACACCACCGTGGCAGGAATAAAACTCACACCACCGTGGCTGGAACAAAACTCACACCACCGTGGGTGGAACAAAACTCACACTACGGTCGCTGGAACAAAACTCACGAAACCGTCGCTGGAACAAAACTCACACCACCGTCGCTGGAACAACACTCACACCACCGTGGCTGGAACAAAACACACACCAGCGTGGCTGAACAAAACTCACACCACCGTGGTTGAAACGTAACTCACACCACCGTGGCTGGAACAAAACTCACACCATCGTGGCTGGAACAAAACTCACACCACCGTGGCTGGAACAAAACTCACAACACCGTGGCTGGAACAAAACTCACACCACCGTCGCTGGAACAAAACTCACAACACCGTGACTGGAACAAAACACACACTCCACAGTTGCTGGAACAAAACTCACACCACCGTGGCTGGAACAAAACTCACACCACCGTGGCTGGAACAAAACTCATACCACCGTGGCTGGAACAAAACTCACACTACTGTCGCTGGAACAAAACTCACGAAACCGTCGCTGGAACAAAACTCACTCCACCGTCGATGGAACAAAACTCACTCCCAAGTGGCTGGAACAAAACTCACACCACCGAGGCTGGACTAAAACTCACACCACCGTGGCTGGAACAAAATTCACACCACCGTCGCTGGAACAAAACTCACACCACCGTCGCTGGAACATAACTCACACCACCGTGGGTGGAACAAAACTCACCACCATGGCTGGAACAAAACTCACACCATCGTGGCTGGAACAAAACTCACACCACCGTGGCTGGAACAAAACTCACACCACCGTGGCTGGAACAAAACTCATACCAACGTGTGCTGGAACAAAACTCACAACACCGTGGCTGGAACAAAACTCACACCACCGTGGCTGGAACAAAACTCACACCACTGTGGCTGGAACAAAACTCACACCACCGAGGCTGGAACAAAACTCACACCACCGTGGCTGGAACAAAACTCACACCACAGTGGCTGGAATAAAACTCTCACCACCGTCGCTGGAACAAAACTCACAACACCGTGGCTGGAACAAAACTCACACCACCGTGGCTGGAACAAAACTCACACCACCGTGGCTGGAACAAAACTCACAACACCGTGGCTGGAACAAAACTCACACCACTGTGGCTGGAACAAAACTCACACCACCGTCGCTGTAACAAAACTCACACCACCGTGGCGGGAACACAACTCACACCACCGTCGCTGGAACAAAACTCACAGCAACGTCGCTGGAACAAAACTCACTCCACCGTCGCTGGAACAAAACTCACACCACCGTGGCTGGAACAAAACTCACTCCACCGTCGCTGGAGCAAAACTCTCACCACCGTGGCTGGAACAAAACTAACACCACCGTGGCTGGAACAAAACTCACACCACCGTTCCTGGAAGAAAACTCACACCACCATGGCTGGAACAAAACTCACACCACCGTCGCCGGAACAAAACTCACAGCACCGTCGTTGGAACAAAACTCACACCACCATGACTGGAACAAAACTCACACCACCGTCGCAGGAACAAAAATCACACCACCGTCGATGGAACAAAACTCACACCACCGTGGCTGGAACAAAACTCACACCACCGTGGCTGGAACAAAACTCACACCACCGTCGCTGGAACCAAACACACCACCGTGGCTGGAACAAAACTCACACCACCGTCGCTGGAACAAAACACACACCACCGTGCCTGGAACAAAACTCACAAACCGTGGCCGGAACAAAACTCACACCACCGTCGTTGGAACAAAACTCACCACCGTGGCTGGACCAAAATTCACACCAAGGTCGCTGGAACAAAACTCACACCACCATCGCTGGAACAAAACTCACACCACCGTCGATGGAACAAAACTCACACCACCGTGGCAGGAATAAAACTCACACCACCGTGGCTGGAACAAAACTCACACCACCGTGGCTGGAACAAAACTCACAAACCGTGGCTGGAAAAAAACTCACACCACCGTCGTTTAAACAAAACTCACACCACCGTGGCTGGAACAAAGCACACAACACCGTGGCTGGAACACAGCACACACCACCGTGGCTGGAACAAAACTCACACCACCGTGGCTGGAACAAAACTCACATCACCGTGGCTGGAACAAAACTCTCACCACAGCGGCTGGAACAAAACTCCCACCACCGTGGCTGGAAAAAAACTCACACCAAGGTCGCTGGAACAAATCTCAAACCACCGTCGCTGGAACAAAACTCACACCACCGCCGATGGAACAAAACTCACACCAACGTGGCAGGAATAAAACTCACACCGCCGTGGCTGGAACAAAACTCACAACACCGTGGCTGGAAAAAAAACTCACACCACCGTGGCTGGAACAAAACTCACAACACCGTGGCTGGAACAAAATTCACACCACCGTCCCTGGAACAAAACTCACAACACCGTGGCTGGAACAAAACACACACACCACAATGGCTGGAACAAAACTCATACCACCGTGGCTGGAACAAAACTCACACAAGTTCGCTGGAACAAAGCTCACACCGTCGCTAGAACAAAACTCACACCACCGTGGCAGGAATAAAACTCACACCACCGTGGCTGCAACAAAACTCACAACACCGTGGCTGGAACAAAACTCACACCACCGTCGCTGGAACAAAACTCACACCACCGTGGCTGGAACAAAACACACACCACCGTGGCTCAACAAAACTCACACCACCGTGGTTGGAACATAACTCACACCACCGTGGCTGGAACAAAACTCACACCATCGTGGCTGGGACAAAACTCACACCACCGTGGCTGGAACAAAACTCACAACACCGTGGCTGGAACAAAACTCACACCACCGTCGCTGGAACAAAACTCACAACACCGTTGCTGGAACAAAACACACACACCACAGTGGCTGGAACAAAACTCACACCACCGTGGCTGGAACAAAACTCACACCACCGTCGCTGGAACAAAACTCACACCATCGTGGCTGGAACAAAATTCACTCCACCGTGGCTGGAACAAAACTCACACTACCGTGGCTGGAATAAAACTCACACCACCATGGCTGGAACACAACTCACACCACCGTGGCTGGAACAAAACTCACACCAAGGTCGCTATAACAAAACTCACACCACCGTCGCTGGAACAGAACTCACAGCACCGTCGATGGAACAAAACTCACTTCACCGTCGCTGGAACAAAAATTACACCATCGTGGCTGGAACAAAACTCACACCACCGTGGCTGGAACAAAATTCACACCACCGTGGCTGGAACAAAACTCACAACACCGTCGCTGGAAGAAAACTCACACCACCGTGGCTGGAACAAAACTCACATCACCGTGGCTGGAACAAAACTCACACCACCATGGATGGAACAAAACTCACACCACCGTGGCTGGAACAAATCTCACACTACCGTCGTTGGAACAAAACTCACACCACCATGACTGGAACAAAAGTCACACCACCGTGGCTGGAACAAAACTCACACCACCGTGGCTGGAACAAAACTATCACCACCGTCGCTGGAACAAAACTCACACCAGCGTGGCTGGAACAAAACTCACACCACTGTCGCTGGAACGAAACTCACACCACCGTGACTGGAACAAAACTCACACCACCGTGGCTGGAACAAAACTCTCCCCTCCTTGCCTGGAACAAAACTCAAACCACCGTGGCTGGAACAAAACTCACACCAACGTGGCTGGAACAAAACTCACACCACCGTGGCTGGAACAAAACTCACACCACCGTGGCTGGAACAAAACTCACACCAACGTGGCTGGAACAAAACTCACGCCACCGTGGCTGGAACAAAACTCACACCACCGTGGCTGGAACAAAACTCACACCACCGTGGCTGGAACAAAACTCACACCACCGTGGCTGGAACAAAACTCACACCACCGTAGCTGGACCAAAACTCACACCACCGTGGCTGGAACAAAACTCACACCACCGTGGCTGGAACAAAACTCACACCACCGTGGCTGGAACAAAACTCACACCACCGTGGCTGGAACAAAACTCACACCACCGTGGCTGGAACAAAACTCACACCACCGTTGCTGGAACAAAACTCACACCACCGTGGCTGGAAAAAAACTCACACCACCGTGGCTGGAACAAAACTCACACCACCGTAGCTGGAACAAAACTCGCACAACCGTCGTTGGAACAAAACTCACACCACCGTGGCTGGAACAAAACTCACACCACCGTGGCTGGAACAAAACTCACACCACCGTGGCTGGAACAAAACTCACACCACCGTGGCTGGAACAAAACTCACACCACCGTGGTTGGAACAAAACTCACACCACCATGGCTGGAACAAAACTCACACCACCGTCGATGGAACAAAACTCACACCACCGTGGCAGGAATAAAACTCACACCACCGTGGCTGGAACAAAGCTCACACCACCGTGGCTGGAACAAAACTCACACCACCGTCGCTGGAACAAAACTCACACCACCGTCGCTGGAACAAAACTCACACCACCGTGGCTGGAACAAAACTCACACCACCGTGGCTGGAACAAAACTCACACCACCGTGGCTGGAACAAAACTCACACCACCGTGGCTGGAACAAAACTCACACCACCGTGGCTGGAACAAAACTCACACCACCGTGGCTGGAACAAAACTCACACCACCGTGGCTGGAACAAAACTCACACCACCGTGGGTGGAACAAAACTCACACCACCGTGGCTGGAACAAAACTCACACCACTGTGGCTGGAACAAAACTCACACCACTGTGGCTGGAACAAAACTCACACCACCGTAGCTGGAACAAAACTCACACCAATGTGGCTGGAACAAAACTCACACCACCGTATCTGGAACAAAACTCACACCACCGTGGCTGGAACAGAACTCACACCACCGTGGCTGGAACAAAACTCACACCACCGTGGCTGGAACAAAACTCACAACACCGTGGATGGAAAAAAACTCACACCACCGTGGCTGGAATAAAACTCACACCACCGTGGCTGGAACAAAACTCACACCACTGTGGCTGGAACAAAACTCACAACACCGTGGATGGAAAAAAAACTCACACCACCGTGGCTGGAACAAAACTCACACCACCGTGGTTGGAACAAAACTCACACCACCCTGGCTGGAACAAAACTCACACCACCGTGGCTGGAACAAAACTCACACCACCGTGGCTGGAACAAAACTCACACCACCGTGGCTGGAACAAAACTCACACCACCGTGGCTGGAGCAAAACTCACACCACCGTGGCTGGAACAAAACTCACACCACCGTGGCTGGACAAAACTCACACCACCGTGGCTGGACAAAACTCAAACCACCGTGGCTGGAACAAAACTCACACCACTGTGGCTGGACAAAACTCACACCACTGTGGCTGGAACAAAACTCACACCACCGTGGCTGGACAAAACTCACACCACCGTGGCTGGACAAAACTCAAACCACCGTGGCTGGAACAAAACTCACACCACCGTGGCTGGACAAAACTCACACCACCGTGGCTGGACAAAACTCACACCACCGTGGCTGGAACAAAACTCACACCACCGTGGCTGGACAAAACTCAAACCACCGTGGCTGGAACAAAACTCACAACACCGTGGCTGGAAAAAAAACTCACACCACTGTGGCTGGAACAAAACTCACACCACCGTGGCTGGAACAAAACTCACACCACCGTGGCTGGAAAAAAAACTCACACCACCGTGGCTGGAACAAAACTCACACCACCGTGGCTGGAACAAAACTCACACCACCGTGGCTAGAACAAAACTCACACCACCGTGGCTGGAACAAAACTCACACCACCGTGGCTGGAACAAAACTCACACCACCGTGGCTAGAACAAAACTCACACCACCGTGGCTAGAACAAAACTCACACCACCGTGGCTGGAACAAAACTCACACCACCGTGGCTGGAACAAAACTCACACCACCGTGGCTGGAACAAAACTCACACCACCGTGGCTAGAACAAAACTCACACCACAGTGGCTGGAACAAAACTCACACCACCGTGGCTAGAACAAAACTCACACCACAGTGGCTGGAACAAAACTCACACCACCGTGGCTAGAACAAAACTCACACCACCGTGGCTGGAACACCGGCGTCTCGGTGTATTATCCCAGGTTTGGAAACTTTACTAAATAACATTATAACTTATATATATGTCAGCTGAGTGAGATGTATGATACACTACACAATGTATGATACACTACTCAATGTATGATACACTACACAATGTATGATACACTACGTAATGTATGATACACTACACAATGTATGATACACTACTCAATGTATGATACACTACACAATGTATGATACACTACACAATGTATGATACACTACGTAATGTATGATACACTACACAATGTATGATACACTACACAATGTATGATACACTACTCAATGTATGATACACTACACAATGTATGATACACTTCACAATGTATGATACACTACACAATGTATGATACACTTCACAATGTATGATACACTACACAATGTATGATACACTTCACAATGTATGATACACTACACAATGTATGATACACTTCACAATGTATGATACACTTCACAATGTATGATACACTACACAATGTATGATACACTTCACAATGTATGATACACTACACAATGTATGGTACACTACACAATGTATGATACACTACACAATGTATGATACACTACACAATGTATGATACACTACTCAATGTATGATACACTACACAATGTATGATACACTACACAATGTATGATACACTACACAATGTATGATACACTACTCAATGTATGATACACTACACAATGTATGATACACTTCACAATGTATGATACACTACACAATGTATGGTACACTACACAATGTATGATACACTACACAATGTATGATACACTACACAATGTATGATACACTACTCAATGTATGATACACTACACAATGTATGATACACTACGTAATGTATGATACACTACACAATGTATGATACACTACTCAATGTATGATACACTACACAATGTATGATACACTACACAATGTATGATGCACTACACAATGTATGATACACTACACAATGTATGATACACTGCACAATGTATGATACACTACGTAATGTATGATACACTACGCAATGTATGATACACTACACAATGTATGATACACTACACAATGTATGATACACTACACAATGTATGATACACTGCACAATGTATGATACACTACGTAATGTATGATACACTACACAATGTATGATACACTGCACAATGTATGATACACTACGTAATGTATGATACACTACGCAATGTATGATACACTACACAATGTATGATACACTACACAATGTATGATACACTACACAATGTATGATACACTGCACAATGTATGATACACTACGTAATGTATGATACACTACGCAATGTATGATACATTACACAATGTATGATACACTACACAATGTATGATACACTACACAATGTATGATACACTGCACAATGTATGATACACTACGTAATGTATGATACACTACGCAATGTATGATACACTACACAATGTATGATACACTACGCAATGTATGATACACCACACAATGTATGATACACTACGTAATGTATGATACACTACACAATGTATGATACACTACGTAATGTATGATACACTACACAATGTATGATACACTACGTAATGTATGATACACTACACAATGTATGATACACTACGTAATGTATGATACACTACACAATGTATGATACACTACACAATGTATGATACACTACGCAATGTATGATACACTACACAATGTATGATACACTACGCAATGTATGATACACTACGTAATGTATGATACACTACGTAATGTATGATACACTACACAATGTATGATACACTACGTAATGTATGATACACTACGCAATGTATGATACACTACACAATGTATGATACACTACGCAATTTATGATACACTACACAATGTATGATACACTACGTAATGTATGATACACTACGCAATGTATGATACACTACACAATGTATGATACACTACTCAATGTATGATACACTACTCAATGTATGATACACTACACAATGTATGATACACTTCACAATGTATGATACACTACACAATGTATGATACACTTCACAATGTATGATACACTTCACAATGTATGATACACTACACAATGTATGATACACTTCACAATGTATGATACACTACACAATGTATGGTACACTACACAATGTATGATACACTACACAATGTATGATACACTACACAATGTATGATACACTACTCAATGTATGATACACTACACAATGTATGATACACTACGCAATTTATGATACACTACACAATGTATGATACACTACGTAATGTATGATACACTACGCAATGTATGATACACTACACAATGTATGATACACTACGTAATGTATGATACACTACGCAATGTATGATACACTACACAATGTATGATACACTACGCAATTTATGATACACTACACAATGTATGATACACTACGTAATGTATGATACACTACGCAATGTATGATACACTACACAATGTATGATACACTACTCAATGTATGATACACTACTCAATGTATGATACACTACACAGTGTATGATACACTACACAATGTATGATACACTACGCAATGTATGATACACTACACAATGTATGATACACTACGCAATGTATGATACACTACACAATGTATGATACACTACGCAATGTATGATACACTACACAATGTATGATACACTGCACAATGTATGATACACTACTCAATGTATGATACACTACACAATGTATGATACACTACACAATATATGATACACTACGCAATGTATAATACACTACACAATGTATGATACACTACACAATGTATGATACACTACACAATGTATGATACACTACACAATGTATGATACACTACACAATGTATGATACACTACACAATGTATGATACACTACACAATGTATGATACACTACACAATGTATGATACACTACGCAATGTATGATACACTACTCAATGTATGATACACTACTCAATGTATGATACACTACACAATGTATGATACACTACACAATGTATGATACACTACACAATGTATGATACACTACACAATGTATGATACACTACGTAATGTATGATACACTACGCAATGTATGATACACTACACAATGTATGATACACTACACAATGTATGATACACTACACAATGTATGATACACTACACAATGTATGAGACACTACTCAATGTATGATACACTACACAATGTATGATACACTACACAATGTATGATACACTACACAATGTATGATACACTACACAATGTATGATACACTACACAATGTATGATACACTACACAATGTATGATACACTACACAATGTATGATACACTACGTAATGTATGATACACTACACAATGTATGATACACTACACAATGTATGATACACTACGTAATGTATGATACACTACACAATGTATGATACACTACACAATGTATGATACACTACACAATGTATGATACACTACACAATGTATGATACACTACACAATGTATGATACACTACGTAATGTATGATACACTACGCAATGTATGATACACTACACAATGTATGATACACTACACAATGTATGATACACTACACAATGTATGATACACTACTCAATGTATGATACACTACACAATGTATGATACACTACACAATGTATGATACACTACACAATGTATGATACACTACACAATGTATGATACACTACACAATGTATGATACACTACTCAATGTATGATACTCTACACAATGTATGATACACTACACAATGTATGATACACTACACAATGTATGATACACTACACAATGTATGATACACTACGTAATGTATGATACACTACACAATGTATGAAAGTATTAAGCAGTCTATTTGTTGTTGTTGTATCGCCTCTATTTTGAAATACATTTTAGTGGTTTGGTTTTAATTTTTTTGTTTGGTGATAGAGTGAGCTCTCACACAGAGGAGCTTCAGTACAAAGCTCTCATACAGAGGAGCTTCAGTACAAAGCTCTCATACAGAGGAGCTTCAGTACAAAGCTCTCACACAGAGGAGCTTCAGTACAAAGCTCTCACACAGAGGAGCTTCAGTACAAAGCTCTCACACAGAGGAGCTTCAGTACAAAGCTCTCATACAGAGGAGCTTCAGTACAAAGCTTTCACACAGAGGAGCTTCAGTAGAAAGCTCTCATACAGAGGAGCTTCAGTACAAAGCTCTCATACAGAGGAGCTTCAGTACAAAGCTCTCACACAGAGGAGCTTCAGTACAAAGCTCTCATACAGAGGAGCTTCAGTACAAAGCTCTCACACAGAGGAGCTTCAGTACAAAGCTCTCACACAGAGGAGCTTCAGTACAAAGCTCTCATACAGAGGAGCTTCAGTACAAAGCTCTCACACAGAGGAGCTTCAGTACAAAGCTCTCACACAGAGGAGCTTCAGTACAAAGCTCTCATTCAGAGGAGCTTCAGTACAAAGCTCTCATACAGAGGAGCTTCAGTACAAAGCTCTCACACAGAGGAGCTTCAGTACAAAGCTCTCACACAGAGGAGCTTCAGTACAAAGCTCTCATTCAGAGGAGCTTCAGTACAAAGCTCTCATACAGAGGAGCTTCAGTACAAAGCTCTCACACAGAGGAGCTTCAGTACAAAGCTCTCACACAGAGGAGCTTCAGTACAAAGCTCTCACACAGAGGAGCTTCAGTACAAAGCTCTCACACAGAGGAGCTTCAGTACAAAGCTCTCATACAGAGGAGCTTCAGTACAAAGCTCTCATACAGAGGAGCTTCAGTACAAAGCTCTCACACAGAGGAGCTTCAGTACAAAGCTCTCACACAGAGGAGCTTCAGTACAAAGCTCTCACACAGAGGAGCTTCAGTACAAAGCTCTCACACAGAGGAGCTTCAGTACAAAGCTCTCACACAGAGGAGCTTCAGTACAAAGCTCTCACACAGAGGAGCTTCAGTACAAAGCTCTCATACAGAGGAGCTTCAGTACAAAGCTCTCACACAGAGGAGCTTCAGTACAAAGCTCTCACACAGAGGAGCTTCAGTACAAAGCTCTCACACAGAGGAGCTTCAGTACAAAGCTCTCACACAGAGGAGCTTCAGTACAAAGCTCTCATACAGAGGAGCTTCAGTACAAAGCTCTCACACAGAGGAGCTTCAGTACAAAGCTCTTATACAGAGGAGCTTCAGTACAAAGCTCTCACACAGAGGAGCTTCAGTACAAAGCTCTCACACAGAGGAGCTTCAGTACAAAGCTCTCACACAGAGGAGCTTCAGTACAAAGCTCTCACACAGAGGAGCTTCAGTACAAAGCTCTCATACAGAGGAGCTTCAGTACAAAGCTCTCACACAGAGGAGCTTCAGTACAAAGCTCTCATACAGAGGAGCTTCAGTACAAAGCTCTCATACAGAGGAGCTTCAGTACAAAGCTCTCACACAGAGGAGCTTCAGTACAAAGCTCTCATACAGAGGAGCTTCAGTACAAAGCTCTCATACAGAGGAGCTTCAGTACAAAGCTCTCACACAGAGGAGCTTCAGTACAAAGCTCTCATACAGAGGAGCTTCAGTACAAAGCTTACTCTATAGACTTTATATAATTGCTTGTTTTCACTTATCAACATTACTCGACCTCCCCAGCCATTAATGTTTGTCTCGACTTTGTGAAATTATCGGTAAATTCCTCCTGAATCTTTGTCAAACTTCCCTTCGTTGTTTTATTATCACCTGTGATGTGTCTTTCGTATTTCCTTCACTTTTTCTCTCCTCTGACTTTGTCTTCACCTGTTTCCTCTTTCTTAACTGGCATGGACCAGTAGGCCTACCGCAGTGCTTTCTTTCCTTCTCTTTGTTTATTTGCGAGGTCCTTAATGGTGTGTGTTAGGAGAGATTAACTTCTTTTGAACGTTTTGGGAGCGAGTGTTAGATAGATAGATAGAGAGAGAAAGAGAGAGAGAAAGAGAGAGAGAGAGAGAGAGAGAGAGAGAGAGAGAGAGAGAGAGAGAGAGAGAGAGAGAGAGAGAGAGAGAGAGAGAGAGATGCTTCTTTAATTATCTAGTAAGACGGGTGCTGCTTACTGGGCGTGGTTGGGAGTGACTGGATGTGGCTGGGAGTGACTGGGTGTGGCTGGGAGTGACTGGATGTGGCTGGGAGTGACTGGATGTGGCTGGGAGTGACTGGATGTGGCTGGGAGTGACTGGGTGTGGCTGGGAGTGACTGGATGTGGCTGGGAGTGACTGGGTGTGGCTGGGAGTGACTGGGTGTGGCTGGGAGTGACTGGGTGTGGCTGGGAGTGACTGGATGTGGCTGGGAGTGACTGGATGTGGCTGGGAGTGACTGGGTGTGGCTGGGAGTGACTGGATGTGGCTGGGAGTGACTGGGTGTGGCTGGGAGGGGCTGGGTGTAGCTGGGTGTTATTGACTGGGTGTGACAGGGAGTGGCTGGGTGTGACAGGGAGTGGCTGGGTGTGACAGGGAGTGCCTGTGTGCTACTGCATGTGACTCTTATGGGCTCCCCCTCTGGTACATCTTCCTCCCTGTCTCTCTACATCACCTGTCTCTCTGTCTCTCACTCTTTTTTTTTTTTGTTTTTTTTTTTTTACACAAGGTTTGACAATGTTAGGTTAAGGATCCCTAACTTTATTGACAAACTAAGAGCTGTTACCTACTTCAGTTCATTTCAAAGCGTTTTTATTGTTATGAGACATACAAGTAGGGAACAGGATGATGCTGGAGCCATCTGTGGGCCAGTATTTTCATCTGATCAACTGACGTTATCTCGCTGACATCATAATGCTGTACGAATGTGTTCCATACTCGAGTCATCCTGGGTATATATGATCTCAGATGAAGTGATGCTCTCTCTCTCTCTCTCTCTCTCTCTCTCTCTCTCTCTCTCTCTCTCTCTCTCTCTCTCTCTCTCTCTCTCTCTCTCTCTCTCTCTCTCTCTCCTTCCCTCTTCCCTTCCATTTCATCTTCGCAAATCCTCTCTCTACTTCCTCTCTCTTTCTCACCCCTCTCTCTCTTTCCACATCCTCTCTCAATCTCTCTCCCCTCCCATTCTCTCCCCCTCTCTCCCCTTCCACCGTCTCTCCCTCTCTCCCCTCTCATCCTCTCCGCCTCTCTCCCCTCCCATCCTCCCCACCTCTCTCTCCTCCCATCCTCTCCACCTCTCTCTCCTCCCATCCCCTCCACCTATCTCCCCTCATATCCTCCCCACCTCTCTCTCCTCCCATCCTCTCCACCTCTCTCCCCTCCCATCCTCTCCACCTCTCTCTCCTCCCATCCCCTCCACCTCTCTCCCCTCATATCCTCCCCACCTCTCTCTCCTCCCATCCTCTCCACCTCTCTCCCCTCCCATCCTCCCCACCTCTCTCTCCTCCCATCCTCCCCACCTCTCTCTCCTCCCATCCTCTCCACCTCTCTCCCCTCCCATCCTCCCCACCTCTCTCTCCTCCTATCCTCTCCACCTCTCTCCCCTCCCATCCTCCCCACCTCTCCCTCCTCCCATCCTCCCCACCTCTCTCTCCTCCCATCCTCCCCACCTCTCTCTCCTCCCATCCTCTCCACCTCTCTCCCCTCCCATCCTCCCCACCTCTCTCTCCTCCTATCCTCTCCACCTCTCTCCCCTCCCATCCTCCCCACCTCTCTCTACTCCCATCCTCCCCACCTCTCTCTCCTCCCATCCCCTCCACCTCTCTCCCCTCATATCCTCCCCACCTCTCTCTCCTCCCATCCTCTCCACCTCTCTGCCCTCTCATCCTCCCCACCTCTCTCCCCTCCCATCCTCTCCACCTCTCTCTCCTCCCATCCTCCCCACCTCTCTCCCCTCCCATCCTCCCCACCTCTCTCCCCTCCCATCCTCCCCACCTCTCTCTCCTCCCATCCTCCCCACCTCTCTCTCCTCCCATCCTCCCCACCTCTCTCTCCTCCCATCCTCCCCACCTCTCTCCCCTCCCATCCTCTCCACCTCTCTCTCCTCCCATCCTCCCCACCTCTCTCCCCTCCCATCCTCCCCACCTCTCTCCCCTCCCATCCTCCCCACCTCTCTCTCCTCCCATCCTCCCCACCTCTCTCTCCTCCTATCCTCTCCACCTCTCTCCCCTCCCATCCTCCCCACCTCTCCCTCCTCCCATCCTCCCCACCTCTCTCTCCTCCCATCCTCCCCACCTCTCTCTCCTCCCATCCTCTCCACCTCTCTCCCCTCCCATCCTCCCCACCTCTCTCTCCTCCTATCCTCTCCACCTCTCTCCCCTCCCATCCTCCCCACCTCTCTCTACTCCCATCCTCCCCACCTCTCTCTCCTCCCATCCCCTCCACCTCTCTCCCCTCATATCCTCCCCACCTCTCTCTCCTCCCATCCTCTCCACCTCTCTGCCCTCTCATCCTCCCCACCTCTCTCCCCTCCCATCCTCTCCACCTCTCTCTCCTCCCATCCTCCCCACCTCTCTCCCCTCCCATCCTCCCCACCTCTCTCCCCTCCCATCCTCCCCACCTCTCTCTCCTCCCATCCTCCCCACCTCTCTCTCCTCCCATCCTCCCCACCTCTCTCTCCTCCCATCCTCCCCACCTCTCTCCCCTCCCATCCTCTCCACCTCTCTCTCCTCCCATCCTCCCCACCTCTCTCCCCTCCCATCCTCCCCACCTCTCTCCCCTCCCATCCTCCCCACCTCTCTCTCCTCCCATCCTCCTCACCTCTCTCTCCTCCCATCCTCTCCCTCTCTCATCCCATTTCTCTCTCTCGCTAAGTCGAAGGAAATTACTTGACATTTCTTGCTGATTGACTTCCACCTCGCCTACTGCTCTATCACCCGTCAGAGGCGTTGTAAGGCGTTCCCTCACTTGCTTCTCTCACTCTCTCTCTCTCTCTCTCTCTCTCTCTCTCTCTCTCTCTCTCTCTCTCTCTCTCTCTCTCTCTCTCTCTCTCTCTCTCTCTCTCTCTCTCTCTCTCTGCTCAAGCGAGTAGCTAGCAGTAATAGGCTGGTTCACCAAGGAGTCAACGGTGAAGTCTGCTGGTGGGGGTCTGAAAAATTCTCGAGAACCACAGGTGTGTTACAGGTGTGTCATGAGTATGTCAAAGGTATGTTACAGGTGTGTTCCGGTGTGCCACATGTGTCTGACAGGAGTGTCATAGGTATGTTACAGGCTTGCTACAGGTATGTTACAGGTACGTTAAAGGTGTGACGCAGGTATGTTACAGTTACATTACAAGTATTTTACAGGTGTGTGCCAAATTCCGGTTCTCACATACACTGATTTTTGCAACACTAATACCGTTCATTCTTTTGCAACACTGCTGTCGTTGATGTCTTTGCAACACTGCTGCCGTTGATGTCTTGGCAATAAAGACTCACAGGTTAAGACCCTCGTTGACATTGTCTTCATTCCTCGTCAGTGTTTATGATCCACCAGAGGGCAGGTGAGTGCGCTGAGAAGCAACTCTTACCAGTTTATACCTCAGGTGGAAAAAAATAAGAAGGAAAATCTTGACTCTGGTCTTGGTGAAGAAGTGATCCCTTTGTACTGGTGTTATGGTTGGTGGCTGGAGGAGAAGTGATCCCTTTGTGCTGGTGTTATGGTTGGTAGCTGGAGAAGTGATCCACTTGTGCTGGTGTTATGGTTGGTGGCTGGAGGAGAAGTGATCCCTTTGTGATAGTGTTATGGTTGGTGGCTGGAGGAGAAGTGATTCCTTTGTGCTGGTGTTATGGTTGGTGGCTGGAGGAGAAGTGATCCCTTTGTGCTGGTGTTATGGCTGGTGGCTGGAGGAGAAGTGATCCCTTTGTGCTGCTGTTATGGTTGGTGGCTGGAGGAGAAGTGATCCCTTTGTGCTGCTGTTATGGTTGGTGGCTGGAGGAGAAGTGATCCCTTTGTTCTGATGTTATGGTTCGTAGCTGGTGAAAAATTGATCCCACTGTGCTGGTGTTATGGTTGGTGTCTGGAGAAGCGATCCGCTTGTGCTGGTGTTATGGCTGGTGGCTGGAGGAGAAGTGATCGCCTTGTGCTGGTGTTATGGCTGGTGGCTGGAGAAGTGCTCCCCTTGTGCTGGTATTATGGTTGGTGGCTGACCTCAACTCTAGTTATTATGACCTTGAGTGGTGACCATGACTAGCAGCTGACCTCAATTCTAGTTATTATGACCCTGAGTGGTGACCATGGCTAGCAGCTGACCTCAACTCTAGTTATTATGACCCTGAGTGGTGACCATGGCTAGCAGGTGACCTCAACTCTAGTTATTATGACCTTGAGTGGTGACCATGGCTAGCAGCTGACCTCAACTCTAGTTATTATGACCCTGAGTGGTGACCATGGCTAGCAGCTGACCTCAACTCTAGTTATTATGACCTTGAGTGGTGACCATGGCTAGCAGCTGACCTCAACTCTAGTTATTATGACCTTGAGTGGTGACCATGGCTAGCAGCTGACCTCAACTCTAGTTATTATGACCCTGAGTGGTGACCATGGCTAGCAGCTGACCTCAACTCTAGTTATTATGACCCTGAGTGGTGACCATGGCTAGCAGCTGACCTCAACTCTAGTTATTATGACCCTGAGTGGTGACCATGGCTAGCAGCTGACCTCAACTCTAGTTATTATGACCCTGAGTGGTGACCATGGCTAGCAGCTGACCTCAACTCTAGTTATTATGACCTTGAGTGGTGACCATGGCTAGCAGCTGACCTCAACTCTAGTTATTATGACCCTGAGTGGTGACCATGGCTAGCAGCTGACCTCAACTCTAGTTATTATGACCCTGAGTGGTGACCATGGCTAGCAGCTGACCTCAACTCTAGTTATTATGACCTTGAGTGGTGACCATGGCTAGCAGCTGACCTCAACTCTAGTTATTATGACCCTGAGTGGTGACCATGGCTAGCAGCTGACCTCAACTCTAGTTATTATGACCTTGAGTGGTGACCATGGCTAGCAGCTGACCTCAACTCTAGTTATTGTGACCTTGAGTGGTGACCATGGCTAGCAGCTGACCTCAACTCTAGTTATTATGACCCTGAGTGGTGACCATGGCTAGCAGCTGACCTCAACTCTAGTTATTATGACCTTGAGTGGTGACCATGGCTAGCAGCTGACCTCAACTCTAGTTATTATGACCTTGAGTGGTGACCATGGCTAGCAGCTGACCTCAACTCTAGTTATTATGACCCTGAGTGGTGACCATGGCTAGCAGCTGACCTCAACTCTAGTTATTATGACCTTGAGTGGTGACCATGGCTAGCAGCTGACCTCAACTCTAGTTATTATGACCCTGAGTGGTGACCATGGCTAGCAGCTGACCTCAACTCTAGTTATTATGACCCTGAGTGGTGACCATGGCTAGCAGCTGACCTCAACTCTAGTTATTATGACCCTGAGTGGTGACCATGGCTAGCAGCTGACCTCAACTCTAGTTATTATGACCTTGAGTGGTGACCATGGCTAGCAGCTGACCTCAACTCTAGTTATTATGACCTTGAGTGGTGACCATGGCTAGCAGCTGACCTCAACTCTAGTTATTATGACCCTGAGTGGTGACCATGGCTAGCAGCTGACCTCAACTCTAGTTATTATGACCCTGAGTGGTGACCATGGCTAGCAGCTGACCTCAACTCTAGTTATTATGACCCTGAGTGGTGACCATGGCTAGCAGCTGACCTCAACTCTAGTTATTATGACCCTGAGTGGTGACCATGGCTAGCAGCTGACCTCAACTCTAGTTATTATGACCTTGAGTGGTGACCATGGCTAGCAGCTGACCTCAACTCTAGTTATTATGACCCTGAGTGGTGACCATGGCTAGCAGCTGACCTCAACTCTAGTTATTATGACCTTGAGTGGTGACCATGGCTAGCAGCTGACCTCAACTCTAGTTATTATGACCCTGAGTGGTGACCATGGCTAGCAGCTGACCTCAACTCTAGTTATTATGACCCTGAGTGGTGACCATGGCTAGCAGCTGACCTCTACCCACAAGTCTGGCAATTATCTACGTGAATATTTTACGCCGGTTAAAATAATTGCACCAAACCTATGAAGTACTGAAGATATGTTGAGTTCTCCCTTGAAGACAGTGTTGAGTTCTCCCTTGAAGACAGTGTTGAGTTCTCCCTTGAAGACAGTGTTGAGTTCTCCCTTGAAGACAGTGTTGAGTTCCCCCTTGAAGACAGTGTTGAGTTCTCCCTTGAAGACAGTATTGAGTTCTCCCTTGAAAACAGTGTTGAGTTCTCCCTTGAAGACAGTGTTGAGTTCTCCCTTGAAGACAGTGTTGAGTTCTCCCTTGAAGACAGTGTTGAGTTCTCCCTTGAAGACAGTGTTGAGTTCCCCCTTGAAGACAGTGTTGAGTTCTCCCTTGAAGACAGTATTGAGTTCTCCCTTGAAGACAGTGTTGAGTTCTCCCTTGAAGACAGTGTTGAGTTCTCCCTTGAAGACAGTGTTGAGTTCTCCCTTGAAGACAGTGTTGAGTTCTCCCTTGAAGACAGTATTGAGTTCTCCCTTGAAGACAGTGTTGAGTTCTCCCTTGAAGACAGTGTTGAGTTCTCCCTTGAAGACAGTGTTGAGTTCTCCCTTGAAGACAGTGTTGAGTTCTCCCTTGAAGACAGTGTTGAGTTCCCCCTTGAAGACAGTGTTGAGTTCTCCCTTGAAGACAGTATTGAGTTCTCCCTTGAAGACAGTGTTGAGTTCTCCCTTGAAGACAGTGTTGAGTTCCCCCTTGAAGACAGTGTTGAGTTCTCCCTTGAAGACAGTGTTGAGTTCCCCCTTGAAGACAGTGTTGAGTTCCCCCTTGAAGACAGTGTTGAGTTCCCCTTGAAGACAGTGTTGAGTTCCCCTTGAAGACAGTGTTGAGTTCCCCTTGAAGACAGTGTTGAGTTCCCCCTTGAAGACAGTGTTGAGTTCCCCCTTGAAGACAGTGTTGAGTTCCCCTTGAAGACAGTGTTGAGTTCCCCTTGAAGACAGTGTTGAGTTCCCCTTGAAGACAGTGTTGAGTTCTCCATTGAAGACAGTGTTGAGTTCTTCATTGAAGACAGTGTTGAGTTCTTCATTGAAGACAGTGTTGAGTTCCCCTTGAAGACAGAGTTGAGTTCCCCTTGAAGACAGTGTTGAGTTCTCCATTGAAGACAGTGTTGAGTTCCCCCTTGAAGACAGTGTTGAGTTCTCCATTGAAGACAGTGTTGAGTTCCCCCTTGAAGACAGTGTTGACTTCCCCCTTGAAGACAGTGTTGAGTTCCCCTTGAAGACAGTGTTGAGTTCTCCCTTGAAGACAGTGTTGAGTTCCCCTTGAAGACAGTGTTGACTTCCCCCTTGAAGACAGTGTTGAGTTCCCCTTGAAGACAGTGTTGAGTTCTCCCTTGAAGACAGTGTTGAGTTCTCCCTTGAAGACAGTGTTGAGTTCTCCCTTGAAGACAGTGTTGAGTTCCCCCTTGAAGACAGTGTTGAGTTCCCCTTGAAGACAGTGTTGAGTTTTCCCTTGAAGACAGTGTTGAGTTCTCCTTTGAAGACAGTGTTGAGTTCTCCCTTGAAGACAGTGTTGAGTTCTCCCTTGAAGACAGTGTTGAGTTCTCCCTTGAAGACAGTGTTGAGTTCTCCCTTGAAGACAGTGTTGAGTTCTCCCTTGAAGACAATGTTGAGTTCTCCCTTGAAGACAGTGTTGAGTTCTCCCTTGAAGACAGTGTTGAGTTCCCCCTTGAAGACAGTGTTGAGTTCTCCCTTGAAGACAGTATTGAGTTCTCCCTTGAAAACAGTGTTGAGTTCTCCCTTGAAGACAGTGTTGAGTTCTCCCTTGAAGACAGTGTTGAGTTCTCCCTTGAAGACAGTGTTGAGTTCTCCCTTGAAGACAGTGTTGAGTTCCCCCTTGAAGACAGTGTTGAGTTCTCCCTTGAAGACAGTATTGAGTTCTCCCTTGAAGACAGTGTTGAGTTCTCCCTTGAAGACAGTGTTGAGTTCTCCCTTGAAGACAGTGTTGAGTTCTCCCTTGAAGACAGTGTTGAGTTCTCCCTTGAAGACAGTATTGAGTTCTCCCTTGAAGACAGTGTTGAGTTCTCCCTTGAAGACAGTGTTGAGTTCTCCCTTGAAGACAGTGTTGAGTTCTCCCTTGAAGACAGTGTTGAGTTCTCCCTTGAAGACAGTGTTGAGTTCCCCCTTGAAGACAGTGTTGAGTTCTCCCTTGAAGACAGTATTGAGTTCTCCCTTGAAGACAGTGTTGAGTTCTCCCTTGAAGACAGTGTTGAGTTCCCCCTTGAAGACAGTGTTGAGTTCTCCCTTGAAGACAGTGTTGAGTTCCCCCTTGAAGACAGTGTTGAGTTCCCCCTTGAAGACAGTGTTGAGTTCCCCTTGAAGACAGTGTTGAGTTCCCCTTGAAGACAGTGTTGAGTTCCCCTTGAAGACAGTGTTGAGTTCCCCCTTGAAGACAGTGTTGAGTTCCCCCTTGAAGACAGTGTTGAGTTCCCCTTGAAGACAGTGTTGAGTTCCCCTTGAAGACAGTGTTGAGTTCCCCTTGAAGACAGTGTTGAGTTCTCCATTGAAGACAGTGTTGAGTTCTTCATTGAAGACAGTGTTGAGTTCTTCATTGAAGACAGTGTTGAGTTCCCCTTGAAGACAGAGTTGAGTTCCCCTTGAAGACAGTGTTGAGTTCTCCATTGAAGACAGTGTTGAGTTCCCCCTTGAAGACAGTGTTGAGTTCTCCATTGAAGACAGTGTTGAGTTCCCCCTTGAAGACAGTGTTGACTTCCCCCTTGAAGACAGTGTTGAGTTCCCCTTGAAGACAGTGTTGAGTTCTCCCTTGAAGACAGTGTTGAGTTCCCCTTGAAGACAGTGTTGACTTCCCCCTTGAAGACAGTGTTGAGTTCCCCTTGAAGACAGTGTTGAGTTCTCCCTTGAAGACAGTGTTGAGTTCTCCCTTGAAGACAGTGTTGAGTTCTCCCTTGAAGACAGTGTTGAGTTCCCCCTTGAAGACAGTGTTGAGTTCCCCTTGAAGACAGTGTTGAGTTTTCCCTTGAAGACAGTGTTGAGTTCTCCTTTGAAGACAGTGTTGAGTTCTCCCTTGAAGACAGTGTTGAGTTCTCCCTTGAAGACAGTGTTGAGTTCTCCCTTGAAGACAGTGTTGAGTTCTCCCTTGAAGACAGTGTTGAGTTCTCCCTTGAAGACAATGTTGAGTTCTCCCTTGAAGACAGTGTTGAGTTCTCCCTTGAAGACAGTGTTGAGTTCTCCCTTGAAGACAGTGTTGAGTTCTCCCTTGAAGACAGTGTTGAGTTCTCCCTTGAAGACAGTGTTGAGTTCTCCCTTGAAGACAATGTTGAGTTCTCCCTTGAAAACAGTGTTGAGTTCTCCCTTGAAGACAGTGTTGAGTTCTCCCTTGAAGACAGTATTGAGTTCTCCCTTGAAGACAGTGTTGAGTTCTCCCTTGAAGACAGTGTTGAGTTCTCCCTTGAAGACAGTGTTGAGTTCTCCCTTGAAGACAGTGTTGAGTTCTCCCTTGAAGACAGTGTTGAGTTCCCTCTTGAAGACAGTGTTGAGTTCCCCTTGAAGACAGTGTTGAGTTCTCCCTTAAAGACAGTGTTGAGTTCTCCATTGAAGACAGTGTTGAGTTCCCCCTTGAAGACAATGTTGAGTTCTCCCTTGAAGACAATGTTGAGTTCTCCATTGAAGACAGTGTTGAGTTCCCCCTTGAAGACAATGTTGAGTTCCCCCTTGAAGACAATGTTGAGTTCTCCCTTGAAGACAATGTTGAGTTCTCCCTTGAAGACAATGTTGAGTTCCCCCTTGAAGACAGTGTTGAGTTCCCCTTGAAGACAGTGTTGAGTTCCCCTTGAAGACAGTGTTGAGTTCTCCCTTGAAGACAGTGTTGAGTTCTCCCTTGAAGACAATGTTGAGTTCTCCATTGAAGACAGTGTTGAGTTCTCCCTTGAAGACAATGTTGAGTTCTCCCTTGAAGACAATGTTGAGTTCCCCCTTGAAGACAGTGTTGAGTTCCCCTTGAAGACAGTGTTGAGTTCTCCCTTGAAGACAGTGTTGAATTCTCCCTTGGAGACAGTGTTGAGTTCTCCCTTGAAGACAGTGTTGAGTTCTCCCTTGAAGACAGTGTTTTGTTCCCCCTTGAAGACAGTGTTGAGTTCCCCCTTGAAGACAGTGTTGAGTTCCCCCTTGAAGACAGAGTTGAGTTCCCCCTTGAAGACAGTGTTGAGTTCCCCCTTGAAGACAGTGTTGAGTTCCCCCTTGAAGACAGTGTTGAGTTCTCCCTTGAAGACAGTGTTGAGTTCCCCCTTGAAGACAGTGTTGAGTTCTCCCTTGAAGACAGTGTTGAGTTCCCCCTTGAAGACAGTGTTGAGTCCCCCTTCAAGACAGTGTTGAGTTCCCCCTTCAAGATAGTGTTGAGTTCCCCCTTCAAGATAGTGTTGAGTTCCCCCTTCAAGACAGTGTTGAGTTCCCCCTTGAAGACAGTCTTGAGTTCCCCCTTCAAGACAGTGTTGAGTTCTCCCTTGAAGACAGTGTTGAGTTCCCCCTTCAAGACAGTGTTGAGTTCCCCCTTGAAGACAGTGTTGAGTTCTCCCTTGTAGACAGTGTTGAGTTCTCCCTTGAAGAGAGTGTTGAGTTCCCCCTTGAAGACAGTGTTGAGTTCTCCCTTGAAGACAGTGTTGAGTTCTCCCTTGAAGACAGTGTTGAGTTCCCCCTTGAAGACAGTGTTGAGTTCCCCCTTGAAGACAGTGTTGAGTTCCCCCTTGAAGACAGTGTTGAGTTCTCCCTTGAAGACAGTGTTGAGTTCCCCCTTGAAGACAGTGTTGAGTTCTCCCTTGAAGACAGTGTTGAGTTCCCCCCTTGAAGACAGTGTTGAGTTCCCCCTTGAAGACAGTGTTGAGTTCCCCCTTCAAGATAGTGTTGAGTTCCCCCTTCGAGATAGTGTTGAGTTCCCCCTTTAAGACAGTGTTGAGTTCCCCCTTGAAGACAGTGTTGAGTTCCCCCTTGAAGACAGTGTTGAGTTCTCCCTTGAAGACAGTGTTGAGTTCTCCCTTGAAGACAGTGTTGAGTTCTCCCTTGAAGACAGTGTTGAGTTCCTCCTTCAAGACAGTGTTGAGTTCCCCCTTCAAGACAGTGTTGAGTTCCCCCTTCAAGACAGTGTTGAGTTCCCCCTTCAAGATAGTGTTGTGTTCCCCCTTCAAGACAATGTTGAGTTCCCCCTTCAAGACAGTGTTGAGTTCCCCCTTCAAGACAGTGTTGAGTTCCCCCTTCAAGACAGTGTTGAGTTCCCCCTTCAAGACAGTGTTGAGTTCCCCCTTCAAGATAGTGTTGAGTTCCCCCTTCAAGACAGTGTTGAGTTCCCCCTTAACGACCCTCGTGTGGTCGATAGGTTTTAAACCCTTTAATTATTAACTGAGTAGGACGCATTTTTTGGCAGTTACTATAATCTCAAACGTCACTGACGTACACAGGTCGTAAACAGTTGAAGGAACAACTGTCAGTTGATGGAACAACTGCTGGTGCAGTATGACCCTGGAACAAGAGCAGGTTAACACAGACAACGCTGGGTACGTAACACTCACACGCATAAGTACCCTTTTATTGGAGTCAGCATGTGACCCACGCAGTGGACTTCAACAGCGGGGTTTGTCAACTTTTTGCCCATTGTGTGGGCGAAACGTTGTTTATATAAATAGTCACTACATAAGTGACACCGTTATCTTAATATTACGGATTGCGAAAAAGATTTAGGAGTTCTGGTTAGCAGTAATCTGAAACCAAGACAACAGTGCATAAGTGTTCGCAATAAAGCTAATAGAATCCTTGGCTTCATATCAAGAAGCATAAATAATAGGAGTCCTCAGGTTGTTCTTCAACTCTATACATCCTTGGTTAGGCCTCATTTAGATTATGCTGCACAGTTTTGGTCACCGTATTACAGAATGGATATAAATTCTCTGGAAAATGTACAAAGGAGGATGACAAAGATGATCCCATGTATCAGAAACCTTCCCTATGAGGATAGACTAAGGGCCCTGAAACTGCACTCTCTAGAAAGACGTAGAATTAGGGGGGATATGATTGAGGTTTATAAGTGGAAGACAGGAATAAATAAAGGGGATGTAAATAGTGTGCTGAAAATATCTAGCCTAGACAGGACTCGCAGCAATGGTTTTAAGTTGGAAAAATTCAGATTCAGGAGGGATATAGGAAAGTACTGGTTTGGTAATAGAGTTGTGGATGAGTGGAATAAACTCCCAAGTACCGTTATAGAGGCCAGAACGTTGTGTAGCTTTAAAAATAGGTTGGATAAATACATGAGTAGATGTGGGTGGGTGTGAGTTAGACCTGATAGCTTGTGCTAACAGGTCGGTTGCCGTGTTCCTCCCTTAAGTCAATGTGACCTGACCTGACTAGGTTGGGTGCATTGGCTTAGGCCGGTAGGGACTTGGACCTGCCTCGCATGGGCCAGTAGGCCTTCTGCAGTGTTCCTTCGTTCTTATGTTCTTATGTTATATTAGTGGCTTAGCTCTCTCCCGTGAATATAATAATAATAATAATAATAATAATAATAATATTATTATTATTATTATTATTTTTATTAAGACAATCCCAGGGTGTTGAGAAAGAGTGGAGGCAGGCCATGCAGGGAGCAGCAGCCTCGTCCCTTCACTGATACTCACTCAGTGTTGAGAAAGAGTGGAGGCAGGTCATGCAGGGAGCGGCAGCCTTGTCCCTTCACTGATACTCAGTATTGAGAAGAGTGGAGGCAGGTCATGCAGGGAGCGGCATCCTCGTCCCTTCACTGATACTCAGTGTTGAGAAGATTGGAGGTAGGTCATGCATGGAGCGGCAGCCTCGTCCCGTCACTGATACTCACTCAAAAGAACATTAATATTAAGTCACAAATAACTCACATTTTAGAGGTGACTCATTATCAGGTTAAAGATGTCATGACATGTAGTGGTGGAGGCTCGATTAAGGTCCTTGGAGGACTGAAACGTCGTCTAGAGCTTTCTGAGTGTGGGCTATTTGTAAATTTTTCCAGGCATGGTATGATGACTCCTTTTTTTTATCCTTTCTAGTAATGGTAATTCGAGCTCCGATGGAACCAAAATTTTGAAGCTTCCTTTGCTAGCGAACCTTTATTGGGAAGCTTGATGATATCATCGCTCTACTGAAGCCGCCCAGCTCAAGTTGATGCATCTCGTTGTCTAATGTACGAAACTCTTCCTGTGTGGTGGAACATGACAGAAAAAACATAGCTAGTTTGTCTCCCCACTGTTTATATTTTTTTTTTTAAATGTGCCACCGAGGCGGCTAGTTTATATTGTACACCTCGTATCCATCTTCTGGACGGTAGCGCAAGAGCACAAGGTTGCACAAAAGACCCAGGAATTAGGTCCCAAAATGATCACCAGGAGTACATCTGGGTTTATATCTACAGTTCACTTATCCGTTGCTAGCAAATTTAAGAATTTGCGTCATATTTCTGGCATTTTAATTTCACTTATAAAATACCCTAACATTTCACATAGGTTATGCTGTTTATCTCTTTGTATTTGGTTTGATCATCATCTGTGTGTCTCCCAAACTGCCAGAAGTACTTGTAACCAAGCCTAAGCCTGGCCACTACAACATCAGTCAGTCTGTTCACATTGCAAGTTGCTCCATAAACATACTTATCTACGTTCATGTTATCATAGTGGGTTATAGATCTACTCAGGCTTCTAATTGCATTCCTTTAATATTCATTTTCATTATTTACGTCTCCTAATATTATTCAAAATACTATACACAGACATACGAAATTTATATTTAAATTTTTATTCAGGGTACTTTCTTTAGTTAACTTTATCAACTTTATCATGAAGAAGTAATTCATTGTGTGATGGAATCTATAAAAATTGTACATTAATTCCTCTTTCCCATATTTTTAGCATCCATATCTGGCTTCTCCAATGAACATGTTGTTAGAGTCATTGTGTGAGTCACGAACCTTCAGTGATGACATAGAATCAGTAATAATCACATAGTCAAGCTCAGCGTCGTAAGTAAACTTTAGCTCCATTACCATGGTAAACAATTCAGTTTGCAGAGTAGACACCCAGTTGTTAATTCCTATGTCTAACTTAACATAGTTGCTGTCGTTCTTATCTAGGCAGGTGACTGCGTCAGTGGTCACCATCTGTCAGAAGAGATGAGAATAGCTCTACCATGCCAGCTTCTGGGGCTGTGGGAAAGGAAAGATGGGTCACAGATGGTGGCCACTGACGCAACAAATACGACACAGCAGTGTTGTCTGTGAAACTCTCTTCATATAAACTCCGTATCTCTGTGGTAGAGCGATGGACCTGCTACCTCTCACAACCACGGTTCGACTCTCGTCCATTCTTCTTTTTATTAATTACAACCTAAGTGTGCTTGTGTGTGTGTGTGTGTGTGTGTGTGTGTGTGTGTGTGTGTGTGTGTGTGTGTGTGTGTGTGTGTGTGTGTGTGTGTGTGTGTGTGTGTGTGTGTGTGTGTGTGTGTGTGTGTGTGTGTGTGTGTGTGTGTGTGTGTGTGTGTGTACGTCATATGTAGTAACCTAAAGTGTCGTTCATCGCAGATAATGTTAATCAGGTAATTCTTTTTTTTTCATCTTTACTTTAAGACTCGTCCAGAGGCAGACACAAGCTGGTTGAGCAGCAGTGATTCACATGTGTGGCAAAAGACACACTTGGTACACAGAGATACGTCGTCTATGACGAAAGCTAGTTCTACACCGTCTGTGTCTTGTGTTATACAGCTGTGACTGTTAAACCTGAAGATTTAACATAATCACAGCGCCTCTTACCTGATCAACTCTCTATTTGTCTCTCTCTCAGTTCTCTCTCCTTTAGTTCCCCCTTCTCTTCCTCCCTCCTCTTCCTACATGACTCCATCAACCAGTCCCTAACTCCTTAATTATTTCCCTAAATCATTACCTTCCCTCATTCCCTACCTTGCTTCCCCCATACGTCCCTATCTTCCTTCCCCCATCTATCCTTCTCTCCCTCCTTCCTTTCTCCCTTCACAAGAAAAAAACTCCTGTCTAGCCCCTCACAAGAGGTCCTGGCTGGCAGTTGGCTGATAAAGGCCTGTCAGCCCGCCAAACAAGGTCAGTCACGAGGGGGAAAATGTCTGGTTTCATTTGTTGTTGTTTTTTCTCTTAATTTTTTCTTATGTCTCGTTTTGGTTTCATTGTCAATGGAAAGAGCGATGACTGGTGACGGTGTACCTGGAGGCTTGATCAGAACAGACGGTGATAGAGAAAGAAATTTATACATCAGGTACCTGGAGTCTACCTGGAGGGTATTCCGGGGATCAACGCCCCCGCGGCCCGGTCCACGACCAGGCCTCCCAGTGGATCAGGGCCTGATCAACCAGGCTGTTACGGCTGACCGCACGTAGTCCAACGTACGAACCACAGCCCGGCTGATCTAGCACGTACTTTAAGTATCTGTCTAGCTTCCTCTTGAAGGCAGCCAGGGGACTATTGGTAATTCCCCTTATGCATGGTGGGAGGCTGTTGAACAGTCTTGGGCCCCAGTCACTTATGGTGTTTTCTCTTATTGTACCATAAGTGTCCGGGGCCCAAAACTGTTCAACAGCCTCCCATCAAGCATTAGGGGAATTGCCAATAAGCCCCTGGCTGCCTTCAAGAGAGAGCTGGACAGATACCTAAAGTCAGTGCCGGATCAGCCGGGTTGTGGCTCGTACGTTGGACTGCGTGCGGCCAGCAGTAACAGCCTAGTTGATCAGGCCCTGATCCATCGGGAGGCCTGGTCATGGATCGGGCCGCGGGGGCGTTGATCCCCGGAATAACCTCCAGGTAACCTCCAGGTAACCAATGGCGCCTCTACTTTCATTGGGAGTATTGTGCACGGCCTGCCCAGTCTTATACTTTCGTAGGGAGTGATTTGTGTGTGCAGATTCGGGACCATTCCTTCTAGAATTTTCCAAGTGTAGATTATGATATATCTCTCTCGCCTGCGTTCCAGTGAGTACAAGTCAAGTGCTTCCAAGCGTTCCCAGTAGCTGAGGTGTTTGATGGAACTTATATGTGCAGTAAAGGTTCTCTGTACACTCTCTAGATCTACAATTTCACCTGCTTTGAACGGAGATGTTAATGTACAGCAGTATTCCAGCCTAGAGAGAACAAGTGATTTGAAAGTTCTCATTATCCATCCTATCATTTTCTTTGCAGTTGTGATCGTGGCACTGTTGTGATCCTTGAAAGTAAGATCCTCAGACATTACCACTCCCAGGTCCCTCACATTATTTTTTCGCTCAGTTGTATAATCAGAGTTTGTAGTATACTCAGTTCTAATTGTTATCTCCTCCAGTTTTCCACAACGGAGTAGCTGAAATTGGCTTCACTGAACATCATATTGTTCTCTGTTGCCCATTGAAAAACTTGATTTATATTTTCTTGGAGGTTAACTGTGTCCTCAACAGATGACAGCCTCATGCAGATCCTAGTATCGTCTGCAAAGGATGACACGGTGCTGTGGATTACATCTCTGTTTATGTCTGATATGAGGTTGAGGAACAGGATGGGGGCGAGTAGTGTGCTTTGTGGAACAGAGCTTTTTTCACTGTGGCAGCATCCAATTTAACTCTGTTGACCACTACTCTTTGTATTCGATTGGTTAGAAAGTTGAAGATCCATCTCTCCACTTTGCTAGTTATTCCTTTAGCACGTAGTTTGTGCTCTGTTATGCCATGATCGCACTTGTCAAAGGCTTCTGCAAAGTTTATGTATATTAAATCTGCATTCTATTTTTCTTCTAGTGCATTCAACACCATATCATAGTGATGCAGTAGCTGCGAGAAGCAGGAGCGACTTTCAGTTTTTGGGAATCCAAGTGGTTTGCAGTCTAATGCTTTGCTGCCACCTTCATGGAGTAGGGCTATATCCGTTGCTTTTAGTGACTGGAATTTTACCCATGTCTAAGCTCCTTCTCCATAGGATACTGAGGACACGCGAAATGGGTTTCTTGTTGCTCTTAATGAACACATGAGTCTGGGCCTGCGGCTGAGTGCATGGGCATGTTGTCAATGGCTTTCTCAAATTCTATCGGAGTTAGGGTAATGTCGGAAATCTGGCATATATTGATGGAGTTTTGAGGCTCATTCTTGAAAAAGGCATTTGGATTGTCGATCTTTAGACTGAGTAGTGGCTCGCTAAACACAGAGTCGTATTGGGATTTCAGTATCTCCCCCATTTCTTTGTTGTCATCCGTGTAAGTCCCATCTTATCTGAGTAAGGGCCCGATACTAAATGTGGTATTTGCCTTGTTTTTTGGCAATGAAAAGAATTATTTCGAATTTCTTTCAATTTCACTAATCGCTTTTAGCTTGTCCTCTCTCTCCTGGGTCCTGTAAGAGTATTTCAACTTAAGCTCGATACTTTCCACTTCTCTGGTCAGCGCTCCGTTTCGTGTATCAGATAATCTACCATTCTTGAGGAGTTCAATAATTCTTCGTCGTCTTCTGTAGAGGGAGTGGCTTTCTCTCTCCAGTTTACTTCTTCTCTTTTTTCTAAGAGGAATATGTCTTGAACATACTTCAGCTGCCAGGAAGCTGACCCTTTCTAGGCACTGGTTTGGATCCATGCTATTTAAGATATCTTCCCAACATGTTTCATGTAAGACATGGTTCACTTGATCCCAGTTGATGTTCTTGTTGTTGAAGTTGTATTTGGTGAAGACACCTTCACAGCTACATGCATTTTTCTGATCAAGGCCCTGTGCATGTAAGTCTGAACTTCGATTAGATTGTGATCGGAATTAGTTGTTTTTAATATTGTTATGTTTCTTACAAGGTCCTCATTATTTGTGAACACACACACACACACACACACACACACACACACACACACACACACACACACACACACACACACACACACACACACACACACACACACACACACACACACACACACAGACCATGGTCTACAACCAGACCATGGAGCTGAGTTTTTCTCCCAGCTGGGGAATTGACCACATCAAACTATTTCTCCAATGTTGGTGGATTAATTACATTATCTGTACCTCGTCAGTTCTGCTGCTTACAATCCATTCTCTGTATTTGACTGAAGAAGCAATCCCAGCAGGCGGAACGTTACATTATTAATGATACTCAACTGTCGTACATCTGTCTTACTCAACAACTGTCTCACACGTGTCGTACTCATCAACTGTCTCACATGTGTCATACTCATCAACTGTCTCACATGTGTCGTACTCATCAACTGTCGTACATCTGTCTTACTCATCAACTGTCGTACATCTGTCTTACTCATCAACTGTCGCACATGTGTCTTACTCATCAACTGTCGCACATGTGTCTTACTCATCAACTGTCGTACATCTGTCTTACTCATCAACTTTCGCACATGTGTCTTACTCATCAACTTTCGCACATGTGTCTTACTCATCAACTGTCGCACATGTGTCTTATTCATCAACTTTCGCACATGTGTCTTACTCATCAACTGCAGTGGGTCTTGGTGCTGAGAGCTCAGCTCATGTTGGTTCTTGGTACTGGGATTATTTGCTTCTTCCAGTGTTTGATGCTGGGGTTATTTGGTTCTTCCAGTGTTTGATGCTGGGGTTATTTGGTTCTTCCAGTGTTTGAAGCTGGGGTTATTTGGTTCTTCCAGTGTTTGATGCTGGGGTTATTTGGTTCTTCCAGTGTTTCAAACTGTGGTTATTTGGTTCTTCCAGTGTTTGATGCTGGGGTTATTTGGTTTTTCCGGTGTTTGAAACTGGGGTTATTTGATTCTTCCAGTGTTTTATGCTGGGGTTATTTGGCTCTTCCAGTGTTTGAAACTGGGGTTATTTGGTTCTTCCAGTGTTTTATGCTGGGGTTATTTGGCTCTTCCAGTGTTTGAAGCTGGGGTTATTTGGTTCTTCCAGTGTTTGAAACTGGGGTTATTTGGTTCTTCCAGTGTTTGAAACTGGGGTTATTTGGTTCTTCCAGTGTTTGAAACTGGGGTTATTTGGTTCTTCCAGTGTTTGAAACTGGGGTTATTTGATTCTTCCAGTGTTTGAAGCTGGGGTTATTTGGTTCTTCCAGTGTTTGAAACTGGGGTTACTTGGTTCTTCCAGTGTTTGATGCTGGGGTTATTTGGTTCTTCCAGTGTTTGAAACTGGGGTTATTTGGTTCTTCCAGTGTTTGAAACTGGGGTTATTTGGTTCTTCCAGTGTTTTATGCTGGGGTTATTTGGTTCTTCCAGTGTTTGATGCTGAGGTTATTTGGTTCTTCCAGTGCTTGATGCTGGGGTTATTTGGTTCTTCCAGTGTTTGATGCTGGGGTTATTTGGTTCTTCCAGTGTTTGAAACTGGGGTTATTTGGTTCTCCCAGTGTTTGATGCTGGGGTTATTTGGTTCTTCCAGTGTTTGATGCTGGGGTTATTTGGTTCTTCCAGTGTTTGATGCTGGGGTTATTTGGTTCTCCCAGTGTTTGATGCTGGGGTTATTTGGTTCTCCCAGTGTTTGATGCTGGGGTTATTTGGTTCTTCCAGTGTTTGATGCTGGGGTTATTTGGTTCTTCCAGTGTTTGAAACTGGGGTTATTTGGTTCTCCCAGTGTTTGATGCTGGGGTTATTTGGTTCTTCCAGTGCTTGATGCTGGGGTTATTTGGTTCTTCCAGTGTTTGATGCTGGGGTTATTTGGTTCTTCCAGTGTTTGAAACTGGGGTTATTTGGTTCTTCCAGTGTTTGAAACTGGGGTTATTTGATTCTTCCAGTGTTTGAAGCTGGGGTTATTTGGTTTTTCCGGTGTTTGAAACTGGGGTTATTTGGTTCTTCCAGTGTTTTATGCTGGGGTTATTTGGCTCTTCCAGTATTTGAAACTGGGGTTATTTGGTTCTTCCAGTGTTTTATGCTGGGGTTATTTGCCTCTTCCAGTGTTTGAAACTGGGGTTATTTGGTTCTTCCAGTGTTTGATGCTGGGGTTATTTGGTTCTTCCAGTGTTTGAAACTGGGGTTATTTGGTTCTTCCAGTGTTTGATGCTGGGGTTATTTGGTTCTTCCAGTGTTTGATGCTGGGGTTATTTGGTTCTTCCAGTGTTTGATGCTGGGGTTATTTGGTTCTTCCAGTGTTTGAAACTGGGGTTATTTGATTCTTCCAGTGTTTGATGCTGGGGTTATTTGGTTCTTCCAGTGTTTGAAACTGGGGTTATTTGGTTCTTCCAGTGTTTGATGCTGGGGTTATTTGGTTCTTCCAGTGTTTGAAACTGGGGTTATTCGGTTCTTCCAGTGTTTGATGCTGGAGTTATTTGGTTCTTCCAGTGTTTGAAACTGGGGTTATTTGGTTCTTCCAGTGTTTGAAGCTGGGGTTATTTGATTCTTCCAGTGTTTGATGCTGGGGTTATTTGGTTCTTCCAGTGTTTGATGCTGGGGTTATTTGGTTCTTCCTGTGTTTGATGCTGGGGTTATTTGGTTCTTCCAGTGTTTGATGCTGGGGTTATTTGGTTCTTCCAGTGCTTGATGCTGGGGTTATTTGGTTCTTCCAGTGTTTGATGCTGGGGTTATTTGCTTCTTCCAATGTTTGATGCTGGGGTTATTTGGTTCTTCCAGTGTTTGATGCTGGGGTTATTTGGTTCTTCCAGTGTTTAATGATGGGGTTATTTGGTTCTTCCAGTGTTTGATGCTGGGGTTATTTGGTTCTTCCAGTGTTTGAAACTGGGGTTATTTGGTTCTTCCAGTGCTTGATGCTGGGGTTATTTGGTTCTTCCAATGTTTGATGCTGGGGTTATTTGGTTCTTCCAGTGTTTGATGCTGGGGTTATTTGGTTCTTCCAGTGTTTGATGCTGGGGTTATTTGGTTCTTCCAGTGTTTGATGCTGGGGTTATTTGGTTCTTCCAGTGTTTGATGCTGGGGTTATTTGGTTCTTCCAGTGTTTGATGCTGGGGTTATTTGGTTCTTCCAGTGTTTGATGCTGGGGTTATTTGGTTCTTCCAGTGTTTGAAACTGGGGTTATTTGGTTCTTCCACTGTTTCAAACTGGGGTTATTTGGTTCTTCCAGTGTTTGAAACTAGGGTTATTTGGTTCTTCCAGTGTTTGAAACTGGGGTTATTTGGTTCTTCCACTGTTTCAAACTGGGGTTATTTGGTTATTCCAGTGTTTGAAACTGGGGTTATTTGGTTCTTCCAGTATTTGAAACTGGGGTTATTTGGTTCTTCCAGTGTTTGATGCTGGGGTTATTTGGTTCTTCCAGTGTTTGAAACTGGGGTTATTTGGTTCTTCCAGTGTTTGAAACTGGGGCTATTTGGTTCTTCCAGTGTTTGAAACTGGGGTTATTTGGTTCTTCCACTGTTTCAAACTGGGGTTATTTGGTTCTTCCAGTGTTTGATGCTGGGGTTATTTGGTTCTTCCAGTGTTTGAAACTGGGGTTATTTGGTTCTTCCAGTGTTTGATGCTGGAGTTATTTGGTTCTTCCAGTGTTTGAAACTGGGGTTATTTGGTTCTTCCAGTGTTTGATGCTGGGGTTATTTGGTTCTTCCAGTGTTTGAAACTGGAGTTATTTGGTTCTTCCAGTGTTTGATGCTGGGGTTATTTTGTTCTTCCAGTGTTTGAAACTGGGGTTATTTGGTTCTTCCAGTGTTTGATGCTGGGGTTATTTGGTTCTTCCAGTGTTTGAAATTGGGGTTATTTGGTTCTTCCAGTGTTTGAAACTGGGGTTATTTGGTTCTTCCAGTATTTGATGCTGGGGTTATTTGGTTCTTCCAGTGTTTGAAACTGGTTATTTGGTTCTTCCAGTGTTTGATGCTGGGGTTATTTTGTTCTTCCAGTGTTTGAAACTGGGGTTATTTGGTTCTTCCAGTGTTTGATGCTGGGGTTATTTGGTTCTTCCAGTGTTTGAAATTGGGGTTATTTGGTTCTTCCAGTGTTTGAAACTGGGGTTATTTGGTTCTTCCAGTGTTTGAAGCTGGGGTTATTTGGTTCTTCCAGTGTTTGATGCTGGGGTTATTTGGTTCTTCCTGTGTTTGATGCTGGGGTTATTTGGTTCTTCCAGTGTTTGATGCTGGGGTTATTTGGTTCTTCCTGTGTTTGATGCTGGGGTTATTTGGTTCTTCCAGTGTTTGATGCTGGGGTTATTTGGTTCTTCCAGTGCTTGAAGCTGGGGTTATTTGATTCTTCCAGTGTTTGATGCTGGGGTTATTTGGTTCTTCCAGTGCTTGATGCTGGGGTTATTTGGTTCTTCCAGTGTTTGATGCTGGGTGACTTAAGAAATCGTAATGACACGATTGCAAATAAACCATACCCCCGGCCGGGATTGAACCCGCGGTCATAGAGTCTCAAAACTCCAGCCCGTCGCGCTAGCCACTAGACCAGCTAGCCACAATAAGATTCATCTTATTGTGGCTAGCTGGTCTAGTGGCTAGCGCGACGGGCTGGAGTTTTGAGACTCTATGACCGCGGGTTCAATCCCGGCCGGGGGTATGGTTTTTTTGATGCTGGGGTTATTTGCTTCTTCCAATGTTTGATGCTGGGGTTATTTGGTTCTTCCAGTGTTTGATGCTGGGGCTATTTGGTTCTTCCAGTGTTTGATGCTGGGGTTATTTGGTTCTTCCAGTGTTTGATGCTGGGGTTATTTGGTTCTTCCAGTGTTTAATGATGGGGTTATTTGGTTCTTCCAGTGTTTGATGCTGGGGTTATTTGGTTCTTCCAGTGTTTGAAACTGGGGTTATTTGGTTCTTCCAGTGCTTGATGCTGGGGTTATTTGGTTCTTCCAATGTTTGATGCTGGGGTTATTTGGTTCTTCCAGTGTTTGATGCTGGGGTTATTTGGTTCTTCCAGTGTTTGATGCTGGGGCTATTTGGTTCTTCCAGTGTTTGATGCTGGGGTTATTTGGTTCTTCCAGTGTTTGATGCTGGGGTTATTTGGTTCTTCCAGTGTTTGATGCTGGGGTTATTTGGTTCTTCCAGTGTTTGATGCTGGGGTTATTTGGTTCTTCCAGTGTTTGAAACTGGGGTTATTTGGTTCTTCCAGTGCTTGATGCTGGGGTTATTTGGTTCTTCCAATGTTTGATGCTGGGGTTATTTGGTTCTTCCAGTGTTTGATGCTGGGGTTATTTGGTTCTTCCAGTGTTTGATGCTGGGGCTATTTGGTTCTTCCAGTGTTTGATGCTGGGGTTATTTGCTTCTTCCATTGTTTGATACTGGGGTTATTTGGTTCTTCCAGTGTTTGATGCTGGGGTTATTTGGTTCTTCCAATGTTTGATGCTGGGGTTATTTGGTTCTTCCAGTGTTTGATGCTGGGGTTATTTGGTTCTTCCAGTGTTTGATGCTGGGGTTATTTGGTTCTTCCAGTGTTTGATGCTGGGGTTATTTGGTTCTTCCAGTGTTTGATGCTGGGGTTATTTGGTTCTTCCAGTGTTTGATGCTGGGGTTATTTGGTTCTTCCAGTGTTTGATGCTGGGGTTATTTGGTTCTTCCAGTGTTTGAAACTGGGGTTATTTGGTTCTTCCACTGTTTCAAACTGGGGTTATTTGGTTCTTCCAGTGTTTGAAACTAGGGTTATTTGGTTCTTCCAGTGTTTGAAACTGGGGTTATTTGGTTCTTCCACTGTTTCAAACTGGGGTTATTTGGTTATTCCAGTGTTTGAAACTGGGGTTATTTGGTTCTTCCAGTATTTGAAACTGGGGTTATTTGGTTCTTCCAGTGTTTGATGCTGGGGTTATTTGGTTCTTCCAGTGTTTGAAACTGGGGTTATTTGGTTCTTCCAGTGTTTGAAACTGGGACTATTTGGTTCTTCCAGTGTTTGAAACTGGGGTTATTTGGTTCTTCCACTGTTTCAAACTGGGGTTATTTGGTTCTTCCAGTGTTTGATGCTGGGGTTATTTGGTTCTTCCAGTGTTTGAAACTGGGGTTATTTGGTTCTTCCAGTGTTTGATGCTGGAGTTATTTGGTTCTTCCAGTGTTTGAAACTGGGGTTATTTGGTTCTTCCAGTGTTTGATGCTGGGGTTATTTGGTTCTTCCAGTGTTTGAAACTGGAGTTATTTGGTTCTTCCAGTGTTTGATGCTGGGGTTATTTGGTTCTTCCAGTGTTTGAAACTGGGGTTATTTGGTTCTTCCAGTGTTTGATGCTGGGGTTATTTGGTTCTTCCAGTGTTTGAAATTGGGGTTATTTGGTTCTTCCAGTGTTTGATGCTGAGGTTATTTGGTTCTTCCAGTGTTTGAAACTGGGGTTATTTGGTTCTTCCAGTATTTGATGCTGGGGTTATTTGGTTCTTCCAGTGTTTGAAACTGGTTATTTGGTTCTTCCAGTGTTTGATGCTGGGGTTATTTGGTTCTTCCAGTGTTTGATGCTGGGGTTATTTGGTTCTTCCAGTGTTTGATGCTGAGGTTATTTGGTTCTTCCAGTGCTTGATGCTGGGGTTATTTGGTTCTTCCAGTGTTTGATGCTGGGGTTATTTGGTTCTTCCAGTGTTTGATGCTGGGGCTATTTGGTTCTTCCAGTGTTTGATGCTGGGGTTATTTGGTTCTTCCAGTGTTTGATGCTGGGGTTATTTGGTTCTTCCAGTGTTTGATGCTGGGGTTATTTGGTTCTTCCAGTGTTTGATGCTGGGGTTATTTGGTTCTTCCAGTGTTTGATGCTGGGGTTATTTGGTTCTTCCAGTGTTTGATGCTGGGGTTATTTGGTTCTTCCAGTGTTTGATGCTGGGGTTATTTGGTTCTTCCAGTGTTTGATGCTGTGGTTATTTGGTTCTTCCAGTGTTTGATGCTGGGGTTATTTGGTTCTTCCAGTGTTTGATGCTGGGGTTATTTGGTTCTTCCAGTGTTTGATGCTGGGGTTATTTGGTTCTTCCAGTGTTTGATGCTGGGGTTATTTGGTTCTTCCAGTGTTTGATGCTGGGGTTATTTGGTTCTTCCAGTGTTTGAAACTGGGGTTATTTGGTTCTTCCAGTGTTTGAAACTGGGGTTATTTGGTTCTTCCACTGTTTCAAACTGGAGTTATTTGGTTCTTCCAGTGTTTGAAACTGGGGTTATTTGGTTCTTCCAGTGTTTGAAACTGGGGTTATTTGATTCTTCCGGTGTTTGAAACTGGGGTTATTTGGTTCTTCCACTGTTTGATGCTGGGGTTATTTGGTTCTTCCAGTGTTTGAAACTGGGGTTATTTGGTTCTTCCAGTGTTTGAAACTGGGGTTATTTGGTTCTTCCACTGTTTCAAACTGGGGTTATTTGGTTCTTCCAGTGTTTGAAACTGGAGTTATTTGGTTCTTCCAGTGTTTGAAGCTGGGGTTGTTTGGTTCTTCCAGTGTTTGAAGCTGGGGTTATTTGGTTCTTCCAGTGTTTGAAACTGGAGTTATTTGGTTCTTCCAGTGTTTGAAGCTGGGGTTGTTTGGTTCTTCCAGTGTTTGAAGCTGGGGTTATTTGGTTCTTTCAGTGTTTGATGCTGGGGTTATTTGGTTCTTCCAGTGTTTGAAGCTGGGGTTATTTGGTTCTTCCAATGTTTGAAGCTGGGGTTATTTGGTTCTTCCAGTGTTTGATGCTGGGGTTATTTGGTTCTTCCAGGGTTTGATGCTGGTGTTATTTGGTTCTTCCAGTGTTTGAAGCTGGGGTTATTTGGTTCTTCCAGTGTTTGAAGCTGGTGTTATTTGGTTCTTCCAGTGTTTGAAGCTGGGGTTATTTGGTTATTCCAGTGTTTGAAGCTGGGGTTATTTGGTTCTTCCAGTGTTTGAAACTGGGGTTATTTGGTTCTTCCTGTGTTTGAAGCTGGGGTTATTTGGTTCTTCCAGTTTTTAAACCTAGGGTTATTCTGTTCAGGAACTGTGGGTTGTCCTGTATTTCACACTAACACTGACTGAGGTGTTTATATGCAAGTTTGAAACTAAATAGTCTTTGCAATCAAATGAGAACCTCACTCTGTATTCTGATTGTGTAACAGACTGATGGTACCCAGTGTGTAACAGACTGATGGTACCCACTGTGTAAGAGACTGATGGTACCCAGTGTGTAAGAGACTGATGGTACCCAGTGTGTAAGAGACTGGGGGACCAGGTTACTCAGAGTGTAAAAGACTGGTAGACCAGATTACCCAGAGTGTAAGAGACTGGGGGACCAGGTTACTCAGAGTGTAAGAGACTGGGGGACCAGGTTACTCAGAGTGTAAGAGACTGGGGGACCAGGTTACCCAGAATGTAAGAGACTGGGGGACCAGGTTACCCAGAGTGTAAGAGACTGGGAGACCAGGTTACCCAGAGTGTAAGAGACTGGGAGACCAGGTTACCCAGAGTATAAGAGACTGGGAGACCAGATTACCCAATGTGTAAGAGACTGGGGGACCAGGTTACCCAGAGTGTAAGAGGCTGGGGGACCAGGTTACCCAGCGTGTAAGAGACTGGGAGACCAGGTTACTCACAGTGTAAGTGACTGGGAGACCAGGTTACTCAGAGTGCAAGAACACGAGATCTCCATTGCATCCAGACTGCTCTTCACTGCAACAATGAACAACGATGCCTCACACCCATGGGTGGTTGATTAATTGGGCTTAAAGCCTCTCGCCGCAGGAGTGTTCTCGAAACAGTTTCTGATCAGCCGGGTTGTAATGCACGGGTTGGACTGTGGACGGCGGGCAATACTAGCTAATCGATCAGACCAGCAACCAGTAGACCTGGTCTGGGACCGGGCCACGGGGGTAATGTCCTCCTGAAGTGACTCCAGGTAAACTCCAGGTAATTATGGTTGTAAAGAGATTAAAGTTAACATTTAGTGAATATTAACCAAGATTTATATCCCTAAATGTACATTCACCAGAGCTGTACCCATCAAATTTATGTAAACTTGCCATATAACAGTGTTGGTTCAACTATTCTCACACTTTTTTTTTTATTTTTTTTTTTTGGGGGGGGGCAGTGATAAATTTCTTTTCACAGACGCCTCAATGCTCCACCCGTCTTTTCCTCTCATCTGTTCTGTCCTTTAACTAGCCTCTCATTCACCTACCTGCCTACACATGTTCACCAGATTTCTAAATACATCCACGTGTTGCATACTTCTTCCCTCTAACCTGATCTCCAGTCTTGCATTATTTACACTTTTACTCTAATCACTTTACTGTTTTTTGTTTTGTTTTTAATAATCTATTTCAACTTCGTTCTTTCACACTCTACATAACTCATAAGCCAACTTCAGCAACTTCTTTCAGAATTTCCCAAAAGTACTGTGTCATCAGGAAAGATCAATTGTTATCGTATTTATTATCCTTTAAGCCCATCCCTCTCCCTAACACTTTTGCATTCAATTCTGCTATAATTCCATCTTTAAATAGATTATACAACCATGTTGAGGTAATCTATAGATAAACGGTTTATTCAAAGCCTAACAACACACAGATAGATTTAGAGCCAGAGTTCACTGTTGGTCAGTTAAGATTATTTATCATATGAGGGTAATGAGGACATGTCATAAATGAGTCAGATGAGAAAAGAATTATCGCTGATGGAAGAAAGGGAGAAAGGTGAAGCTGGTGGTGGTTGCCTGTCTTGTGGTATCATGGTTGTCTCTTAGCTGTCCACCAAGCTAGGTTAGGGGGCTCTCAGAACGTTGCCCTCGTGCGTATCAATAAAGCCTCCTGGCCACTCTGAAGGCTGTGTTGACAAGTATAACCAGGCCAGGCTGAGGCTCAAGCTGTGTCACGCCTCACGTTGTTAAACCTGGGGATCAGGAATGCAGTGAATAAACTATCTCTCTCTCTCTCTCTCTCTCTCTCTCTCTCTCTCTCTCTCTCTCTCTCTCTCTCTCCACCCTCCACGTCATCTACAGTCGTCTCTACCGCATCTTCCCCTCTTAAGGAGTCGCAATCAATGATTTCAATTAAGCCTTCATTAAAAGTTCATCAGGGTAATTAAAGAAGGTCATTAGAAAGTGCGCGGGTCTCGTCATTTTCAATTTGGCGATATCATTAGAACACCATTTTGCTGACGGTCGACAGGGGTGGAAGTGAGGGGGGTGTGGGGGGTGAGGGATGAAAAAGAGAGAGGGGAAGAGGAGGAAGGAAAGGGGAGGAAAGAGGAGGAGGAGGAGGAGGAAGGAAAGAGGGTGGTAGGAGGGAGGTTGGGGGGGATGGTTGGGGGAGGGAGGCGCGCATCACAATTACACATCAGTCGTGTCTGCCATTTCCTGGACGAGTAAACTGCGTAGATGTTGACGTAGTTGTGTCAACAAAGAAGAGAAACGTCTTGCTGAAGCTTAAGCTGACGTTCCGTCACGTAATGCGTCTAAAATAAACAAGATATTTTTTTGGGGGGAGGGCGCGGGGGTTATCGCTGAATTTGTCGCGGAGTGAGGCTCGTGGCCCCGTGGGGTGTGTGGGTGGGTGTTTGGGTGGGTGGGTGCCGCCCGGGGCGGCAGTGGGCCGCCCACCCGCGATCTCTGACGGTGTTGTTTTTCCCCCGATTCGCTGCGACTGCCACATCGATTTTTGGCCAGCGTGCGCACCAATCGTCGTTGGCGGCGGGTCCCGGGCGGCGGTGATTGGACGAGCGTGGCGGTGCTTGTGCAGTCTGGCTTTTTATGAACACTCTCCCCGTGACTGGGGCCGGAAGTTGCCGGGTAACGTGTAATACCGGTCCATTTTGTGCCTCCCGGTCCATCGAAATGGCGTGGTTCGTGGGTGGCAGGAGGTGGGTGAAGCGCCGCCCACATGTCGGGTGGTGGGTGGCACTGGGGTAGGGGGTGAGTGGGGTATCGGGGGTAGCCACCCACAACAGCCGGTCACGTGACAAAACAATCCGCTTCCCCTTAACACCAGTTCCAAGGTGGTGTGGGTGAGGGGTCTTCCCACCCTCACCCGTCACACCTTTCTCTCACCCCCATCCATCTTCCCCTCTCCCTACACAGATAGGAAGACCGTCCCCTCACTCACCCTTCAGCGACCCTGGCAACAGGGAAGGTGTGTAGATACCTGCCCTTCTGACCCCTCTCCTGACCCCTCTCTTGCCCTCCTGACTCCTCTCTCCTGCCTTCCTTCCCCCTCACCTGCCCTTCTTCTTCCCCCCTCACCTGCACTCCTTCCCCTCTCCTGCCCTCCTTCCTCTCTGCTGCCTCTCACATCCCCCTACACTACTACTACCACCACCACTACTACCACCACGATAACCGCTATGACCACCACCACAACTATTACAACCACAATTACTACCAATACCGCCATTACTGCTACCACCTCTGTTACCACCAACACTGGTACCATCAACCACACTACCACTATTAATACTACCGCTGCACCACTATTACCACCACCACTGTTACCACCACCACCAATGTTATCACCATCACCATTACAACCACCACCACTACTACCATTGCTACCAGCACTATTACTGCCACCACTAGTACCACCACCACCCCTACTACCACCACCACTTCCACCACTACTACTACTACTACCACCATTACCTACTCCAATAAAAATAACAAGAACAACAATAATTATAATAATAATAATAATAATAATAATAATAATAATAATAATAATAATAATAATAATAATAATAATAAAGAATATATAATGGAAAGTGCTAAGCAATATTATTAATCATCATTATTAAACATTATTAATAATTACTAAACATTATTGATCACATTATTAATTATTATTAATTATAAATCATTATTATTAATCAATATAATTAATCATTATTATTAATCATTGCTCATAAAAATTATTTTAACATGACGACCATGACAAGGAAAGTACTGAACAAGGAAAGTACTGAACAAGGAAAGTACTGAACAAGGAAAGTACTGAACAAGGAAAGTACTGAACAAGGAAAGTACTGAACAAGGAAAGTACTGAACAAGGAAAGTACTGAACAAGGAAAGTACTGAACAAGGAAAGTACTGAACAAGGAAAGTACTAAACAAGGAAAGTACTGAACAAGGAAAGTACTGAACAAGGAAAGTACTGAACAAGGAAAGTACTGAACAAGGAAAGTACTGAACAAGGAAAGTACTGAACAAGGAAAGTACTGAACAAGGAAAGTACTGAACAAGGAAAGTACTGAACAAGGAAAGTACTAAACAAGGAAAGTACTGAACAAGGAAAGTACTGAACAAGGAAAGTACTGAACAAGGAAAGTACTGAACAAGGAAAGTACTGAACAAGGAAAGTACTGAACAAGGAAAGTACTGAACAAGGAAAGTACTGAACAAGGAAAGTACTGAACAAGGAAAGTACTGAACAAGGAAAGTACTGAACAAGGAAAGTACTGAACAAGGAAAGTACTGAACAAGGAAAGTACTGAACAAGGAAAGTACTGAACAAGGAAAGTACTGAACAAGGAAAGTACTGAACAAGGAAAGTACTGAACAAGGAAAGTACTGAACAAGGAAAGTACTAAACAAGGAAAGTACTGAACAAGGAAAGTACTGAACAAGGAAAGTACTGAACAAGGAAAGTACTGAACAAGGAAAGTACTGAACAAGGAAAGTACTGAACAAGGAAAGTACTGAACAAGGAAAGTACTGAACAAGGAAAGTACTGAACAAGGAAAGTACTAAACAAGGAAAGTACTGAACAAGGAAAGTACTGAACAAGGAAAGTACTGAACAAGGAAAGTACTGAACAAGGAAAGTACTGAACAAGGAAAGTACTGAACAAGGAAAGTACTGAACAAGGAAAGTACTAAACAAGGAAAGTACTGAACAAGGAAAGTACTGAACAAGGAAAGTACTAAACAAGGAAAGTACTGAACAAGGAAAGTACTGAACAAGGAAAGTACTGAACAAGGAAAGTACTGAACAAGGAAAGTACTGAACAAGGAAAGTACTGAACAAGGAAAGTACTAAACAAGGAAAGTACTGAACAAGGAAAGTACTGAACAAGGAAAGTACTAAACAAGGAAAGTACTGAACAAGGAAAGTACTGAACAAGGAAAGTACTAAACAAGGAAAGTACTGAACAAGGAAAGTACTGAACAAGGAAAGTACTGAACAAGGAAAGTACTGAACAAGGAAAGTACTGAACAAGGAAAGTACTGAACAAGGAAAGTACTAAACAAGGAAAGTACTGAACAAGGAAAGTACTGAACAAGGAAAGTACTAAACAAGGAAAGTACTGAACAAGGAAAGTACTGAACAAGGAAAGTACTAAACAAGGAAAGTACTGAACAAGGAAAGTACTGAACAAGGAAAGTACTGAACAAGGAAAGTACTAAACAAGGAAAGTACTGAACAAGGAAAGTACTGAACAAGGAAAGTACTGAACAAGGAAAGTACTGAACAAGGAAAGTACTGAACAAGGAAAGTACTGAACAAGGAAAGTACTGAACAAGGAAAGTACTAAACAAGGAAAGTACTGAACAAGGAAAGTACTGAACAAGGAAAGTACTGAACAAGGAAAGTACTGAACAAGGAAAGTACTGAACAAGGAAAGTACTGAACAAGGAAAGTACTGAACAAGGAAAGTACTAAACAAGGAAAGTACTGAACAAGGAAAGTACTGAACAAGGAAAGTACTGAACAAGGAAAGTACTGAACAAGGAAAGTACTGAACAAGGAAAGTACTAAACAAGGAAAGTACTGAACAAGGAAAGTACTGAACAAGGAAAGTACTGAACAAGGAAAGTACTGAACAAGGAAAGTACTAAACAAGGAAAGTACTGAACAAGGAAAGTACTGAACAAGGAAAGTACTGAACAAAGAAAGTACTGAACAAGGAAAGTACTGAACAAGGAAAGTACTGAACAAGGAAAGTACTGAACAAGGAAAGTACTGAACAAGGAAAGTACTGAACAAGGAAAGTACTGAACAAGGAAAGTACTAAACAAGGAAAGTACTGAACAAGGAAAGTACTGAACAAGGAAAGTACTGAACAAGGAAAGTACTGAACAAGGAAAGTACTGAACAAGGAAAGTACTGAACAAGGAAAGTACTGAACAAGGAAAGTACTGAACAAGGAAAGTACTAAACAAGGAAAGTACTGAACAAGGAAAGTACTGAACAAGGAAAGTACTGAACAAGGAAAGTACTGAACAAGGAAAGTACTCTTATTACTGAACAAGGAAAGTACTCTTATTACTGAACAAGGAAAGTACTCTTATTACTGAACAAGGAAAGTACTCTCATTACTGAACAAGGAAAGTACTCTTATTACTGAACAAGGAAAGTACTCTCATTACTGAACAAGGAAAGAACTCTCATTACTGAACAAGGAAAGTACTCTCATTACTGAACAAGGAAAGTACTCTTATTACTGAACAAGGAAAGTACTCTCATTACTGAACAAGGAAAGTACTCTTATTACTGAACAAGGAAAGTACTCTTATTACTGAACAAGGAAAGTACTCTCATTACTGAACAAGGAAAGTACTCTTACTACTGAACAAGGAAAGTACTCTTATTACTGAACAAGGAAAGTACTCTCATTACTGAACAAGGAAAGTACTCTTATTACTGAACAAGGAAAGTACTCTTATTATTGAACAAGGAAAGTACTCTCTTCACTGAACAAAGAAAATACTCTATTACTGAGCAAAGATACTGAACAAAGAAAGTACTGGCAAGGTACTGAACAAAGAAAGTACTGGCAAGGTACTGAACAAAGAAAGTACTGGCAAGGTACTGAACAAAGAAAGTACTAGCCAGATACTGAACAAAGAAAGTACTGGCCAGGTACTGGACAAAGAAAGTACTGGCGAGTTACTGTACAAAAAAAGTACTGGCAAGGTACCGAACAAAGAAGGTACTGGCAAGGTACTGAACAAAGAAGGGACTGGCAAGGTACTGAACAAAGAAAGTACTGGGCGAGGTACTGAACAAAGAAGGTACTAGCAAGATACTGAACAAAGAAGGTACTGGCAAGGTACTGAACAAAGAAAGTACTGGGCGAGGTACTGAACAAAGAAAGTACTGGCAAGGTACTGAACAAAGAAGGTACTAGCAAGACACAGACTAAGGTATGTCACTGGGTGTAGTAAACAGTTACTCGCGTTGTGGAACTGGGCGTAGTTACAGTGGTTGGTACCAGGTGTGGAACTGGGCGTAGTTACAGTGGTTGGTACCAGGTGTGGAACTGGGCGTAGTTACAGTGGTTGGTACCAGGTGTGGAACTGGGCGTAGTTACAGTGGTTGCTACCAGGTGTGGAACTGGGTGTGGTTACAGTGGTTGGTACCAGGTGTGGAACTGGGCGTAGTTACAGTGGTTGGTACCAGGTGTGGAACTGGGTGTAGTTACAGTGGTTGGTACCAGGTGTGGAACTGGGTGTAGTTACAGTGGTTGGAACCAGGTGTGGAACTGGGTGTAGTTACAGTGGTTGGTACCAGGTGTGGAACTGGGCGTAGTTACAGTGGTTGGTACCAGGTGTGGAACTGGGTGTAGTTACAGTGCTTGGTACCAGGTGTGGAACTGGGTGTAGTTACAGTGGTTGGTACCAGGTGTGGAACTGGGTGTAGTTACAGTGGTTGGTACCAGGTGTGGAACTGGGTGTAGTTACAGTGGTTGGTACCAGGTGTGGAACTGGGCGTAGTTACAGTGGTTGCTACCAGGTGTGGAACTGGGTGTAGTTACAGTGGTTGGTACCAGGTGTGGAACTGGGCGTAGTTACAGTGGCTGCTAAAAGGTGTGGAACTGGGTGTAGTTACAGTGGTTGGTACCAGGTGTGGAACTGGGTGTAGTTACAGTGGTTGGTACCAGGTGTGGAACTGGGTGTAGTTACAGTGGTTGGTACCAGGTGTGGAACTGGGCGTAGTTACAGTGGTTGGTACCAGGTGTGGAACTGGGTGTAGTTACAGTGGTTGGTACCAGGTGTGGAACTGGGTGTAGTTACAGTGGTTGGTACCAGGTGTGGAACTGGGTGTAGTTACAGTGGTTGGTACCAGGTGTGGAACTGGGCGTAGTTACAGTGGTTGCTACCAGGTGTGGAACTGGGTGTAGTTACAGTGGTTGGTACCAGGTGTGGAACTGGGTGTAGTTACAGTGGTTGGTACCAGGTGTGGAACTGGGTGTAGTTACAGTGGTTGGTACCAGGTGTGGAACTGGGCGTAGTTACAGTGGTTGGTACCAGGTGTGGAACTGGGTGTAGTTACACTGGTTGGTACCAGGTGTGGAACTGGGCGTAGTTACAGTGGTTGGTACCAGGTGTGGAACTGGGTGTAGTTACAGTGGTTGGTACCAGGTGTGGAACTGTGTGTAGTTACAGTGGTTGGTACCAGGTGTGGAACTGGGTGTAGTTACAGTGGTTGGTACCAGGTGTGGAACTGGGTGTAGTTACAGTGGTTGGTACCAGGTGTGGAACTGGGTGTAGTTACAGTGGTTGGTACCAGGTGTGGAACTGGGTGTAGCTACAGTGGTTGGTACCAGGTGTGGAACTGGGTGTAGTTACAGTGGTTAGTACCAGGTGTGGAACTGGGCGTAGTTACAGTGGTTGCTACAAGGTGTGGAACTGGGTGTAGTTACAGTGGTTGATACCAGGTGTGGAACTGGGTGTAGTTACAGTGGTTGGTACCAGGTGTGGAACTGGGTGTAGCTACAGTGGTTGGTACCAGGTGTGGAACTGGGTGTAGTTACAGTGGTTGGTACCAGGTGTGGAACTGGGCGTAGTTACAGTGGTTGGTACCAGGTGTGGAACTGGGTGTAGTTACAGTGGTTGGTACCAGGTGTGGAACTGGGTGTAGTTACAGGGGCTGGTACCAGGTGTGGAACTGGGCGTAGTTACAGTGGTTGCTACCAGGTGTGGAACTGGGTGTAGTTACAGTGGTTGGTACCAGGTGTGGAACTGGGTGTAGTTACAGTGGTTGGTACCAGGTGTGGAACTGGGTGTAGTTACAGGGGCTGGTACCAGGTGTGGAACTGGGCGTAGTTACAGTGGTTGCTACCAGGTGTGGAACTGGGTGTAGTTACAGTGGTTGGTACCAGGTGTGGAACTGGGTGTAGTTACAGTGGTTGGTACCAGGTGTGGAACTGGGTGTAGTTACAGGGGCTGGTACCAGGTGTGGAACTGGGCGTAGTTACAGTGGTTGCTACCAGGTGTGGAACTGGGTGTAGTTACAGTGGTTGGTACCAGGTGTGGAACTGGGTGTAGTTACAGTGGTTGGTACCAGGTGTGGAACTGGGTGTAGTTACAGGGGCTGGTACCAGGTGTGGAACTGGGCGTAGTTACAGTGGTTGCTACCAGGTGTGGAACTGGGTGTAGTTACAGTGGTTGGTACCAGGTGTGGAACTGGGTGTAGTTACAGTGGTTGGTACCAGGTGTGGAACTGGGTGTAGTTACAGGGGCTGGTACCAGGTGTGGAACTGGGCGTAGTTACAGTGGTTGCTACCAGGTGTGGAACTGGGTGTAGTTACAGTGGTTGGTACCAGGTGTGGAACTGGGTGTAGTTACAGGGGCTGGTACCAGGTGTGGAACTGGGCGTAGTCACAGTGGTTGCTACCAGGTGTGGAACTGGGTGTAGTTACAGTGGTTGGTACCAGGTGTGGAACTGGGCGTAGTTACAGTGGCTGCTACCAGGTGTGGAACTGGGTGTAGTTACAGTGGTTGGTACCAGGTGTGGAACTGGGCGTAGTTACAGTGGTTGCTACCAGGTGTGGAACTGGGTGTAGTTACAGGGGCTGGTACCAGGTGTGGAACTGGGCGTAGTTACAGTGGTTGCTACCAGGTGTGGAACTGGGTGTAGTTACAGTGGTTGGTACCAGGTGTGGAACTGGGCGTAGTTACAGTGGTTGGTACCAGGTGTGGAACTGGGTGTAGTTACAGGGGCTGGTACCAGGTGTGGAACTGGGCGTAGTTACAGTGGTTGCTACCAGGTGTGGAACTGGGTGTAGTTACAATGGTTGGTACCAGGTGTGGAACTGGGCGTAGTTACAGTGGTTGCTACCAGGTTTGGAACTGGGTGTAGTTACAGTGGTTGGTACCAGGTGTGGAACTGGGCGTAGTTACAGTGGTTGCTACCAGGTGTGGAACTGGGCGTAGTTACAGTGGTTGCTACCAGGTGTGGAACTGGGTGTAGTTACAGTGGTTGGTACCAGGTGTGGAACTGGGCGTAGTTACAGTGGTTGCTACCAGGTGTGGAACTGGGTGTAGTTACAGGGGCTGGTACCAGGTGTGGAACTGGGCGTAGTTACAGTGGTTGCTACCAGGTGTGGAACTGGGTGTAGTTACAGTGGTTGGAACCAGGTGTGGAACTGGGTGTAGTTACAGTGGTTGGTACCAGGTGTGGAACTGGGTGTAGTTACAGTGGTTGGTGCCAGGTGTGGAACTGGGTGTAGTTACAGTGGCTGGTACCAGGTGTGGAACTGGGTATAGTTACAGTGGTTGCTACCAGGTGTGGAACTGGGTGTAGTTACAGTGGCTGGTACCAGGTGTGGAACTGGGTATAGTTACAGTGGTTGGTACCAGGTGTGGAACTGGGTGTAGTTACAGTGGTTGGTACCAGGTGTGGAACTGGGTATAGTTACAGTGGTTGCTACCAGGTGTGGAACTGGGCGTAGTTACAGTGGTTGGTACCAGGTGTGGAACTGGGTATAGTTACAGTGGTTGGTACCAGGTGTGGAACTGGGCGTAGTTACAGTGGTTGGTACCAGGTGTGGAACTGGGTGTAGTTACAGTGGTTGGTACCAGGTGTGGAACTGGGTGTAGTTACAGTGGTTGGTACCAGGTGTGGAACTGGGTGTAGTTACAGTGGTTGGTACCAGGTGTGGAACTGGGTGTAGTTACAGTGGTTGGTACCAGGTGTGGAACTGGGTGTAGTTACAGTGGCTGGTACCAGGTGTGGAACTGGGTGTAGTTACAGTGGTTGGTACCAGGTGTGGAACTGGGCGTAGTTACAGTGGTTGGTACCAGGTGTGGAACTGGGTGTAGTTACAGGGGCTGGTACCAGGTGTGGAACTGGGCGTAGTTACAGTGGCTGGTACCAGGTGTGGAACTGGGTGTAGTTACAGTGGCTGGTACCAGGTGTGGAACTGGGCGTAGTTACAGTGGCTGGTACCAGGTGTGGAACTGGGTGTAGTTACAGTGGTTGGTACCAGGTGTGGAACTGGGTGTAGTTACAGTGGTTGGTACCAGGTGTGGAACTGGGTGTAGTTACAGTGGCTGGTACCAGGTGTGGAACTGGGTGTAGTTACAGTGGCTGGTACCAGGTGTGGAACTGGGTGTAGTTACAGTGGTTGGTACCAGGTGTGGAACTGGGCGTAGTTACAGTGGTTGCTACCAGGTGTGGAACTGGGCGTAGTTACAGTGGTTGCTAAAAGGTGTGGAACTGGGTGTAGTTACAGTGGTTGGTACCAGGTGTGGAACTGGGCGTAGTTACAGTGGTTGCTAAAAGGTGTGGAACTGGGTGTAGTTACAGTGGTTGGTACCAGGTGTGGAACTGGGTGTAGTTACAGTGGCTGGTACCAGGTGTGGAACTGGGTGTAGTTACAGTGGTTGGTACCAGGTGTGGAACTGGGTGTAGTTACAGTGGCTGGTACCAGGTGTGGAACTGGGTGTAGTTACAGTGGTTGGTACCAGGTGTGGAACTGGGTGTAGTTACAATGTTATTTTACCCTTGATCTTTCTGTTCCAGAGTGTCCCTCTTTGAACTACCGAAACGTCTAGAGTACCTTGTACGTCGTTATCATGTCTCCCCCAGGCCTTCACTCCTCTAGGATATGAGATTTGATTCAGGTTTCACTAGTCGCTCATACCAAGTGTAGGTGGTGTTGACCGCTGCTGCTGCGCTGTATGGACCAGCTCCAGCCTGGACCACGCTGCTGCTGCGCTGTATGGACCAGCTCCAGCCTGGACCACGCTGCTGCTGCGCTGTATGGACCAGCTCCAGCCTGGACCACGCTGCTGCTGCGCTGTATGGACCAGCTCCAGCCTGGACCACGCTGCTGCTGCGCTGTATGGACCAGCTCCTGGACCACACCTCTGTAACAATGTGTAAAATTAAAATTAGCTTAAGTTTGACACACAGACACTATCGACAAGTGCCTCTGACAAACGGTAACTAACACAACAGGACAAGTAATAAGTATTAACATTATCATCTCATAGAAATTAAGTTGCTTAATATTTAACCTTCCTGTGCTATTTAATAACCATTGTGCAATAACCATTCCATTATATATTGAACATAGTAATTACAATTTTAAAAAATAGAAAAATATAGGAAAAGTATCGTTATCAGCGAAAATTTTGGCATAGTTCCATCCCTAACACACACACACACACACACACACACACACACACACACACACACACACACACACACACACACACACACACACACACACACACACACACACACACACACATATATATATATATATATATATTTATATACATATATGTGTGTGTGTGTGTGTGTGTTTGTGTGTGTGTGTGTGTGTGTGTTTGTGTGTGTGTGTGCAATAAGATCACAGTAAACAGGTGATTTCAGAATATGCAAAACAACCACTGTGAAAGAATAGTGAAATTCCAAGCGCTTTCGTGACTACTCACGTTATCAAGGAACACTGTTCCTTGATCTTACACAGGTGATGACATGGGGACAGGAAATGGGTCTCATCCTGAATCCATCCAAATGTGAAATCATTTCAGTTAGTCAACAAGTGATAAATGTAATAAGATCCAAACTGCCAAGAGCATCAGTCATTGCCCCTACAAATAGCGTCTTGCTTGGAGCACCTCTGATAAGCGATGCCATTGACACAATCCTCAGGAAGAAATTGGTAGAACTGAGGAGACTGGAACAAGGAATAGGCAATCTTGACACCCACGATGCCTTGTATCGCCTCACAAAGTGCTTGAGTCTGCCCAGGTTGACATATTTCCTAAGATGTGCACCTTCATATGATAACTATACTATACTGCACGAATATGACAGTATCCTGAGGCAGATTTTTACGAAAGTACTTAACCTTACTCTAGAAGACGGGCAGTGGAACCAAGTGCAACGCCCCCGCTCTTCATAGATCTAAACTTGCTCCCTGCTCAGAACATCCACACTTACTACTGTGCAATCTATATCTACAGGACCTTAAATTCCAATATTAACCTTGACCTAAAACGCTTTCTTGATAGTTGTGACAGGATCCACAGGCATAACACCAGACACAAACACCTCTATGATATTCCCCGTGTTCGACTAAACCTTTACAAAAATTCAATGTATTTCAAAGGACCTAAAATCTGGAACGCCCTACCTGAAAACTCTAGAACTGCAGACACACTCATCACTTTCAAAACTACAGTTGGAAAACATCTTATCTCCCTGATCCACCCCGACAACTAACTACATGATAACCACCTGGTGGTTCACAATTACACTCACTCACCCACTGACTATAAACCCAGAAATACTAATCTTAATCTTAAAATAATAAATCCTAACTAGTCATAAGTTTGCCTATGATACTCCAATATAGACTCCTTGTATTGTGCCAAAACAAAAGCATTCACATTGCTAAACTCACAAATTATGATGTAGTCACTTAGCCTTAATACCATAATCTGTAAGGATTTAATGTTAAGAATTAATCTAAGTCTGCTCGAAATGCCTAGCCATGCTAGGTGTCCTAGTGGCCCTCTCTGTAATTAGTATTTTATAACATGTAAACCACACAATACCCAAAACCTGTAAACCCCACATTGTAACCTTTATAGAGAATAAACTTGAAATGAATTGAATTGAATTGAAAAAAAGCTACACTTCCAGGCAGACTAGGAGGCATTGGTGTCCGCAAGTCATCACAGATTGCGCTACCTGCTTTTCTGTCCTTATGTGTTGCATCCAGAGGGCTTGTAGCAGCAATTCTCCCTGAACATCTTAGGGACAAGATTGGAGTCCAGGACCAAAATTTCATTGACGGATCCATGATCTGGGATAATCTAACGGGCTCTGAAACCAGGCCTGCTCCCCACAACAACTACAAACAGTCGCACTGGGATGGTCCAATAGTGGAGAAAATAGCCTCAACAATGCTTCAGAGTGTGTCAAGGAAGGATAGAGACCACCTCCTGGCAGTGAGAGCTCATCATTCAGGGGACTTTCTGTTGGCTGTTCCCAACTCCAGCCTTGGCACATGGCTCGACCCACACACCATCCGTATTGGTGTTGCCCTTCGACTTGCCGCCCCTATTCTCACCGAAGACAGGTGTATTTGTGGCAGTGAAGCAGCAGACCGATTCGAGTACCATGGTCTTGTGTGCCGTAAATCTGAGGGAAAGATTGCAAGACATGAGGAAGTTAATAACATTATCAAGAAGAGCCTCACAACAGCCGGATGCCCAGCAGTAAGGGAGCCACCCCAACTATGCAGATCTGATGGCAGCCAGAAGCGTCCAGATGGTATCACCCTTCAAGCCTGGAAAGATGGGAAGCAGGTGGTGTGGGACTATACATGTGCATCTACCTTGGCTGATACCTATCTCCAATACACCAGGGAGGAAGGAGGGGCAGCTGCCAGCTTCAGGGAGTCCCAAAAGTCTATAAAATATGGAGAACTTGCCCATCATTATATGTTTGTTCCCATAGGCTCATAGACCCTTGGCTCATGGGGAAAAAGTACATCTAAGTTCCTTAAGGAGCTGGACAAAAGACTCATCAGGGTAACTTGGGATCCCAGGGCAGCTAGTTTTCTGTTTCAGCGACTCAGCGCTGCTGTTCAGAGGGGTAATGCCTGCTGTATTTTGGGCACACGCCCCAGCTCTGAAGACCTGGATGAGATTTTCGCCTTATAATCAGTGGCAAACATGTAACAATATGTACTAGACATGTATCTCTCACACCTCATGTGCTGTATATGCCATCTTTATATCAACAATGTATCTCTTAGTCTTTTGTACCATATTATGTAATAAAATATACCTATTGGTAAAAAAGATTGAAAAGATGGGGTGGCAGGGGAAGTGGAATATTTAAACGGCTTCAGGAAGAAATCCAAATATTCTTCCTTGAAGCCTTTATATCTATATATACATAAATATCCTCCATGGGGAAGTGGAACAGAATTCTTCCTCCGTAAGCCATGCGTGTCGTAAGAGGCGACTAAAATGCCAGGAGCAAGGGGCTAGTAACCCCTTCTCCTGTATATATTACTAAATGTAAAAGGAGAAACTTTCGTTTTTCCTTTTGGGCCACCCTCCCTCGGTGGGATACGGCCGGTGTGTCGAAAGAAGATACATAAATAAATATATATATATATATATATATATATATATATATATATATATATATATATATATATATATATATATATATATATATATATATATGTATGTATATATATATATATATATATATATATATATATATATATATATATATATATATATATATATATATATATATATATATATATATATATATATATATATATATATATATATATATATATATGTCGTGCCAAATAGGCAGAACTTGCCATCTTGGCTTAAATAGCAACGCTCATCTTGCCATATAGGACGAGTGAAAATTTGTGTATGCAATAATTTCGCCAAAATCATTATGAACCTAACGAAAAAAATATATTTCACTGTGTTTGTTTAGTATTAAATTATTGTAAACGTATTTAAAATATATTTAATTGGGTTAGGCTAAAATAAATTGCTCTTGTTATAATAAGGTTAGGTAAGTTTTCTAAGATTCTTTTGGTGCAAAATTAAAATTTTTTACATTAACATTAATGAAAAAAAAATCTTTAAACGTATAAGAGAAAATTTCAGAAAGGACTTAATTTTAAATGAGTTCTTGCTAATTGACCAGTTTTACATATTCGGCACGACATATATATATATATATATATATATATATATATATATATATATATATATATATATATATATATATATATATATATATATAACAAATATATATAACAAACTTTGTTGAAAATAAGAAAAAGTTTTGGAGTGAGATTAACAAGTTAAGAAAGCCTAGAGAACAAATGGATTTGTCAGTTAAAAATAGGAGAGGAGAGTTATTAAATGGAGAGTTAGAGGTATTGGGAAGATTGAGGGAATATTTTGAGGAATTGTTAAATGTTGATGAAGATAGGGAAGCTGTGATTTCGTGTATAGGGCAAGGAGGAACAACATCTTGTAGGAGTGAGGAAGAGCCAGCTGTGAGTGTGGGGGAAGTTCGTGAGGCAGTAGGTAAAATGAAAGGGGGTAAGGCAGCCGGGATTGATGGGATAAAGATAGAAATGTTAAAAGCAGGTGGGGATATAGTTTTGGAGTGGTTGGTGCAATTATTTAATAAATGTATGGAAGAGGGTAAGGTACCTAGGGATTGGCAGAGAGCATGCATAGTTCCTTTGTATAAAGGCAAAGGGGATAAAAGAGAGTGCAAAAATTATAGGGGGATAAGTCTGTTGAGTATACCTGGTAAAGTGTATGGTAGAGTTATTATTGAAAGAATTAAGAGTAAGACGGAGAATAGGATAGCAGATGAACAAGGAGGCTTTAGGAAAGGTAGGGGGTGTGTGGACCAGGTGTTTACAGTGATATATATATAAGTGAACAGTATTTAGATAAGGCTAAAGAGGTCTTTGTGGCATTTATGGATTTGGAAAAGGCGTATGACGGTGGATAGGGGGGCAATGTGGCAGATGTTGCAAGTGTATGGTGTAGGAGGTAGGTTACTGAAAGCAGTGAAGAGTTTTTACGAGGATAGTGAGGCTCAAGTTAGAGTATGTAGGAAAGAGGGAAATTATTTCCCAGTAAAAGTAGGCCTTAGACAAGGATGTGTGATGTCACCGTGGTTGTTTAATATATTTATAGATGGGGTTGTAAGAGAAGTAAATGCGAGGGTCTTGGCAAGAGGCGTGGAGTTAAAAGATAAAGAATCACACAGTTGCTCTTTGCTGATGACACTGCTCTTGGGAGATTCTGAAGAGAAGTTGCAGAGATTGGTGGATGAATTTGGTAGGGTGTGCAAAAGAAGAAAATTGAAAGTGAATACAGGAAAGAGTAAGGTTATGAGGATAACAAAAAGATTAGGTGATGAAAGATTGGATATCAGATTGGAGGGAGAGAGTATGGAGGAGGTGAATGTATTCAGATATCTGGGAGTGGACGTGTCAGCGGATGGGTCTATGAAAGATGAGGTGAATCATAGAATTGATGAGGGGAAAAGGGTGAGTGGTGCACTTAGGAGTCTGTGGAGACAAAGAACTTTGTCCTTGGAGGCAAAGAGAGGAATGTATGAGAGTATAGTTTTACCAACGCTCTTATATGGGTGTGAAGCAAGGGTGATGAATGTTGCAGCGAGGAGAAGGCTGGAGGCAGTGGAGATGTCATGTCTGAGAGCAATGTGTGGTGTGAATATAATGCAGAGAATTCGTAGTTTGGAAGTTAGGAGGAGGTGCGGGATTACCAAAACTGTTGTCCAGAGGGCTGAGGAAGGGTTGTTGAGGTGGTTCGGACATGTAGTGAGAATGGAGCGAAACAGAATAACTTCAAGAGTGTATCAGTCTTTAGTGGAAGGAAGGCGGGGTAGGGGGCGGCCTAGGAAAGGTTGGAGGGAGGGGGTAAAGGAGGTTTTGTGTGCGAGGGGCTTGGACTTCCAGCAGGCATGCGTGAGCGTGTTTGATAGGAGTGAATGGAGACAAATGGTTTTTAATACTTGACGTGCTGTTGGAGTGTGAGTAAAGTAACATTTATGAAGGGGTTCAGGGAAACCGGCAGGCCGGACTTGAGTCCTGGAGATGGGAAGTACAGTGCCTGCACTCTGAAGGAGGGGTGTTAATGTTGCAGTTTAAAAACTGTAGTGTAAAGCACCCTTCTGGCAAGACAGTAATGGAGTGAATGATGGTGAAAGTTTATCTTTTTCGGGCCACCCTGCCTTGGTGGGAATCGGCCGGTGTGATAATATATATATATATATATATATATATATATATATATATATATATATATATATATATATATATATATATATATATATATTCGTTCTGTGTCGCTTTGTGTTCTCTTCCCCAAGTTTCAGTTGGGTTATGTTAGTGGTAATGGTGGTGGTTCGGTTGAAGGTAGTGGTGGTGTTGGAGGAGTTGTGGTGGTGGTGGTGGAGGTGAGGGTGCTGTAAGAGTGGGTTTAGTGCTTGTGCACCAACAAGAGTGTAGGTCCTGACAGAGTGGTCTGGAATGCAGTCATGAATGCAGTTGTGCTTAAAAGCACAAGAGCAGGAGGGGGAGGAGAAAGAAGATGAGAGGGGCTGGAAGAAAGAAGAGGAGGAAAGGAACTGGAAGAGGGGGAAAGGAGGAAGAAAGGTGTAGGAGGAGGAGGAGTGATGCCTGTAAAGAGCTAGAGAAGATTATCCGACAAAATTCAGTTCCATTTTTCTTGCCAGACAAGACGTGAGGTTCTGATTGTTTGTGTTGGAGTTATAAAGGAGGTTGTGAGGTGATCACAATACCTAAACATATATTCATGAAGTGTTGAGGTAAGAGGCTCCAGCTGCTGCTTAAGACACCACAAGGAAAAATGTTGTGAGAGAGTACTTGAGAGTACATAGAAAGGTATATAGAAGAGGACTTAAATGTCCAACTTGAGGCTACCCGCTGATGACAACCATTCACTTTTATCTGGATTTAGAACTATCAGTATTATCTGTATGTTTGAGGCAAGGATAGTAAAGCAGAAGGTTCTCTCCTCACCCTCCACTCCCTCCGGCCACTGCCAACATGAAACTGGAAAAAATATACAAATCCATATTTGATACAACACGAAATTTGCAGGTTACAACTATAACTAGTTATAATAGTGTTCCTAACCTAACTTTTCGTGGTTGTTCATTAAAACTCACATAACATCGTGTACTTGACTTTCTCTCTCATAAATTAGCAGTGCTGTCACTGCCACAACCACCACTGCTGTCACTGCCACAACCACCACTGCTGTCACTGCCACAACCACCACCGCTGTCACTGCCACAACCACCACGGCTGTCACTGCCACAACCACCACTGCTGTCACTGCCACAACCACCACTGCTGTCACTGCCACAACCACCACTGCTGTCACTGCCACAACCACCACTGCTGTCACTGCCACAACCACCACTGCTGTCACTGCCACAACCACCACTGCTGTCACTGCCACAACCACCACTGCTGTCACTGCCACAACCACCACGGTTGTCACTGCCACAACCACCACTGCTGTCACTGCCACGAACACCACTGCTGTCACTGCCACAACCACCACTGCTGTCACTGCCACAACCACCACTGCTGTCACTGCCACAACCACCACTGCTGTCACTGCCACAACCACCACTGCTGTCACTGCCACAACCACCACTGCTGTCACTGCCACAACCACCACTGCTGTCACTGCCACAACCACCACTGCTGTCACTGCCACAACCACCACTGCTATCACTGCCACAACCACCACTGCTGTCACTGCCACAACCACCACTGCTGTCACTGCCACAACCACCACTGCTGTCACTGCCACAACCACCACTGTTGTCACTGCCACAACCACCACTGCTGTCACTGCCACAATCACCACTGCTGTCACTGCCACAACCACCACTGCTGTCACTGCCACAACCACCACTGCTGTCACTGCCACAACCACCACTGCTGTTACTGCCACAACCACCACTGCTGTCACCGCCACAACCACCACTGCTGTCACTGCCACAACCACCACTGCTGTCACTGCCACAACCACCACTGCTGTCACTGCCACAACCACCACTGCTGTTACTGCCACAACCACCACTGCTGTCACCGCCACAACCACCACTGCTGTCACTGCCACAACCACCACTGCTGTCACTGCCACAACCACCACTGCTGTCACTGCCACAACCACCACTGCTGTCACTGCCACAACCACCACCGCTGTCACTGCCACAACCACCACTGCTTTCACTGCCACAACCACCACTGCTGTCACTGCCACAACCACCACTGCTGTCACTGCCACAACCACCACTGCAGTCACTTCCACAACCACCACTGCTGTCACTGCCACAACCACCACTGCTGTCACTGCCACAACCACCACTGCTGTCACTGCCACAACCACCACTGCTGTCACTGCCACAACCACCACTGCTGTCACTGCCACAACCACCACTGCTGTCACTGCCACAACCACCACCGCTGTCACTGCCACAACCACCACTGCTGTCACTGCCACAACCACCACTGCTGTCACTGCCACAACCACCACTGCTGTCACTGCCACAACCACCACTGCTGTCACTGCCACAACACACCACTGCTGCCACTGCCTCAACCACCACTGCTGTCACTGCCACAACCACCACTGCTGTCACTGCCACAACCACCACTGCTGTCACTGCCACAACCACCACTGCTGTCACTGCCACAACCACCACTGCTGTCATTGCCACAACCATCACTGCTGTCACTGCCACAACCACCAATGCTGTCACTGCCACAACCACCACTGTTTTCACTGCCACAACCACCACTGCTGTCACTTCCACAACCACCACTGCTGTCACTGCCACAACCACCACTGCTGTCACTGCCAAAACCACCACTACTGTCACTGCCACAACCACCACTGCTGTCACTGCCACAACCACCACTGCTGTCACTACCACAACCACCACTGCTGTCACTGCCACAACCACCACTGCTGTCACTGCCACAAAGACCACTGCTGTCACTGCCACAACCACCACTGCTGTTACTGCCACAACTACCACTGCTGTTATCACTGCCACAACACACCACTGCTGCCACTGCCACAACCACCACTGCTGTCACTGCCACAACCACCACTGCTGTCATTGCCACAACCACCACTGCTGTCACTGCCACAACCACCACTGCTGTCACTGCCACAACCACCACTGCTGTCACTGCCACAACCACCACTGCTGTCACTGCCACAACCACCACCGCTATCACTGCCACAACCACCACTGCTGTCACTGCCACAACCACCACTGCTGTCACTGCCACAACCACCACTGCTGTCACTGCCACAACCACCACTGCTGTCACTGCCACAACACACCACTGCTGCCACTGCCTCAACCACCACTGCTGTCACTGCCACAACCACCACTGCTGTCACTGCCACAACCACCACTGCTGTCACTGCCACAACCACCACTGCTGTCACTGCCACAACCACCACTGCTGTCACTGCCACAACCATCACTGCTGTCACTGCCACAACCACCAATGCTGTCACTGCCACAACCACCACTGTTGTCACTGCCACAACCACCACTGCTGTCACTTCCACAACCACCACTGCTGTCACTGCCACAACCACCACTGCTGTCACTGCCAAAACCACCACTGCTGTCACTGCCACAACCACCACTGCTGTCACTGCCACAACCACCACTGCTGTCACTACCACAACCACCACTGCTGTCACTACCACAACCACCACTGCTGTCACTGCCACAAAGACCACTGCTGTCACTGCCACAACCACCACTGCTGTTACTGCCACAACTACCACTGCTGTTATCACTGCCACAACACACCACTGCTGCCACTGCCACAACCACCACTGCTGTCACTGCCACAACCACCACTGCTGTCACTGCCACAACCACCACTGCTGTCACTGCCGCAACCACCACTGCTGTCACTGCCACAACCACCACTGCTGTCACTGCGACAACCACCACTGCTGTCACTGCCACAACCACCACTGCTGTCACTGCCACAACACACCGCTGCTGCCACTGCCTCAACCACCACTGCTGTTACTGCCACAACCACCACTGCTGTTACTGCCACAACCACCACTGCTGTCACTGCCACAACCACCACTGCTGTCACTGCCACAACCATCACTGCTGTCACTGCCACAACCACCACTGCTGCCACTGCCACAACACACCACTGCTGCCACTGCCTCAACCACCACTGCTGTCACTGCCACAACCACCACTGCTGTCACAGCCACAACCACCACGGCTATCACTGCCACAACCGCCACTGCTGTCACTGCCACATCCACCACTGCTGTCACTGCCACAACCACCACTGTTGTCACTGCCACAGCCACCACTGCTGTCACTGCCACAACACACCACTGCTGCCACTGCCACAACCACCACGGCTCTCACTGCCACAACCACCACTGCTACCTTTTGAGTTGTTGTCAACTGCTCATCCTGATGAAGTTGCTTAGGAAACATCAGGAATCTTCGTTGACTTCAGTTCGTCCCTGAAGAGTGTGCAGTTTATTGTGTGTTGCAAACTGCCTCTCCATCTGCCTCTCCAACTGCTCCAGCTGCATTCTAATTGGTTGTATTGTGTTTGTGTTTATAACTCCAGCGGGTAATCTTTTCCATTCTTCTAAAATTATATTTAAAAAAAAAATTACACGCGTTCGTATTGCGCCTCGTACCTCGAAGTTTCATTTCAGTCTTTCAACGTGTTTGATAGCATGAATTCCAGTCAATATTTCAAAGGTTTGAATAACATCTTTTCGTAGTCTCAATTTCTTAAAAAAATATTAGAATTAGATTTTGCAGCCGTAGTGAAGTTTATTGTGCACCTCGCATCCATCCTGTGGATATGCAAGACAATGTGGATACACAAAAGGCCTTAGAACTAGGGACCCAAAAGGGTTTATAGGACTAAGAGAAGAAAAGGTCGTAAGGTTTGTTACTTAGTGATGGTACCAGGTTAGTTGTTCTTCTCTGTGTCCTCACCAGTATATGTTTGTCTTTCTTGTAATTTGGAGAACAAAACTGAACGGCATTTTCAAGATGCGGTCTAACAGGCACATAACAGCCAACGGGATTTCTGGTGCTTAGGAATTTCTAGCTAAAGCAGTCTGTTAGTTGTGCTGCTGGCGGAGAGGCGTTGTTCTGTACTTTATAACATCGTTGTTTACGATTATTCTAAGGTGTGGGTGCAGTTAGAAGTAGAGAAGTCTCTACTTCTAACTTCGGCTAATTTGCTGTCAAACAGATTGTCTTCATCTCTGAGATCATTATATCTGTGATGAATTGTTTTTGCATTTGTCCATATTGAAACTCCTCTTCCACTTCTCCCACCTGTCCAGAACACTTACAACACCCACCTGTCCAGAACACTTACAACACTCACCTGTCCAGAGCACTCACAACACCCAGCTGTCCGGAACAGTCAGCTTGTGCACAGTCTGGATGCGGTAATGTTGAACACTATTCTGAGCCGTCCACAAGCCATCTTAAATCTTAACCCTATTCCCAGTAAGATCATTTATGTACATTGTGAAGAAGACTGAGCCAAGAACTGATCCCCGAGGAACATCAATCTTAAAGTCTAACATATAGATACTTCTCGCTACGATCAGCCACTCAGAACACCACTACGTTCAGTATCGGCTTTCTATTTGTGAACCAGATATTAATCCAGGCTGAAATTTTTGACTCGTGTACCATACACCTTTGTTTTGGTCAAGGGTCTTTGATGGTGTACCTTGTCGAATGTATATTGGAAAAGTATTTATAATGCATATGCTGAGAGAGTGAGAGAGAGAGAGAGAGAGAGAGAGAGAGAGAGAGAGAGAGAGAGAGAGAGAGAGAGAGAGAGAGAGAGAGAGAGAGGTGACGAAGAGGGAAGGGAGGAAAAGAAGAACAGACGAAGAGAGAAAGAGGAGGGAGAAGAGGGAGAAGTGACAGAGAGAGAGGGAAGGGAAAAAAGAGAGAGGGGAGAAAGAAGTTAGGCAGATGGGGTACAAACCAGCTTGACCAGTTAGGGGAGACTGAAGGTCGCGTGTTGATCACATGTGTCCACAATTCCACCCCCACCCCCACCCCAACACCCATACACCCCAACACCACCACATAAACACTCCCACACCTCCATACCCCAACCCCTATACCAACAACCACCCCCACACCACCACCCCGACACCTCCACCAGCCCCACACAACCCCGACACCATCATCCCTACACCCCCACACCACCACCCCAACACCCACACCACCCCACATCACCACCCCTACACCCCCACCACCACCACACCACCTGAACACCATCACCCCTACACCCCAACACCCCTACACCACCACCCGCACCACCCCACCCCCACACCACCACCATCCTCACCACCACACCCACACTACCACCACCCCCACACTACCACTACCCCACACCACCACCACACCACCACCCCGAAATCACCACGACTACCCTCACAACCCCACAACCACCCCCACACCACCCCAACACCACTCCTACACCCCCACAATACCACCCCTACACCCCCACCACCTCCACACCAACACCAACACACCCACACTAATACCACACCACCCCAACCCAACACACCCAGGCACCCGTACAACCTCCACCCCCTCACCCCAACACTAACACCACCTAGCCCACACTATCACCGACATACCAACACCACCTAGCCCACACCACCACCCCACCACCCACACCAACACCACCGCACCTTCACCCCAAACCCCCACACCCCCACACCCCCACACCACCTCCCCACATCACCGCTCCCACTACACCCCACTACACGATCTCCACCCCCACCCCCACACCACCCCCACGTCCACATCACACCCACACCATCACCACGCCATCACCCCCACACCCCTACCCCACAATCCCATATCACCCCCACACTCACACCATCACCCCACAACCCCACACCCACACTCACATTACTCCAACGCCCACACCATCACCCCTACACTCACACAAACGTCACCACACCCACTTGACCACGCCCACACGTCAACTACTCGGTCCCTATTAACTTATGCAATTTACACCCCAATAGCGGTCAGCAGACAGGCAGGGCCAGGAGCTAAGACTCGACCCCCTGCAACCACAAATAAGTGAGCACAGCTAGGTGAAATCACTTCCAATATATAGCTGTTTGCTGAGGGAGGGGGTCAAACAAGTGGCTGTTCGAGTTGAATCCCTACACGAGGATGGTTAAATTTTAGATGACAGGGTGAAAGGAACACCAGACAGTGCATAAACTAAAAGAGAATACAATGACAGAGAGGCGGTAGAAGAGAAGGATCCGGGAGTAGTCATTACAACGAACATATCTCCCAGAGAATTATGTAGACTGTATGACAACCTTCATCAGTGCCAGTCGTTTTTTGCACACCACTACACTCACACTACACCCACACCACTACACCCACACCACTACACCCACACCACTACACCCACACTACTACACCCACACCACTACACCCACACCACTACAACCACACTACACCCACACCACTACACCCACACCACTGCACCCACACTACACCCACACCACTACACCCACACCACTACGCCCACACTACACCCACACCACTACACCCACACCACTACACCCACACCACTACAACCACACTACACCCACACCACTACACCCACACCACTACACCCACACCACTGCACCCACACTACACCCACACCACTACACCCACACCACTACGCCCACACTACACCCACACCACTACGCCCACACTACACCCACACCACTACACCCACACCACTACACCCACACCACTACACCCACACCACTACAACCACACCACTACACCCAGACCACTACACCCACACTACACTCACACCATTACACCCACACCGCTACACCCACACCACTTCACCCACACCACTACACCCACACCACTACACCCACACCACTACACCCACACCACTACACCCACACCATTACACCCACACTACACCCACACCAATACACCCACACTACACCCACACCACTACATCCACACTACACCCACACCACTACATCCACACTACACCCACACCACTACAGCCACACTACACCCACACCACTACACCCACACTACACCCACACTACACCCACACCACTACACGCACACTAAACCCACACCACTACACCCACACTATACCCACACCACTACACCCACACCACTACACCCACACCACTACACCCACACCACTACACCCACACCACTACACCCACACCACTACACCCACACCACTACACCCATACTACACCCACACCACTACACCCACACTACACGCACACCACTACACCCACACCACTACTCCCACACTACACCCACACCGCTACACCCACACCGCTACACCCACACTACACCCACACCACTACACCCACACTACACCCACACCACTACACCCACACTACACCCACACCACTACACCCACACTACACCCACACCACTACACCCACACTACACCCACACCACTACACCCACACCACTACACCCACACTACACCCACACCACTACACCCACACCACTACACCCACACCACTACACCCACACCACTACACCCACACCACTACACCCACACCACTACACCCACACCACTACACCCACACCACTACACCCACACCACTACACCCACACTACACCCACACCACTACACCTACACCACTACACCCACACCACTACACCCACACCACTACACCCACACCACTACACCCACACTACACCCACACCACTACACCCACACCACTACACCCACACCACTACACCCACACCACTACACCCACACCACTACACCCACACCACTACACCCACACCACTACACCCATAATACACCCACACCGCTACACCCACACCACTACACCCACACCACTACACCCACACTACACCCACACCACTACACCCACACCACTACACCCACACCACTACACCCACACCACTACACCCACACCACTACACCCATACTACACCCACACCACTACACCCACACCACTACACCCACATCACTACACCCACACCACTACTCCCACACTACACCCACACCGCTACACCCACACCGCTACACCCACACTACACCCACACCACTACACCCACACTACACCCACACCACTACACCCACACTACACCCACACCACTACACCCACACTACACCCACACCACTACACCCACACCACACCCACACCACTACACCCACACCACTACACCCACACTACACCCACACCACTACACCCACACCACTACACCCACACCACTACACCCACACCACTACACCCACACCACTACACCCACACCACTACACCCACACCACTACACCCACACCACTACACCCACACCACTACACCCACACTACACCCACACCACTACACCCACACCACTACACCCACACCACTACACCCACACCACTACACCCACACCACTACACCCACACTACACCCACACCACTACACCCACACCACTACACCCACACCACTACACCCACACCACTACACCCACACCACTACACCCACACCACTACACCCATACTACACCCACACCACTACACCCACACTACACGCACACCACTACACCCACACCACTACACGCACACTACACCCACACCACTACACCCACACTATACCCACACCACTACACCCACACCACTACACCCACACCACTACACCCACACCACTACACCCACACCACTACACCCACACCACTACACCCACACCACTACACCCACACTACACCCACACCACTACACCCACACCACTACACCCACACCACTACACCCACACCACTACACCCACACCACTACACCCACACCACTACACCCACACCACTACACCCATACTACACCCACACCACTACACCCACACTACACGCACACCACTACACCCACACCACTACTCCCACACTACACCCACACCACTACACCCACACCACTACACCCACACCACTACACCCACACCACTACACCCACACCACTACACCCACACCACTACACCCACACTACACCCACACCACTACACCCACACCACTACACCCACACCACTACACCCACACCACTACACCCACACCACTACACCCACACTACACCCACACCACTACACCCACACCACTACACCCACACCACTACACCCACACCACTACACCCACACCACTACACCCACACCACTACACCCACACTACACCCACACCACTACACCCACACTACACCCACACCACTACACCCACACTACACCCACACCACTACACCCACACTACACCCACACCACTACACCCACACTACACCCACACCACTACACCCACACCACTACACCCACACTACACCCACACCACTACACCCACACCACTACACCCACACCACTACACCCACACCACTACACCCACACCACTACACCCACACCACTACACCCACACCACTACACCCACACCACTACACCCACACTACACCCACACCACTACACCCACACCACTACACCCACACCACTACACCCACACCACTACACCCACACCACTACACCCACACTACACCCACACCACTACACCCACACCACTACACCCACACCACTACACCCACACCACTACACCCACACTACACCCACACCACTACACCCACACCACTACACCCACACCACTACACCCACACAACTACAACCACACCACTACGCCAACACTCCCATAACACACTCTCGTCAGACCGATTTTTTTCCACACATGCGATACGTCGACCCAGCCATCTGCCGACGTCGACCCAGCCGTCTGCCGACGTCGACCCAGCCATCTGCCGACGTCGACCCAGCCATCTGCCGACGTCGACCCAGCCATCTGCCGACGTCGACCCAGCCGTCTGCCGACGTCGACCCAGCTGTCTGCCGACGTCGACCCAGCTGTCTGCCGACGTCGACCCAGCTGTCTGCCGACTTCGACCCAGCTGTCTGCCGACGTAAACACAGCTGGTGGAGGCGTCAATTCGAACATACACCTGTATTATAAAGGAATATCAAGCACGATTTAAACATTGTAAATCCATTTTATATTAATTATTTTTTAAGGTAGGTTACCTGGTGCTCAGAAACCACCTGAGTTGTCGGACCTCTCATCACTTTCCCATCAGACACTCAGTCAAACACGTCACTTAAGTTACATTATTTCTTTATAAATGCTCGTCTTGTTGGCGTTGATAAGGGCTACTTCAAGCTTACGCTTTCTGGGGCATTTATTCACCTCCGTGCTTCTAGTATGGTCCAGTGAGTGGCAGTGATTAATAGCTCGTACCTGTCATTCTAGTATGGTCCAGTGAGTGGCTGTGATTAATAACTCGTACCTGTCATTCTAGTATGGTCCAGTGAGTGGCTGTGATTAATAACTCGTACCTGTCATTCTAGTATGGTCCAGTGATTGGCAGTGATTAATAACTCGTACCTGTCATTCTAGTATGGTCCAGTGAGTGGCAGTGATTAATAGCTCGTACCTGTCATTCTAGTATGGTCCAGTGAGTGGCTGTGATTAATAACTCGTACCTGTCATTCTAGTATGGTCCAGTGAGTGGCAGTGATTAATAGCTCGTACCTGTCATTCTAGTATGGCCCAGTGAGTGGCTGTGATTAATAACTCGTACCTGTCATTCTAGTATGGTCCAGTAAGTGGCAGTGATTAATTACTCGTACCTGTCATTCTAGTATGGTCCAGTGAGTGGCTGTGATTAATAACTCGTACCTGTCATTCTAGTATGGTCCAGTGAGTGGCTGTGATTAATAACTCGTACCTGTCATTCTAGTATGGTCCAGTGATTGGCAGTGATTAATAACTCGTACCTGTCATTCTAGTATGGTCCAGTGAGTGGCAGTGATTAATAACTCGTACCTGTCATTCTAGTATGGTCCAGTGAGTGGCAGTGATTAATAACTCGTACCTGTCATTCTAGTATGGTCCAGTGAGTGGCAGTGATTAATAGCTCGTACCTGTCATTCTAGTATGGTCCAGTGAGTGGCTGTGATTAATAACTCGTACCTGTCATTCTAGTATGGTCCAGTGATTGGCAGTGATTAATAGCTCGTACCTGTCATTCTAGTATGGTCCAGTGAGTGGCTGTGATTAATAACTCGTACCTGTCATTCTAGTATGGTCCAGTGAGTGGCAGTGATTAATAACTCGTACCTGTCATTCTAGTATGGTCCAGTGAGTGGCAGTGATTAATAACTCGTACCTGTCATTCTAGTATGGTCCAGTGAGTGGCAGTGATTAATAACTCGTACCTGTCATTCTAGTATGGTCCAGTGATTGGCAGTGATTAATAGCTCGTACCTGTCATTCTAGTATGGTCCAGTGAGTGGCTGTGATTAATAACTCGTACCTGTCATTCTAGTATGGTCCAGTGAGTGGCAGTGATTAATAACTCGTACCTGTCATTCTAGTATGGTCCAGTGAGTGGCTGTGATTAATAACTCGTACCTGTCATTCTAGTATGGTCCAGTGAGTGGCTGTGATTAATAACTCGTACCTGTCATTCTAGTATGGTCCAGTGAGCGGCTGTGATTAATAACTCGTACCTGTCATTCTAGTATGGTCCAGTGAGTGGCTGTGATTAATAACTCGTACCTGTCATTCTAGTATGGTCCAGTGAGTGGCTGTGATTAATAACTCGTACCTGTCAGTCTGGTTTGGTCCAATGAGTGGCTGTGATTAATAACTCGTACATGTCACTCTTGTTTGGTCCGGTGAGCAGCTGCGATTAATAACTTGTATGTACCAAGCAGTGGTTGTGAGTGCCCATTAGATATTTTTCCCTTTGTAAGTAAATTGTCTGATTTTTTTATCATATGGGATTATTTATTTCATATTCTTTGATTTATAAGGTTTAAATGTACCAGGAAACAGTGCACTTGATGTACCAGGAAACAGTGTACTTGATGTACCAGGAAACAGTGTACTTGATGTACCAGGAAACAGTGTACTTGATGTACCAGGAAACTGTGTACTTGATGTACCAGGAAACAGTGTACTTGATGTGCCAGGAAACTGTGTACTTGATGTACCAGGAAACAGTGTACTTGATGTACCAGGAAACCGTGTACTCGATGTACCAGGCTATTGTGTACTTGATGTACCAGAAAACAGTGTACTTGATGCACCAGGAAACAATGTACTTGATGTACCAGGAAACAGTGTACTTGATGTACCAGGAAACAGTGTACTTGATGTACCAGGAAACTGTGTACTTGATGTACCAAGAAACAGTGTACTTGAGGTACCAGGAAACAGTGTACTTGAGGTACCAAGAAACAGTGTACTTGAGGTACCAGGAAACAGTGTACTTGATGTACCATGAAACAGTGTACTTGATGTACCAAGAAACAGTGTACTTGATGTACCAAGAAACAGTGTACTTGAGGTACCAGGAAACAGTGTACTTGATGTACCAAGAAACAGTGTACTTGATGTACCAAGAAACAGTGTACTTGATGTACCAGGAAACAGTGTACTTGATGTACCAAGAAACAGTGTACTTGAGGTACCAAGAAACAGTGTACTTGAGGAACCAGGAAACAGTGTACTTGAGGTACCAGGAAACAGTGTACTTGATGTACCACGAAACAGTGTACTTGAGGTACCAGGAAACAGTGTACTTGATGTACCAAGAAACAGTGTACTTAATGTACCAAGAAACAGTGTACTTGATGTACCAAGAAACATTGTACTTGAGGTACCAGGAAATAGTGTACTGATGTACCAAGAAACAGTGTACTTGATGTACCAAGAAACAGTGTACTTGATGTACCAAGAAACAGTGTACTTGATGTACCAAGAAACAGTGTACTTGATGTACCAAGAAACAGTGTACTTGATGTACCAAGAAACAGTGTACTTGATGTACCAAGAAACAGTGTACTTGATGTACCAAGAAACAGTGTACTTGATGTACCAAGAAACAGTGTACTTGATGTACCAAGAAACAGTGTACTTGATGTACCAAGAAACAGTGTACTTGATGTACCAAGAAACAGTGTACTTGAGGTACCAAGAAACAGTGTACTTGATGTACCAAGAAACAGTGTACTTGATGTACCAAGAAACAGTGTACTTGATGTACCAAGAAACAGTGTACTTGAGGTACCAGGAAACAGTGTACTTGAGGTACCAAGAAACAGTGTACTTGATGTACCAAGAAACAGTGTACTTGATGTACCAAGAAACAGTGTACTTGAGGTACCAAGAAACAGTGTACTTGATGTACCAAGAAACAGTGTACTTGATGTACCAAGAAACAGTGTACTTGATGTACCAAGAAACAGTGTACTTGATGTACCAAGAAACAGTGTACTTGATGTACCAAGAAACAGTGTACTTGATGTACCAAGAAACAGTGTACTTGATGTACCAAGAAACAGTGTACTTGATGTACCAAGAAACAGTGTACTTGATGTACCAAGAAACAGTGTACTTGATGTACCAAGAAACAGTGTACTTGAGGTACCAAGAAACAGTGTACTTGATGTACCAAGAAACAGTGTACTTGATGTACCAAGAAACAGTGTACTTGATGTACCAAGAAACAGTGTACTTGAGGTACCAGGAAACAGTGTACTTGAGGTACCAAGAAACAGTGTACTTGATGTACCAAGAAACAGTGTACTTGATGTACCAAGAAACAGTGTACTTGAGGTACCAAGAAACAGTGTACTTGATGTACCAAGAAACAGTGTACTTGATGTACCAAGAAACAGTGTACTTGATGTACCAAGAAACAGTGTACTTGAGGTACCAGGAAACAATTCACTAAATAACACAGAATATTATATACCAATATATATATATATATATATATATATATATATATATATATATATATATATATATATATATATATATATATATATATATATATATATATATATATATATATATATATATATACATACATACATACATACATACATATCCAGGCGTCGAGACAACATGCAATCTATCTGTCAACTTTATATACAATCTTATATATCGAAATACTAAAAAAAATATTTTTCTAAATTTTCTTGACAGACTTTGCATAAAAAATAAGTCCGCTAAGAAAAAAAATATGATCTGTTTTACAAAAAAATTAGCACGGTGATGCGGCAGCTCTAGTGGCACTCACAGCATCCCAGTACAGCTCTAGTGGCACTCACAGCATCCCAGTGCAGCTCTAGTGGCACTCACAGCATCCCAGTACAGCTCTAGTGGCACTCACAGCATCCCAGTACAGCTCTATTGGCACTCACAGCATCCCAGTACAGCTCTAGTGGCACTCACAGCATCCCAGTGCAGCTCTAGTGGCACTCACAGCATCCCAGTACAGCTCTAGTGGCACTCACAGCATCCCAGTGCAGCTCTACTGGCACTCACAGCATCCCAGTACAGCTCTACTGGCACTCACAGCATCCCAGTGCAGCTCTAGTGGCACTCACAGCATCCCAGTGCAGCTCTAGTGGCACTCACAGCATCCCAGTACAGCTCTAGTGGCACTCACAGCATCCCAGTGCAGCTCTAGTGGCACTCACAGCATCCCAGTACAGCTCTACTGGCACTCACAGCATCCCAGTACAGCTCTAGTGGCACTCACAGCATCCCAGTGCAGCTCTAGTGGCACTCACAGCATCCCAGTGCAGCTCTAGTGGCACTCACAGCATCCCAGTACAGCTCTAGTGGCACTCACAGCATCCCAGTACAGCTCCAGTGGCACTCACAGCATCCAAGTACAGATCCAGTGGCACTCACAGCATCCCAGTGCAGCTCCAGTGGCACTCACAGCATCCCAGTGCAGCTCCAGTGGCACTCACAGCATCCCAGTGCAGCTCCAGTGGCATTCACAGCATCCCAGTGCAGCTATAGTGGCACTCACAGCATCCCAGTGCAGCTCCAGTGGCACTCACAGCATCCCAGTGCAGCTATAGTGGCACTCACAGCATCCCAGTGCAGCTCCAGTGGCACTCACAGCATCCCAGTGCAGCTATAGTGGCACTCACAGCATCCCAGTGCAGCTCCAGTGGCACTCACAGCATCCCAGTACAGCTCTAGTGGCACTCACAGCATCCCAGTGCAGCTCTACTGGCACTCACAGCATCCCAGTACAGCTCTACTGGCACTCACAGCATCCCAGTGCAGCTCTAGTGGCACTCACAGCATCCCAGTGCAGCTCTAGTGGCACTCACAGCATCCCAGTACAGCTCTAGTGGCACTCACAGCATCCCAGTACAGCTCCAGTGGCACTCACAGCATCCAAGTACAGATCCAGTGGCACTCACAGCATCCCAGTGCAGCTCCAGTGGCACTCACAGCATCCCAGTGCAGCTCCAGTGGCACTCACAGCATCCCAGTGCAGCTCCAGTGGCATTCACAGCATCCCAGTGCAGCTATAGTGGCACTCACAGCATCCCAGTGCAGCTCCAGTGGCACTCACAGCATCCCAGTGCAGCTATAGTGGCACTCACAGCATCCCAGTGCAGCTCCAGTGGCACTCACAGCATCCCAGTGCAGCTATAGTGGCACTCACAGCATCCCAGTGCAGCTCCAGTGGCACTCACAGCATCCCAGTACAGCTCTAGTGGCACTCACAGCATCCCAGTGCAGCTCTACTGGCACTCACAGCATCCCAGTACAGCTCTACTGGCACTCACAGCATCCCAGTGCAGCTCTAGTGGCACTCACAGCATCCCAGTGCAGCTCTAGTGGCACTCACAGCATCCCAGTACAGCTCCAGTGGCACTCACAGCATCCCAGTGCAGCTCCAGTGGCACTCACAGCATCCCAGTGCAGCTCCAGTGGCACTCACAGCATCCCAGTACAGCTCCAGTGGCACTCACAGCATCCCAGTGCCATAGATACATAATGGTCCTATCATCATAAGTTTAACAATTCCATGAAATAACAGAAACAACTCTGACAGCACAGTGCAAGTAAAAATTAACCCCTTGTAGAAAAAATCTTGTAATGTTCTTTATGTAGATGCCAGGAAGTAAATAAAGAAACTTGAAGAAGCATGTGTGCGTGAAGTATTACAACTTACAGTTGGAGAACAAATATCGAGGAACTTCCTCCAAAGTTGAACACCGTATCATACTTTACTGATGACACTAGAATTTGTGGGAGTGTCATTCATGGAGGACATTGTAAATCTCCAAGCTGATATCAGTCAAATCCTGCAGTTGGTTACTGGACAAATTTGAGAAAAACTATAACTAGATATCCAACTCTAACTGCTCAATAAAAAGTGAAACTAACATGAAGGACTTAAAAATGACACAACTGTGTCATATTCACAACCAAGAGGAAATTAGCAGAATAGATAACAAGAACCTTCAAAACATGGGATGCTAAGCCAATCATGATCCTCTTCAAGTTACTTGTTCTCTCTAGACTGGAATACTGCTAGACATCAGCAGCTCCTATCAAGGCAAGTGAAACTGGTGACCATCTGGGAACGTTGGAAATACCTTGACTTGAACTCCTTGGAACGCTGGTGAGAAATATAAATTCTACTTCACACCTACAAAATCCTAAAGGAACTGGCCCCTAATCTGGTAAAGTGAATGGAAGAGTTATTATTGAAAGAATTAAGAGTAAGACGAAGAGTAGGATAGCAGATGAACAGTGAAAACAGTGAAACATACAGGTAAACAATATTTATATAAGGGTAAAGAGGTCTTTGTGGCATTTAGAAATTTAGAAAAGGCGTATGACAGAGTGGATAGTAGATGTTGCTAATGTATGTAATAGGAGGTATGTTACTGAAAGCAGTGAAGAGTTTTTACGAGGATAGTGAGGCTCAGGTTAGAGTATGTAGGAGAGAGGGAGATTATTTCCCAGTAAAAGTAGTCTTTAAACAAGGATGTGTGATATCACCATGGTTGTTCAATATATTTATAGATGTGGTCGTAAGAGAAGTGAATTCTCGGGTGTTGGCAAGAAGTTTGAGGATAAAAGATAAAGAATCTTTCATAAAGTGGGAGTTGTCACAGTTGCTCTTTGCTGATGACACTGTTTTGGGGAGATTATGAGGAGAAACTGCAGAGGTTGGTGGATGAGTTTGGTAAGGTATGTAAATGAAGAAAATTAAAAGTAAATATAGGAAAGAATAAGGTGATGAGGATAAAAAATTTAGGTAACGAAAGACTTGATATCAGATTGGAGGGAGAGAGTATGGAGGCGGTGAATATATTCAGATATTTAGGAGTGGAATTGTCAGCAGAAGAGTCTATGAAAGATGAGGTGAATCATAGAATTGACGAGGGGAAAAAGGTGAGTAGTACACTGAGGAGTCTGGAGACAAAGAACTTTGTCCATGGAAGGAAAGAGGGAAATGTATGAGAGTATAGTTTTACCAACGCTCTTGTATGGGTGTGAAGCATGGGTGATGAATGTTGCAACAAAAAGAAGGCTGCAGTCAGTGGAGATGTCGTGCCTCAGAGGGTTCAGGAGGGGCTGTTGAAGACAAAATAGAATGACTTCAAGAGTGTATAAATCTGTAGTGGAGGGAAGGCGGGGTAGGGGTCGGCCTAGGAAAGGTTGGAGAGAGAGGGCAAATGAGCTTTTGTGTGTGAGGGGCTTGTACTTCCAGCAGGCATGCGTGAGCATGTTAGATAGCAGCGAATTGAGACAAATGGTTTTCAGGACTTGACGTGATGTTGGAGTGTGAGCAAGGTAATATTTATGAAGGGATTCGGGGAAACCGGCAGGACGGACTTGAGTCCTGGAGATGGGAAGTACAGTGTCTGCACTCTGAAGGAGGGGTGTTAATGTTGCAGTTTATAACTGTAGAGTAAGCTAGCTTCTGCCAAGACAGTGATGGAGTGAATGATGGTGAAAGTTTTTTTCTTTCTCGGGCAGCCCTACCTTGGAGGGCCACCCTGCCTTGGTGGGCCACCCTGCCTTGGTGGGCCACCCTGCCTTGGTGGGCCACCCTACCTTGGTGGGCCACCCTACCTTGGTGGGCCACCCTGCCTTGGTGGGCCACCCTGCCTTGGTTGGCCACCCTACCCTGGTAGGCCACCCTAACTTGGTGGGCCACCCTGCCTTGGTGGGCCACCCTGCCTTGGTGAGCCACCCTGCCTTGGTGGGCCACCCTACCTTGGTGGGCCACCCTACCTTGGTGGGCCACCCTACCTTGGTGGGCCACCCTACCTTGGTGGGCCACCCTGCCTTGGTGGGCCACCCTGCCTTGGTGAGCCACCATGCCTTGGTGGGCCACCCTGCCTTGGTGGGCCACCCTGCCTTGGTGGGCCACCCTACCTTGGTGGGCCACCCTACCTTGGTGGGCCACCCTGCCTTGGTGGGCCACCCTGCCTTGGTGGGCCACCCTATCTTGGTGGGCCACCCTGCCTTGGTGGGCCACCCTGCCTTGGTGGGCCACCCTACCTTGGTGGGCCACCCTACCTTGGTGGGCCACCCTGCCTTGGTGGGCCACCCTGCCTTGGTGAGCCACCCTGCCTTGGTGGGCCACCCTACTTTGGTGGGCCACCCTACCTTGGTGGGCCACCCTACCTTGGTGGGCCACCCTACCTTGGTGGGCCACCCTGCCTTGGTGGGCCACCCTGCCTTGGTGGGCCACCCTATCTTGGTGGGCCACCCTGCCTTGATGGGCCACCCTGCCTTGGTGGGCCACCCTACCTTGGTGGGCCACCCTACCTTGGTGGGCCACCCTGTCTTGGTGGGCCACCCTGCCTTGGTGAGCCACCCTGCCTTGGTGGGCCACCCTACCTTGGTGGGCCACCCTACCTTGGTGGGCCACCCTACCTTGGTGGGCCACCCTACCTTGGTGAGCCACCCTGCCTTGGTGGGCCACCCTGCCTTGGTGAGCCACCCTGCCTTGATAGGCCACCCTGCCTTGGTGGGCCACCCTACCTTGGTGGGCCACCCTACCTTGGTGGGCAACCCTACCCTGGTGGGCCACCCTACCTTGGTGGGCCACCCTGCCTTGGTGGGCCACCCTGCCTTGGTGAGCCACCGTGCCTTGGTGGGTCACCGTGCCTTGGTGGGCCACCCTGCCTTGGTAGGCCACCCTGCCTTGGTGGGCGACCCTGCCTTGGTAGGCCACCCTGCCTTGGTAGGCCACCCTGCCTTCGTGGGCCACCCTGCCTTGGTGGGCCACCCTACCTTGGTGGGTCACCGTGCCTTGGTGGGCCACCCTGCCTTGGTAGGCCACCCTGCCTTGGTGGGCGACCCTGCCTTGGTAGGCCACCCTGCCTTGGTAGGCCACCCTGCCTTCGTGGGCCACCCTGCCTTGGTGGGCGACCCTGCCTTGGTAGGCCACCCTGCCTTGGTGGGCCACCCTGCCTTGGTGGGCCACCCTGCCTTGGTAGGCCACCCTGCCTGGTGGGCCACCCTTCCTTGGTGGGCCTCCCTGCCTTGGTGGGCCACCCTGCCTTGGTGGGCCACCCTGCCTTGGTAGGCCACCCTGCCTTGGTAGGCCACCCTGCCTTGGTGGGCCACTCTACCTTGGTGAGCCTCCCTGCCTTGGTGGGCCACTCTACCTTGGTGGGCCACTCTGCCTTGGTGGGCCACCCTACTTTGGTGGGCCACCCTACATTGGTGGGCAACCCTACATTGGTGGGCCACCCTACCTTGGTGGGCCACCCTGCCTTGGTGGGCCACCCTGCCTTGGTGGGCCACCCTGCCTTGGTGAGCCACCCTGCCTTGGTGGGCCACCGTGCCTTGGTGGGCCACCCTGCCTGGGTAGGCCACCCTGCCTTGGTGGGCCACCCTGCCTTGGTGGGCCACCCTGCCTTGGTGGGCGACCCTGCCTTGGTAGGCCACCCTGCCTTGGTAGGCCACCCTGCCTTCGTGGGCCACCCTGCCTTGGTGGGCCACCCTGCCATGTTGGGCCACCCTGCCTTGGTGGGCGACCCTGTCTTGGTAGGCCACCCTGCCTTTATGGGCCACCCTGCCTTGGTGGGCCACCCTGCCTTGGTGGGCCACCCTGCCTTGGTGGGCCACCCTGCCTTGGTAGGCCACCCTGCCTTGGTGGGCCACCCTGCCTTGGTAGGCCACCCTGCCTTAGTGGGCCACCCTGCCTTGGTGGGCCACTCTACCTTGGTGGGCCACCCTGCCTTGGTGGGCCACTCTACCTTGGTGGGTCACTCTGCCTTGGTGGGCCACTCTGCCTTGGTGGGCCACCCTGCCTTGGTGGGCCACCCTGTCTTGGTGGGCCACTCTGCCTTGGTGGGCGACCCTGCCTTGGTAGGCCACCCTGCCTTGGTAGGCCACCCTGCCTTGGTGGGCCACCCTGCCTTGGTGGGCCACCCTGCCTTGTTGGGCCACCCTGCCTTGGTGGGCGACCCTGCCTTGGTAGGCCACCCTACCTTGGTAGGCCACCCTGCCTTAGCAGGCCACCCTGCCTTGGTGGGCCACCCTGCCTTGGTGGGCCACCCTGCCTTGGTAGGCCACCCTGCCTTGGTAGGCCACCCTGCCTTGGTGGGCCACCCTGCCTTGGTGGGCCACTCTGCCTTGGTAGGCCACCCTGCCTTGGTGGGCCACCCTGCCTTGGTGGGCCACTATGCCTTGGTGGGCCACCATGCCTTGGTGAGCCACTCTGCCTTGGTAGGCCACCATGCCTTGGTAGGCCACCCTGCCTTGGTAGGCCACCCTGCCTTGGTAGGCCACCCTGCCTTGGTAGGCCACCCTGCCTTGGTGGGAAACGGCAGATTTGCTAAAAATATTATATATATATATATATATATATATATATATATATATATATATATATATATATATATATATATATATATATATATATATATATATATATATATATATATATATATATATATATATATATATATATATATATATATAAATTATATATATGTATATATATATATATATATATATATATATATATATATATATATATATATATATATATATATATATATATATATATATATATATATATTATTATTATTATTATTATCATCACACTGGCCGATTCCCACCAAGGCAGGGTGGCCCGAAAAAGAAAAACTTTCACCATCATTCACTCCATCACTGTCTTGCCAGAAGGGTGCTTTACACTACAGTTTTTAAACTGCAACATTAACACCCCTCCTTCAGAGTGCAGGCACTTTACTTCCCATCTCCAGGACTCAAGTCCGGCCTGCCGGTTTCCCTGAACCCCTTCATAAATGTTACTTTGCTCACACTCCAACAGCACGTCAAGTATTAAAAACCATTCGTCTCCATTCACTCCTATCAAACATGCTCACGCACGCCTGCTGGAAGTCCAAGCCCCTCGCACACAAAACCTCCTTTACCCCCTCCCTCCAACCTTTCCTAGGCCGACCCCTACCCCGCCTTCCTTCCACTACAGACTGATACACTCTTGAAGTCATTCTGTTTCGCTCCATTCTCTCTACATGTCCGAACCACCTCAACAACCCTTCCTCAGCCCTCTGGACAACAGTTTTGGTAATCCCGCACCTCCTAACTTCCAAACTACGAATTCTCTGCATTATATTCACACCACACATTGCCCTCAGACATGACATCTCCACTGCCTCCAGCCATCTCCTCGCTGCAACATTCATCGCCCATGCTTCACACCCACATAAGAGTGTTGATAAAACTATACTCTCATAAATTCCCCTCTTTGCCTCCAAGGACAAAGTTCTTTGTCTCCAGAGACTCCTAAGTGCACCACTCACCCTTTTCCCCTCATCAATTCTATGATTCACCTCATCCTTCATAGACCCATCCGCTGACACGTCCACTCCCAAATATCTGAATACATTCACCTCCTCCATATATATATATATATATATATATATATATATATATATATATATATATATATATATATATATATATATATAAACACTGATCTCTGGCTGGAGGAGACTCGAACCTACGAACCTTGGAACAAGGTACGCAGTGCTTTACCAATCTACCCACACTGGACCAATACCTTGGAGTCCAGATCCAAGGCAGCCAGCTTTCAGGGAGAAGGCTTACAGCTTTTCATCTCATCCCCTGCATTCATCAGCCTTACTAGAGATTTTAACAATGCAAGGAATTCGCAAGAGCAGGCGAAATATACACAAACATATACATATATATATATATATATATATATATATATATATATATATATATATATATATATATATATATATATATATATATATATATATATATATATATATATATATATATATATATATATATATATGTATGTATATATATATATATATATATATATATATATATATATATATATATATATATATATATATATATATATATATACATATACAGCGAGAGAGAGAGAGAGAGAGAGAGAGAGAGAGAGAGAGAGAGAGAGAGAGAGAGAGAGCTAACATTCTCACAACATTACTGGGGAAAAAATGTCTGTGATACAAAATGGTGGAAAAAATCAATGCGAGTCACTGACTCTTTATTTTCATTTTGTTGCAAGATTCTCTCTCTCTCTCTCTCTCTCTCTCTGTCTCTCTCTCTCTCTCTCTCTCTCTCTCTTCTTTCTCTCTTATTTCTCACCACTATCTCTCCCTACTCTTTGCTACTTAACTTTTTTCTCCGTCTCACACTTCTCCCTTCCCCCTCTCTCAGACTGTAATCTAAATTTCCCTGCTCCTTGTTCCCTGCTCCTTGTTCCCTGCTCCTTTTTCCCTGCTCCTTTTTCCCTGCTTCTTGTTCCCTGCTCCTTGTTCCCTGTCCCTTGTTCCCTGCTCCTTTTTCCCTGCTTCTTGTTCCCTAGTCCTTGTTCCCTGCTCCTTGTTCCTTGCTCCTTGTTCCCTGCCCCTTGTTCCCTGCTCCTTGATCCCTGCTCCTTGTTCCCTACTCCTTGTTCCCTGCACTTTGTTCCCTGCTTCTTGATCCCTACTCCTTGTTCCCTGCTCCTTGTTCCCTGCTCCTTGTTCCCTGCTCCTTATTCCCTGTTCCTTGTTCCCTGCTCCTTGTTCCCTGCTTCTTGTTCCCTGCTTCTTGTTCCCTGCTCCTTGTTCCCTACTCCTTGTTCCCTGTTCCTTGTTCCCTGCTTCTTGTTCCCTGCTCCTTGTTCCCTGCTCCTTGTTCCCTGCACTTTGTTCCCTGCTTCTTGTTCCTTACTCCTTGTTCCCTGCTTCTTGTTCCCTGCTCCTTGTTCCCTACTCCTTGTTCCCTGCTCCTTGTTCCCTGCTTCTTGTTCCCTGCTCCTTGTTCCCTGCTCCTTGTTCCCTGCTCCTTGTTTCCTGCTTCTTGTTCCCTGTTCCTTGTTCCCTGCTCTTTGTTTCATGCTCCTTGCTCCTTGCTCCTTGTTCCCTGCTCCCTGCTCTCTACTCCTTGTTCCCTGCTCCTTGTTCCCTACTCCTTGTTCTCAGCTCCCTACTCCTTGTTCCCTGCTCCTTGTTCCCTGCTCCTTGTTCCCTGTTCCCTGCTCCTTGTTCCCTGCTCTTGTTCCCTACTCCTTGTTCCCTGTTTTTTGTTCCCTGCTTCTTGTTCCTTGCTCCTTGTTCCCTGCTCCTTGTTCCCTGCTTCTTGTTCCCTACTCCTTGTTCCCTGCTCCTTGTTCCCTGCTCCTTGTTCCCTGCTTCTTGTTATCTGCTCCTTGTTCCCTGCTCCTTGCTCCCTCATTGCTCCCTGCTCCTTGTTCCCTGCTCCTTGTTCCCTGCTCCCTGCTTCTTGTTCCCTGCTCCTTGTTCCCTACTCCTTGTTCCCTGCTTCTTGTTACCTGCTTCTTGCTCCCTGCTCCTTGTTCCCTGCACCTTGTTCCATGCTCCTTGCTCCCTACTCCTTGTTCCCTGCTTCTTGTTCCCTACTTCTTGCTCCCTGATCCTTGCTACCTGCTCCTTGCTCCCTGCTCCTTGTTCCCTGCTTCTTGTTCCCTGCTCCTTGTTCCCTGCTCCTTGTTCCCTGCTCCTTGCTCCCTGTTCCTTGCTCCCTGCTCCTTGATCCTTGCTCTTTGTTCCCTGCTCCTCGTTCCCTGCTCCTTGTTCCCTGCTTCTTGTTAGCTGCTCCTTGTTCCCTGCTCCTTGCTCCCTGCTCCTTGCTCCCTGCTCCTTGCTCCCTGCTCCTTGCTCTCTGCTCCTTGCTCCCTGCTCCTTGTTCCCTGCTTCTTGTTACCTGCTCCTTGTTCCCTGCTCCTTGCTCCCTGCTCCTTGCTCCCTGCTCCTTGCTCCCTGCTCCTTGCTCTCTGCTCCTTGTTCCCTGCTCCTTGTTCCCTGCTCCTTGTTCCCTGCTCCTTGTTCCCTGCTCCTTGTTCCCTGCTCCTTGTTCCCTGCTCCTTGCTCCCTGCTCCTTGTTCCCTGCTCCTTGCTCCCTGCTCCTTGTTCCCTGCTCCTTGTTCCCTGCTTCTTATTACCTGCTCCTTGTTCCCTGCTCCTTGCTCCCTGCTCCTTGCTCTCTGCTCCTTGTTCCCTGCTCCTTGTTCCCTGCTCCTTGTTCCCTGCTCCTTGTTCCCTGCTCCTTGCTCCCTGCTCCTTGTTCCCTGCTTCTTGTTCCCTGCTCCTTGTTCCCTGCTCCTTGTTCCCTGCTCCTTGCTCCCTGTTCCTTGCTCCCTGCTCCTTGATCCTTGCTCTTTGTTCCCTGCTCCTCGTTCCCTGCTCCTTGTTCCCTGCTTCTTGTTAGCTGCTCCTTGTTCCCTGCTCCTTGCTCCCTGCTCCTTGCTCCCTGCTCCTTGCTCCCTGCTCCTTGCTCTCTGCTCCTTCTTCCCTGCTCCTTGTTCCCTGCTTCTTGTTACCTGCTCCTTGTTCCCTGCTCCTTGCTCCCTGCTCCTTGCTCCCTGCTCCTTGCTCCCTGCTCCTTGCTCTCTGCTTTTTGTTCCCTGCTCCTTGTTCCCTGCTACTTGTTCCCTGCTCCTTGTTCCCTGCTCCTTGTTCCCTGCTCCTTGTTCCCTGCTCCTTGTTCCCTGCTCCTTGTTCCCTGCTCCTTGCTCCCTGCTCCTTGTTCCCTGCTCCTTGTTCCCTGCTCCTTGTTCCCTGCTCCTTGCTCCCTGCTCCTTGCTCCCTGCTCCTTGCTCCCTGCTCCTTGCTCTCTGCTCCTTGTTCCCTGCTCCTTGTTCCCTGCTTCTTGTTACCTGCTCCTTGTTCCCTGCTCCTTGCTCCCTGCTCCTTGCTCCCTGCTCCTTGCTCCCTGCTCCTTGCTCTCTGCTCCTTGTTCCCTGCTCCTTGTTCCCTGCTCCTTGTTCCCTGCTCCTTGTTCCCTGCTCCTTGTTCCCTGCTCCTTGTTCCCTGCTCCTTGTTCCCTGCTCCTTGTTCCCTGCTCCTTGTTCCCTGCTCCTTGTTCCCTGCTCCTTGTTCCCTGCTCCTTGTTCCCTGCTCCTTGTTCCCTGCTCCTTGTTCCCTGCTCCTTGTTCCCTGCTCCTTGTTCCCTGCTCCTTGTTCCCTGCTCCTTGTTCCCTGCTCCTTGTTCCCTGCTCCTTGTTCCCTGCTCCTTGTTCCCTGCTCCTTGTTCCCTGCTCCTTGTTCCCTGCTCCTTGTTCCCTGCTCCTTGTTCCCTGCTCCTTGTTCCCTGCTCCTTGTTCCCTGCTCCTTGTTCCCTGCTCCTTGTTCCCTGCTCCTTGTTCCCTGCTCCTTGTTCCCTGCTCCTTGTTCCCTGCTCCTTGTTCCCTGCTCCTTGTTCCCTGCTCCTTGTTCCCTGCTCCTTGTTCCCTGCTCCTTGTTCCCTGCTCCTTGCTCCCTGCTCCTTGTTCCCTGCTCCTTGTTCCCTGCTCCTTGTTCCCTGCTCCTTGTTCCCTGCTCCTTGTTCCCTGCTCCTTGTTCCCTGCTCCTTGTTCCCTGCTCCCTCCCTGCTCCTTGTTCCCTGCTCCTTGTTCCCTGCTCCTTGCTCCTTTCCCTGCTCCTTGTTCCCTGCTCCTTGTTCCCTGCTCCTTGTTCCCTGCTCCTTGTTCCCTGCTCCTTGTTCCCTGCTCCTTGTTCCCTGCTCCTTGTTCCCTGTTCCCTGCTCCTTGTTCCCTGCTCCTTGTTCCCTGCTCCTTGTTCCCTGCTCCTTGTTCCCTGCTCCTTGATCCCTGCTCCTTGAACCCTGCTCCTTGCTCCTTGCTCCCTGCTCCTTGTTCCCTGCTCCTTGTTCCCTGCTCCTTGTTCCCTGCTCCTTGTTCCCTGCTCCTTGTTCCCTGCTCCTTGCTCCCTGCTCCTTGTTCCCTGCTCCTTGTTCCCTGCTCCTTGTTCCCTGCTCCTTGTTCCCTGCTCCTTGTTCCCTGCTCCTTGTTCCCTGCTCCTTGTTCCCTGCTCCTTGCTCCCTGCTCCTTGTTCCCTGCTCCCTGCTCCTTGTTCCCTGCTCCTTGTTCCCTGCTCCTTGTTCCCTGCTCCTTGTTCCCTGCTCCTTGCTCCCTGCTCCTTGTTCCCTGCTCCTTGTTCCCTGCTCCTTGCTCCCTGCTCCTTGTTCCCTGCTCCTTGTTCCCTGCTCCTTGTTCCCTGCTCCTTGTTCCCTGCTCCTTGCTCCCTGCTCCTTGTTCCCTGCTCCTTGTTCCCTGCTCCTTGTTCCCTGCTCCTTGCTCCCTGCTCCTTGCTCCCTGCTCCTTGTTCCCTGCTCCTTGTTCCCTGCTCCTTGTTCCCTGCTCCTTGTTCCCTGCTCCTTTTTCCCTGCTCCTTGTTCCCTGCTCCTTGTTCCCTGCTCCTTGTTCCCTGCTCCTTGTTCCCTGCTCCTTGTTCCCTGCTCCTTGTTCCCTGCTCCTTGTTCCCTGCTCCTTGTTCCCTGCTCCTTGTTCCCTGCTCCTTGTTCCCTGCTCCTTGTTCCCTGCTCCTTGTTCCCTGCTCCTTGTTCCCTGCTCTTTGTTCCCTGCTCCTTGCTCCCTGCTCCTTGTTCCCTGCTCCTTGTTCCCTGCTCCTTGTTCCCTGCTCCTTGTTCCCTGCTCCTTGTTCCCTGCTCCTTGTTCCATGCTCCTTGTTCCCTGCTCCTTGTTCCCTGCTCCTTGTTCCCTGCTCCTTGTTCCCTGCTCCTTGTTCCCTGCTCCTTGTTCCCTGCTCCTTGTTCCCTGCTCCTTGTTCCCTGCTCCTTCTTCCCTGCTCCTTCTTCCCTGCTCCTTCTTCCCTGCTCCTTGTTCCCTGCTCCTTGTTCCCTGCTCCTTGTTCCCTGCTTCTTGTTCCCTGCTCCTTGTTCCCTGCTCCTTGTTCCCTGCTCCTTGTTCCCTGCTCCTTGTTCCCTGCTCCTTGTTCCCTGCTCCTTGTTCCCTGCTCCTTGTTCCCTGCTCCTTGCTCCCTGCTCCTTGTTCCCTGCTCCTTGTTCCCTGCTCCTTGTTCCCTGCTCCTTGTTCCCTGCTCCTTGTTCCCTGCTCCTTGTTCCCTGCTTCTTGTTCCCTGCTCCTTGTTCCCTGCTCCTTGTTCCCTGCTCCTTGTTCCCTGCTCCTTGTTCCCTGCTCCTTGTTCCATGCTCCTTGCTCCCTGCTCCTTGTTCCCTGCTCCTTGTTCCCTGCTCCTTGTTCCCTGCTCCTTGTTCCCTGCTCCTTGTTCCCTGCTCCTTGTTCCCTGCTCCTTGTTCCCTGCTCCTTGTTCCCTGCTCCTTGTTCCCTGCTCCTTGTTCCCTGCTCCTTGTTCCCTGCTCCTTGTTCCCTGCTCCTTGTTCCCTGCTCCTTGTTCCCTGCTCCTTGCTCCCTGCTCCTTGTTCCAAGCTCCTTGTTCCCTGCTCCTTGCTCCCTGCTCCTTGTTCCCTGCTTCTTGTTCCCTGCTCCTTGTTCCCTGCTCCTTGCTCCCTGCTCCTTGTTCCCTGCTCCTTGTTCCCTGCTCCTTGTTCCCTGCTTCTTGTTCCCTGCTCCTTGTTCCCTGCTCCTTGTTCCCTGCTCCTTGTTCCCTGCTCCTTGTTCCCTGCTCCTTGTTCCCTGCTCCTTGTTCCCTGCTCCTTGTTCCCTGCTCCTTGTTCCCTGCTCCTTGTTCCCTGCTCCTTGTTCCCTGCTCCTTGTTCCCTGCTCCTTGTTCCCTGCTCCTTGTTCCCTGCTCCTTGTTCCCTGCTCCTTGTTCCCTGCTCCTTGTTCCCTGCTTCTTGTTCCCTGCTCCTTGTTCCCTGCTTCTTGTTCCCTGCTCCTTGTTCCCTGCTCCTTGTTCCCTGCTCCTTGTTCCCTGCTCCTTGTTCCCTGCTCCTTGTTCCCTGCTCCTTGTTCCCTGCTCCTTGTTCCCTGCTCCTTGTTCCCTGCTCCTTGTTCCCTGCTCCTTGTTCCCTGCTCCTTGTTCCCTGCTCCTTGTTCCCTGCTCCTTGTTCCCTGCTCCTTGTTCCCTGCTCCTTGTTCCCTGCTCCTTGTTCCCTGCTCCTTGTTCCCTGCTCCTTGTTCCCTGCTCCTTGTTCCCTGCTCCTTGTTCCCTGCTCCTTGTTCCCTGCTCCTTGTTCCCTGCTCCTTGTTCCCTGCTCCTTGTTCCCTGCTCCTTGTTCCCTGCTCCTTGTTCCCTGCTCCTTGTTCCCTGCTCCTTGTTCCCTGCTCCTTGTTCCCTGCTCCTTGCTCCCTGCTCCTTGTTCCCTGCTCCTTGTTCCCTGCTCCTTGTTCCCTGCTCCTTGTTCCCTGCTCCTTGTTCCCTGCTCCTCCCTGCTCCTTGCTCCCTGCTCCTTGTTCCCTGCTCCTTGTTCCCTGCTCCTTGTTCCCTGCTCCTTGTTCCCTGCTCCTTGTTCCCTGCTCCTTGTTCCCTGCTCCTTGCTCCCTGCTCCTTGCTCCCTGCTCCTTGTTCCCTGCTCCTTGTTCCCTGCTCCTTGTTCCCTGCTCCTTGTTCCCTGCTCCTTGCTCCCTGCTCCTTGTTCCCTGCTCCTTGCTCCCTGCTCCTTGTTCCCTGCTCCTTGTTCCCTGCTCCTTGTTCCCTGCTCCTTGTTCCCTGCTCCTTGTTCCCTGCTCCTTGCTCCCTGCTCCTTGTTCCCTGCTCCTTGCTCCCTGCTCCTTGTTCCCTGCTCCTTGTTCCCTGCTCCTTGTTCCCTGCTCCTTGTTCCCTGCTCCTTGTTCCCTGCTCCTTGTTCCCTGCTCCTTGCTCCCTGCTCCTTGTTCCCTGCTCCTTGCTCCCTGCTCCTTGTTCCCTGCTCCTTGTTCCCTGCTCCTTGTTCCCTGCTCCTTGCTCCCTGCTCCTTGTTCCCTGCTCCTTGCTCCCTGCTCCTTGTTCCCTGCTCCTTGCTCCCTGCTCCTTGTTCCCTGCTCCTTGTTCCCTGCTCGTTGTTCCCTGCTCCTTGCTCCCTGCTCCTTGTTCCCTGCTCCTTGCTCCCTGCTCCTTGTTCCCTGCTCCTTGTTCCCTGCTCCTTGCTCCCTGCTCCTTGTTCCCTGCTCCTTGTTCCCTGCTCCTTGTTCCCTGCTCCTTGTTCCCTGCTCCTTGTTCCCTGCTCCTTGCTCCCTGCTCCTTGTTCCCTGCTCCTTGCTCCCTGCTCCTTGTTCCCTGCTCCTTGCTCCCTGCTCCTTGTTCCCTGCTCCTTGTTCCCTGCTCCTTGTTCCCTGCTCCTTGCTCCCTGCTCCTTGTTCCCTGCTCCTTGTTCCCTGCTCCTTGTTCCCTGCTCCTTGTTCCCTGCTCCTTGTTCCCTGCTCCTTGTTCCCTGCTCCTTGTTCCCTGCTCCTTGTTCCCTGCTCCTTGTTCCCTGCTCCTTGTTCCCTGCTCCTTGTTCCCTGCTCCTTGTTCCCTGCTCCTTGTTCCCTGCTCCTTGTTCCCTGCTCCTTGTTCCCTGCTCCTTGTTCCCTGCTCCTTGTTCCCTGCTCCTTGTTCCCTGCTCCTTGTTCCCTGCTCCTTGTTCCCTGCTCCTTGTTCCCTGCTCCTTGTTCCCTGCTCCTTGTTCCCTGCTCCTTGTTCCCTGCTCCTTGCTCCCTGCTCCTTGTTCCCTGCTCCTTGTTCCCTGCTCCTTGTTCCCTGCTCCTTGTTCCCTGCTCCTTGTTCCCTGCTCCTTGTTCCCTGCTCCTTGTTCCCTGCTCTTTGTTCCCTGCTCCTTGTTCCCTGCTCCTTGTTCCCTGCTCCTTGCTTCCTTTATTAAGATCCTTCAGTGTTTTCTTCTCTCATGTTCACCTACATTATTTCTCCTCCCTTTCCTCACTCTCTTCCTTCTGCTCACTCTCATCCCTT